>NW_012116588.1:1103597-1139808 GCF_000951035.1 Colobus angolensis palliatus | reverse complement strand
AGCCGTCATTAAAATTACCAACCAATTAAGATCACTGTTTCAGTTTTTGAGAGGGTCCAATAATAACCCCATTTTATCACTGCCTGAGTTTTGAACCAAAGAAGAAGCCAGAAAAAGGAGTCAGCAGAGGAGGGACAAAATACCTTTATCATTGATAAAAGTCTAACTTGGAGGATACAGCTAATGCCTTCAGAAAATGTATATTACAAATATTAAGACTCAGAATTAAATAGACAATCTCATTCAGCAGAGTTAGACTAAGGCGGGATCCTGTTCCTTGAGAAAGAGAGAGGAGCAGAGCCTGTTCCTTGAGAAAGAGAAGGGAATAATGTGTGCTCTTGTGTTCAGCCAACCGCCAAGTGGAAGGGGAAGGAAAGGGGCTTATGTAATTTACAATTATTTAAGTTGCAGGAAGAAAACATAGGGAGGGAAGTTATCCAACTACAGGCATACCTTGGAAACATTGCAGGTTCAGTTCCAGACCACTGCAACAAAGCAAATATCACAATAAAATGAGTCACATGATTTTTTTTTTTGGTTTCCCAGTGCATATAAAAGTTATATTGACACTATATTATAGTCTATTAAGTGTGCAATAGTATTATATCTAAAAAATACTTCAGTGCTGAAACTGCTAACAATTATATGAGCCTTCAGCAATTTTTTTTTTTTTTTTTTGCTGGTGGAGGGTCTTGCCTCCATGTTGATGGCTGCTGATTGATCAGGGTGGTGGTTGCTAAAGGTTGGGGTGGCTGTGGTGATTTCTTTTTCTTTCTCTTTCTTTCTTTTTTTTTTTTTCATGAAGTCTCACTCTGTCACCCAGGCTACAGGGCAGTGGCTCGATCTTGGTTCACTGCAACCTCCCCATCCCAGATTCAAGCGATTCTCCTGCCTCAGCGTCCCGAGTAGCTGGGATTAGAGGCACGTGCCACCACGCCTGGCTAATTTTTGTATTTTTGGTAGAGACAGGGTTTCACCATGTTGGCCAGACTGGTCTTGAACTCCTGGCCTCAAGTGATCGGCCCACTTCGGCCTCCCAAAGTGCTGGGATTCCAGGCATGAGCCACCAGACCCGGCCAGTGATTTCTTAAAGTGAGACAACAATGAAGTTTGCCACATTGATTGACCCTTCCTTTAATGAAAGATTTATCTGTAGCATACACTACTGCTTGATGGCAATTTGCCTACAGCAGAACTTCTTTCAAAACTGCAGTCAATCCTCTCACAGATTCTGCTGCTGCTTTATCAACTAAGCTTATGTAATATTCTCAATCTTTTCTTGTCATTCCAATAATGTCTCAACATCTTTAACAGGAGTAGATTCTATCTCAAAAAAAAAAAAAAAAAACTTTCTTTCCTCATCCATAAGAAGCAACTTCTCATTCATTCAAGTTTTATGAGATTGCAACAATTCAGTCACATCTCCAGGCTCCACTTCTAATTCTAATTCTCTTTCTATTTTTACCACATATGCAGTGACTTCCTCCCCTGAAGTCATCCACTAGAACTGGAATAAGCTTCCAAACTCCTCTTAATTTTGATATTTTGACCTCATCCCATGAGGCACAAATGTTCTTAATGGACCTAGAATGGTGAATCCTGGCCAGGCGCGGTGGCTCAAGCCTGTAATCCCAGCACTTTGGGAGGCCGAGAAGGGCGGATCACAAGGTCAGGAGATCGAGACCATCCTGGCTAACACGGTGAAACCCCGTCTCTACTAAAAAATACAAAAAACTAGCCGGGCGAGGTGGCGGGCGCCTGTAGTCCCAGCTACTCGGGAGGCTGAGGCAGGAGAATGGCGTAAGCCTGGGAGGTGGAGCTTGCAGTGAGCTGAGATCCGGCCACTGCACTCCAGCCTGGGCGACAGAGCGAGACTCCGTCTCAAAAAAAAAAAAGAATGGTGAATCCTTTCCAGAAGGTTTTCAATTTACTTTGCCCAGACCTATCAGAGGAAACACTATATATGGCAGCTCTAGCCTTGTAAAGAGGATTTCTTAAATAATAAGACTAGGAAGTCAAAATCACTCCTTGATCCATGAGCTTCAGAATGGATGTTGTGTTAGCAGGCATGAAAAGAGCATTCATCTCCTTGTACATCTCTGTCACAGCTCTTGGGTGACCAGGTGCATTGTCAGTGAGCAATAATGTTTTGAAAGGAATCTGAGTAGTGGGTTTCAATAGTGGGCTTAAAGTATTCAGTGAATCATGGTGTCAACAGATGTGAAGTCGTTTAGGCTTTATTTTTCCATTTTTAGAGCATGGGCAGAGTAGATTTAGGATAAATCTTAAGGCCCCTAGGATTTGTGAAATGGTAAATGAGCGCTGGCTTTAACTTAAAGTCACCAGCGGCATTAGCTCTTAGCAAGAGTCAGCCCATTCTTTGAAGTTTTGGGGCCAGGCATTGAGTTCCTTCTAGCAATAAAATATTCCTAGATTGAATCTTCTTCCAGTAGAAGGCTGTTTTGTCTCCACTGAAAATCTGTTCTTTAGTGTAGCCACCTTCATCAATGATCTTAGCTGAAACTTCTGAATAACTTGCTGCAGCTCCTCCATCAGCACTTACTGTTTCACCTTGCACTTTTATCTTATGGAGATGACTTGTACATCTCTATCTTCTTTCCTTAAACCTAATAAGTCAATCTCTGCTATCTTCAAACTTATCTTCTGCAGCCTCCTTACTTCTGTCAGCCTTGACAGAGTTGAAGACAGTTAGGGCTTTGATTAGGTTTTGGCTTAAGGGAATGTTGTGGCTGGTTTGATCTTCTATCCAGGACACTCGAACTTTCTCCATATCAGCAGTTAAGACTGCTTTGCTTTTGTATCATTCGTATGTTCACTGGAGTAGCACTTTTAATTTCCTTCAAGAATTTTTCCTTTGCATTCACAACTTGACTTTCAGGTGAAAGAGGCTTAGCTTTCAGCCTGTCTCAGCTTTCAGCATGCCTTCCTCACTAAGCTTATGCATTTCTAACTTTTGATTTAAAGTAAGAGATATGAGACTCTTCCTTTCACTTGAACACTTAGAGGTCACTGTAGAGTTATTCATTGGCCTCAATATTTTTGTGTTTAAGGGAATAAGGAGGTCTGAGGAGAAGGGGAGAGATGGGAAAACAGCTGGTGTGTGGAGCAGTCAGAACATACACACATTTATGGGTTAAGTACACTGTCTTACATGAGCATGGCTTGTGATACCCCAAAACAATTACAATAATAGCATCAAAGATCACTAACCCCAGATCACCATAACACATAATAGTAATGAAAAATTTGAACTATTGAGAGAATTACCAGAGACACAGAGTAAACATATGCTGTTGGGAAAAATGGTACTGATGGACTTGCTCAATGCAAGGTTGCCACAAACCTTCAGTTTGTAAAAAAGTGCAGTATCTGTAAAGTGCAACAAAGTGAGGTAGCAATAAAATGAGATGTGTCTGTGTTTATTCTCACATCCATTGAACCTAGAGTCAACCGCAGATGTTACCATTCCTCGTGGGGAAGGAGGTCAGCAGTTAGTAAGGCCAGTCTACTTCCATCTTCATGAGGTTACTCATAGCTTCTTTGGATATTCCCTGGAACCCCGAACAGTGACTATAAAGCTTGTGAGCAATCCTGGGGAGAAATTCTGGCATGTTTGTTTTGGCACAGGTAGGGGCACTAAAGCCTGGAGCAGAAAAGCCTAGGGGTACCACAGACAGAGACTGGGCTGTTCTGTGGTATGCCCCATCCCCCATCAAAATTGCCAGGAAGGGCACCAGTAAGGATTTCACTTGTTTTTGCCTTCGGGGCAGCCCGAATTTCATACCTGCATAGACATCTCAGCTGAGGGGTTGGTCAGCAGCTCCCAAGCACACATTCACCATCTCTCCCAGAAGCTCTCCAAATCCTCTTGTCACCGAACCTCCAGGCGGCCCCAGATGGGCCCCAGCACACTACACCTGGCTTCATAGCTTACATGTTCACTCTGAGGTTCTAAATGACACAGAGACAATTCGTTTCTTTGGCGACTTTTCCTAAAGGTACCAGGAAAATCTATGTCTTGTTAGGATTAGCAAAGTGCTAAAAGGTGTTCTTAAATGTCTCATGTTTGGCGATTACATCTCCAAGAAACCACTACTGTAATTAGAGAGAAACCAGCTGTGAGATAGAACAGGAACTGGCTCACCTGGGGGCATTCCCTAGAGACCTTGTATTTGTATATACTTTCTGCCCTACTGTCTCTGCTCTGCCTTCCTTTCTGGTGACATTGAGGTACAAATTGTCCCGTGTGTGTGCAGCACAGCAAAGGCTAACTGGAAGAAGGCACACTCTTCATTTTGGTGGCTTTTTTCACTGTGAGGATGAGGTGGACTGTGCTCACAGTCCTCCTTTCAGAATCAAAGGGAGCAGAGAAGTGTCTGGGCCCACCTGTAGGCCTGGGAATGGTCTGGCACAGAGGCAGGTGGCATGCCCACTGCATTCATCAGACCCACTTCCTTTGACCTACAGAAGTGATCACCCTGCATTTTCTATCCTTCTCATCAGATTGGGTTGGGTCTGATGGAAGTTGGATGTGGAGAAGAGGGTCACTCCTCTAGGTGGGAGATGTGCCCTCCATGTGGGACTCCAAGTGGGAGCAGCTCCAGGATGAACACAAGGTATGTGCGGGTTGGGGAGATGGCTGGCTGCGAACAGAGATTTTATAATGGAAATGGAAAGATGGGGCTTATGACAATGCAGATTTCATTCCTGCCAAGACTCTCCAGACTTCAGAGCAGAGAGAACATTCTCCCAAGGGCCAGAATGTGAAAATGGGGGACTTAGAGTGAGAGTGGAACCTCTGAAGAAGCTAAGGGAAGAACCCAGAAGCATGAAGGAAGAAATGGGAGTCCTGCCGACAATGAGGGCTCCTCACTGGCCAGCAGATCCGCAGGCTGGCTTGTGAGACCTTAGGCATGAAATGGCTTCTGTGTTTAGACTCCTTAATATGCTGGAATTTTATTTTTCCTGGAATTTTATGTTGCAGAGAATCACTTCCCATTCCTGTCAAATCCTTCCAGCGCCTAACTGCACACCCAGACCTTGATCAGATTACATCTTTGTCCTGTTTCATGAGAAACTGAGGATGAGCACCAAGATGTAGTGTCACCCAGCATGGGACTTAGGTCAGAGACAGTGACATTTAAAAAGTCAGATGGCAAAGATCTGTCCAAGGAAGTCTCCTCAACACAGGTGGGGCTGTTTGCATTTCTGTGTTACTTTAAGCATGGGCCAGGTAATATTTTGAGGCATCTACAAGGTGCCTTCTCTTACTCTTCCACTTTCTTTTATTAAAAAGTTGAACTAACAGCGTATTTTACTTCTCAGTAACTCCATGCACACTAATTAAACATGAGATGAATAGAAACATTATTAATTGGAAAGCAAGACAGAATTCATATCATCCCCATGACTGGGACACAAAAGGAGTCTGGAAAAGGATTTAGAGAAAATCTTATAGAGCTGCATTCATACTCTTTGCGATGGTTAATACTGAGTGTCAACTTGATTGGATTGAAGGATACAAAGTATTGATCCTGGGTGTGTCTGTCAGGGTGTTGCCAAAGGAGATTAACATTTCAGTCAGTAGGCTGGGAAAGGCAGACCCACCCTTATTCTGGGTGGGTGAAATCTAATCAGCTCCTGCATGGCTAGAATATAATCAGGCAGAAAATGTGAAAAAAGAGACCGGTCTAGCCTCCCAGCCTACATCTTTCTCCCATGCTGGATGCCTCCTGCCCTCGAACATCGGACTCCAAGTTCTTCAGTTTCAGAACTCAGACTGGCTCTCCTTGCTCCTCAGCCTGCAGATGGCCTATTGTGGGACCTTGTGATCATGTGAGTTAATATTTAATAAACTCCCCTTTATATATATAGCTATTCCATTAGTTCTGCCTCTCTAGAGAATCCTGACTGATACACTCTTCTTCAGTTGCCTTTTCTGAGTGGAAACATTAAATCTTAGTGGCTGGGTAAAAAGATATCACACAGGGAGAACACTGAAATTGGAGATCACCACATGCGTGCAAACAGGGCCTGCTCTCAGTGGTCACAGGGCACAGGGAGGTGGCACAGCCTGCTGTGAGTCCTGGAGCTACGGCTCACCAGCTGGATGCTCCATAACTTCTCTGGGCTCCATTTCCTCTCTGAAGCCCAGAGAGGCCCCTGCATCTCGAACTGTGTGGATCCTTCCACTTTTCCTGTAGAGAGCCTCACTGGAAGAAAGTCATTACTGCAAACTTGCCAGTCATTCACAAGTGGTAAGAGCCTATTTACTGTAAATCTTAGGAACCAACTCAAGTCAAGCCGAATGCCATTGTTATCATTGGGAACTATGATTAAATAGTCATTTTCTGTTTTCTATTATTATTTTACTTTAAGTTCTGGGATACATGTGCAGAATGTCCAGGTTTGTTACACAGGTATAAATGTGCCATGGTGGTTTGCTGCATCTATCAACCCATCCACTAGGTTTTAAGCCCTGCATGCATTAGGTATTTGTCTTAACGCTCTCTCTCATCTTGCCTCCCACCTCCTGACAGGCCCTGGTGTGTGATGTTCCCCTCTGTGTGTCCATGTGTTCTCATCGTTCAACTCCCACGTATCAGTGATAACATGTGGTGTTTGGTTTTCTGTTCTTGTGTTAGTTTGCTGAGGATGATGGCTTCCAGCTTCATCCATGTCCCTGCAAAGGACATGAACTCATTTTTTATGGCTGCATAGTATTCCATAGTGTTTATGTGCCACATTTTCTTTATTTAGTCTATCACTGATGGCCATTTGGGTTGGTTCCAAGTTTTTGCTATTGTAAATAGTGCTGCAATAAACATATGTGTGCGTATGTCTTTATAGTAGAATGATTTATAATCCTTTGGGCATATACCCAGTAATGGGATGGCTGGGTCAAATGGTATTTCTGGTTTTAGATCCTTGAGGAATCACCACACTGTCTTCCACAATGATTGAACTAATTTACAATCCCACCAACAGTGTAGAAGCATTCCTATTTCTCCACAACCTTGCCAGCATCTATTGTTTCTTGACTTTTTAATGATTGCCATTCTAACGGTGTGAGATGGTATCTCATCATGGTTTTGATTTGCATTTCTCTAATGATGAGTGATGATGAGCTTTTTTTCATATGTTTGTTGGTCACATAAATGTCTTCTTTTGAGAAGTATCTGTTCATATCCTTCACCCACTTTTTGATGGGGTTCTTTGTTTTTTTTTTTTTTCTTGTAAATTTGTTTAAGTTCTTTGTAGATTCTGAATATTAGAACTTTGTCAGATAGATAGATTGCAAAAATGTTCTCCCATTCTGTAGGTTGCCTTTTCACTCTAATGATAGTTTATTTTGCTGTGCAGAAGCTCTTTAGTTTAATTAGATTCCATTTGTCAATTTTGGTGTTTGTTGCAATTGCTTTTGGTGTTTCAGTCATGAAGTGTTTGCCCATGTCTTAAATAGTCATTTTCTTTCTTTCTTTCTTTTTTTTTTTTGAGACGGAGTCTTGCTCTGTCCCCCCGGGCTGGAGTGCAGTGGCCGGATCTCAGCTCACTGCAAGCTCCGCCTCCCAGGTTTACGCCATTCTCCTGCCTCAGCCTCCCGAGTAGCTGGGACTACAGGCGCCCGCTACCTCGCCCGGCTAGTTTTTTTTGTATTTTTAGTAGAGACGGGGTTTCACCGTGTTAGCCAGGATGGTCTCGATCTCCTGACCTCGTGATCCGCCCGTCTCGGCCTCCCAAAGTGCTGGGATTACAGGCTTGAGCCACCGCGCCTGGCCAATAGTCATTTTCAAAATTGACATCAACCTTTGATTTTTAAATCAGTTTTGTGAGTCATTTACCACAAGCTATATGTGTAAACCATGGCAGAAACAATCATCGTATTCCTTTTGCCTTTCTAAACATTCCCGATTTGTAACACTGTATAAATCCTTCAACATAAATTAACTTTCTTTCTTTTACTCTATTAGAAAAGTAGGCACAGATCTCTCCACAAAAATCCATCTCAGGATGCTGTGCCTCCCTCACTGTGCTCTGTGGCAGGCATGCCCAGTTTTGGCCCATTTTTGTCAAAAGCCTAGTATACTCATGGCTTTTCTTGGCAATATGTACTTCAGAGAGCACGTTTTGCTTTGCCCACACATAGGAAGCAAAGTATGTATAGACCAGAAATGTTCAAATTACAAATCACTTAAGTGTTTTATACACTAAAAATGACAAGGGTTAGTATACAAGTAGCCTTAAAAAAGAATCTGCACAAATAGCTTTGTATTTACACTTGTTTAAAACTGTTGCTAATAACGTCTGTGTTAACAGTGCTCTGTAATTCACAATTGCTAACATGTAGAACCATCCTAAGGGCCCATTGACTAATGAGTGGATAAAGAAAATGTGGTATATATACACCGTGGAATACTACTCAGCCATAAAAAAATAATGTTTTTTGCAGCAACCTGGATGTAGCTAAAGGCCATTATTTTAAATGAAGTAACACATGAGCAGAAAACCAAAAACTGTATGTTCTCACTTATAAGTGGGAGCTAAGCTATGAGTATGCAAAGGCAAAGAGAGTGATATAATGCACTTTAGAGACTCAGAAGAGGAAGGGTGAGGTGGGGACTAGGGATAAAAAACTACATATTAGGTACAAGATACACTACTCAGGTGATGGGTGCACTAGAATCTCAGATTTTGCCACTCTATAACTCATCCATGTAACAAAAAAACCACTGGTATCCCAAAAGCTATTGAAATAAAAATAAAAATACAGTCAGTGCTCTTGGCCAGTGGTCCTGACCTTTTTGGCACTAGGGACTGAGTTCATGGAAGACAATTTGTCCACAGACTAAGGGGTGGAGGATTGTGTCAGGATGATTCAAGTGCATTAAATTTATTGGGCACTTTATTTCTATTATTGTTACATTGTAATATATAATGAAATAATTACACAACTCACCATGATGTAGAATCAGTGGGAGCCCTGAGCTTGTTTTCCTGCAACTAAGTGGTCCCATCTGTGGGTGATGGGAGACAGTCACAGATCATCAGGCATTAGATTCTCATAAGGAGCACATAACCTAGATCCCTCACATGCGCAGTTCACAATAGGGTTTGCACTTGTATGAGAATCTAATGCTGTGGCTGACCTGACAGGAGGCGGAGCTCAGGTGGTAATATCAGCAATGGGGAATGGCTGTAAACACAGATGAAGCTTCTCACTCGCCCGCCATTCACCTTCTGCTGTGTGGCTCCGTTCCTAACCGGTCACGGATCAGTACCAGTCTGTGGCCTGGGGGCTGGGGACTGCTGCTCTAGGCCATTGGTTGTCAGAGTCGGGAGTGCAGAGTGCATATGCCAGTCATTCAGTGGGTACCAGTGAAACAGGAATAACAGGCTGGAAACAGCGCTCTGCCCCACGTGTGGAGAGGAGGAGAACTCCAGAGGGAACCCAGAGTTCTCTACCTGCAACCAGCCTCTCCTTCACAGCGGAAGAGGGACTCTTCCTACAGGCTGCTTTTTTCCACACAAAATTATACTCCAGGATAAATGAGCACCACTGTCACCTTACTTGAAAGAGAGCTTGGGTTCTATTTTTGGTGTTGATCTTCTCACAAAATACCTATCAGCCAAAAGACTTTGACCAATTTTGACATCTTATTAGACATTTCAAAAGCACCCCCCACAAACTGTCTTCAACACAGTTCCATTTTTTCTAATAAAGTACAGACCACAGCTCCACTATACGTACATGTTACCTAGTACCATCCCTGGTTTTGCGTATTCAGTCCGTCAGGAATATTTGGTAGTGATCTCTGTTCAGTCCTGATGTGAAATACATGACTCCATTTAGATTCAGAGTGTGTGATTCCGTGTGAAAGGCTGATCATGAAAAGCTGGTCATGATTTTCAGTGTCTCTTTGCTGATGTCTGGCATTAACAGCTGCAAGTTTTCATCATCCTCTGTAAGGGCTGCCTGATCCTCTGCTTCCGATTCTGCCTCATTTTCATCCATGCTGTAGGCAGCATCTCCTCCCAGTGGTTGCAGCTTTCTCCCTTCCCCAGCAGCTTCCTCCTCCTGCCATTGGGGGAGGACAGGCTGGCCCTGCTCAGCGCCTCCGGTCTCCTGAGCTTCCTGGCTTACCAACAGGGCAGCCGGCACCTGTGGGGTGTGGCCCAGTGCCGCAGCTTCCCCAAAGCCTCTCCCGCCACAGGTGTGTTTTCCACCACCTGCTCCTGGCCAGGCTGCCCCTCCAAGGCTCCTCCTCGGTGACCAACTGAATCTCTTTGGTTTCTTCTTTCTCCCTTTGTCCCTTCGAATCTAAAGCTGCCTTGGAACTGGGGACGGGTGTCTGGGACTCACTATTGCTAGGTTTGTTTGTCTTCTCCTGTGGCACCTCAACTAGCATCCTGGCATGTAAACTGAGGCTCGCTGGGGGCTTAGAGCTGCTGACTCTAGTCCTTTTTTCCACTCAGGTGTCTGAAAGCTACAGCTTTATTTCCCTTTTTGGTGACCTCTTCTGTGGGCTCCTCACATGGCTCCTTTGCCTCCTTCATTCGATCAACGCACTGGGTCAGACATATCACTCTCTAAGTTGGTCCGGCCCTTCTGAAACTGGAGGCCATCCTGCTGCGGCTTGCTGTGATTCCTATGTGGCCGTTAGCTGGTCTTGCAAGATTCCTATGAGCCTCTCACCCAAGTGATGTTCTTCACTAAAACCCCCTTTGTATCCTGGGACAGCTTGTCAATGCTCTCCAACTAAAAGCTGTGGCCGGACTGGATTTTGCTGAACTGATCTCATTGCTTTTCCAGCCCTCCCTGGAGCTCATTCCTTTTCAGCTGCACAGAGCCCCTCTCCACGGCCACCCTGTGGACCCTGCTTTCCAGCTCCTGATACACACCTGGGGGTGCGGTGGGGTTCGCAATCTAGTAGTTGAAGCCCACGACAGTGACACAGGCCACCAGGGAGGCCTGCACAAGGGATAACAACTTCATGCAGTGATGCCTATTTCTCAATGCCATTATCTCAAAATCAGGGCCGAGAAACTCCCTGACATAGATTGAGAATTAGTCATTTCTGTAAAAGCAATAACAAATATTCAGGGCTTTCATAACATATTAGAAAGAACATAGCTCTTATTATTCCCCAGAGATGGTTTCTTGATTTGATTCCTAATAAGGGAAGGTTCCCCCGCCTCCCCGCCACCTTTGACGTTATTACTAATGATACCCAATAAAAGCCTTTCTCCAGCAAAGCCAGAAACCCATTCTGGAGGTGAATGTGAATTTACCACAAGCAGCATCATTGCTCAGAGAACACCCTGGCAGCACAAGTGTTGCCTGTCCCTGGCTTTCTAACCTTCACTCCCACTCCCCTGTTTTGCTGGCAATCATCCTCATCCATGCTCACTGCCAGCAGGGGAGGGTGGATAGAGTTTAAATAAACAACCTAGTTGAGTTCCTCAGTACCTTTTTCTTTTCTTTTCTTTTTTTACTCATAACGGACACAATCGTTCAAAAGTGCATTTCAGGATATGGACTTTTTGAGAGAAAAGGATCTGAGTGTGGGAGGGAGAAGGTGCTCCTAAGGTTAAACCCCCAAAGAAACTGGGGATAGGGATGATACCATTAGTAATATATGCATTTTTTAAAATTAATGATAATTTGTAAGAGCCAGCTTCCCACATACTGAGAGAAAATCAGATAGACATTCATGGGAGAATAAAGTGAAAGATTCGAGCCAGAAAGCTGGACATCTGAGAATGACCCCTATAGGACGCCATCCTGCCTGGGAAGAGGGAGGACTGTAGGTGCAGGGGGGCAGGAGGGAGGTGTGCCCAGGAACACCACCAATTTTTCCAAGAAGCCCCTGGTCTGGTAGGCTCAGAGTAGCTTAGGGTGGGACATGGGACAGAGTCACAGCCCTGACCCAGGAGGACATGGCAGGACAAGTGACCTGGCAGTGACCAGCAAGGTTGAAATGCACCTCATCAGTGGCTATCAGGGGTCAAGGTCCATCATGAGTGAGAATCCTGCATCCTCTGACAGCTCAATCACACTCCAGCCTTCCAGAATGCAGAGGGGCCCTGGGAAGAACTGGAGGAGAGAAGAGGAAGAAGAATGGGAGATAGAAGATTCTCAATTGGAAAAAAAAAAAAAAACCAGCAAGAAACTTTGTTTACCTTGTTGGTCAGATTAAATTTCTGCCACAAAAATAAATTGAGATTGAAAAGCTAAGTTTAATTAGGAAGAAAATAAAGCTACTTTTTTTGCACAACAAAGTCATTGACTATGAATTTTATAAGCATCACATAAAACAGTCTTATGAAACTTACCAAGGATGTTTCCAGCAACCTCTTGTTTAGGGAACAGAGTAAAGGGGAGAAAAGGTAGCATTTTCAAATCTCAATAAAGTATTTTATGTCAGAATTCAATTTGTCCCAGAGCACAACTGTCAAGAGCTTTGTAAATCTAGGCCTGTACGAGGAGAGGACTAAAGTACTTTCAGGATAAAGGCTAGAAGCCTAAGGCCCTGATCATTTGGGCAGTCCCCATTATTGCATTTGCTGTTCCCTTCTCTGACACTTCTAAAAGGCTGGGGAATCTCCAGATGCGTCCATAAAAGAGTGGCAGCAATTATTCATTGCTTCTAGGAAAGGGAACTGGATATGTTACCAACAAAGTTGGTCCCCACATCAATGGAGTCTTTCCCTGTTCAGTGCTGTGAAGCCAATATATAAAACCAAAAGTGAGAGTCAAGTAGTGCAGACTTTATTCCACGGCCACTGTATTAGTCAGGGTTCTCTTAGAGGGACAGAACTAATAGGATAGATGGATGATTGACAGATAGATAAATAGATAGATAGATAGATAGATAGACAGATAATAGATATAAAGGGAATTTATTAAGTATTAACTTACATGATCACAAGGTCCCACAATTGGCTGTCTGCAAGCTGAGGAGTAAGGAGGGCCAGTCCGAGTCCCCAAACTGAAGAACTTGGAGTCCGATGTTCGAAGGCAGGAAGCATCCAACATGGGAGAAAGATGTAGTCTGGAAGGCTAGGTCCATCTCTCCTTTTCACATTTTTCTGCCTGCTTTATATTTACTGGAAGCTGATTAGATTGTACCCACCAGATTAAGGATGGATCTGACTTCCCCAGCCCACTGACTCAAATGTTAGTTTATTTTGGCAACACCCATGGACACACTCGGGATTAATACTTTGTATCCCTCAATCCAATCAATTTGACAGTATTAACCATCACGAGTCCACCCCTTGTCAACTTGAACCCATAAACATCTGCTAAGATCATACATAATCTTCAAATAAAGACAGTAATGAGGTCATAATTACATGTAACATAATACAACTATCCTTTGTACAACTGGAAAGGCACCAATCCCCAACTCAAATACTGTTACATAAAGTGAACAATACTTAAATGCTGATATGAAGCCAACAAATCTTACATCACATAATAAAGGAAATAAAATGAAGATATTTTCTTAGTACAAGTGTATACATGCACAAACATGTTTTTAACAAAAGAAGGAGGAAATGCTCATGATAGTTACAGTTCTCGTTTCTGCAGCTGGTCATGTGGTTGTAGCTGGTATTGATGACTACCTTCTTCTACTCCCCATTCTGTATTCCCTTTGCTTTCAGCAAGCACCTCAGTAGGTCGTGTTTTTGTTTTTGTTTTTTCCAGTGGAGTGACCCAAACCTTCATTCCTGACGGGTCTGAGTCATTTGTTGTCCTGCCTGGATTGGGCTGTTGTAGTTCCCCATTGACGTTAATCACAGGGCATGGTAATACTAACAGACGCCCAATGGATCTCCTGTATTCCATGCATACTCCTCCTTACCTCTGTTGTGGAGTAGTAGTCTGATTTCATCTTGATAGTCTGGGTCAATCACCCCAGCCAACACTGTAACTCCCTTCTTAGCCTGTTGACTAAAAGGTAGGAGGAGCCCAAAGTGTCCCTGTGGCAATCTTAACTTCCAGTTTAATGGAATCGTCATTGTGTCTCATGGCAGTAGCGTTCCTCCCTCTGGAACTAAGACCTCTAGGCCAGCAGAACACAATGTTGTGGGAACAGGAAGCAAAAATTTTGCTAGTGGATCAGTAGGGGTGATGGTGAGTGTTGCCACTTCCGGTTCCATCCCTTCATTCCTGGACCCATGAATCCTGGCTATAGGAGAAATAGTACTATATATTGGAGGCTGATTCAGAGCATACACAGCCTTCTGGAGAACTTTGCCCCAACCCTGCAAAGTATTGTGAACTAGTTGGCATTTTCACTGTGACTCCAAAAGGCCATTCCACCATTCTATCAGTCCACCTGCTTCAGGATGATGGGGAACATGGTAAGACCAGTGAATTCCATGAGCATGAGCCCACTGCTACACTTCGTTAACCGCAAAGTGAATGCCCTGGTCAGAGGCAATGCTGTATGGAATGCCATGACAGTGGATAAGGCATTTTGTGAGTCCATTGATGGTAGTCTTGGCAGAAGCATTGCATACAGGATAGGCAAACCCATATCAGGAGTAAGTGCCTATTCCAGTGAGGACAAACCTCTGCCCTTTCCATGATGGAAGAGGTCCAATATAATCAACCTGCCACCAGGTGGCTGGCTGATCACCCCGAGGAATGGTGCCATATCGAGGGCTCAGTGTTGGTCTCTGTTGCTGGCAAATTGGGCACTCAGCAGTGGCCATAGCCAGGTCAGTCTTGGTGAGTGGAAGTCCGTCTTGCTGAGCCTATGCGTAACCTCCATCCCTGCCACCATGGCCACTTTGTTCATGGGCCCATTGGGCGGTGACAGGGGTGGCTGGGGAAAGAGGCTGGGGGTGTCCACATTATGACTCATCCTATCCACTTGATTATTAAACTCTCTCTTCCGCTGAGCTCACCCGTTGGTGAGCACTCACATGGGATACAAATATCTTCACAGTTTTTGACCACTCAGACAGGTCTGTCTACGTACTTCTTCCCCAAATTTATTTGTCACCAATTTTCCAATCATGCTTCTTCCAAGTCCCTGACCACCCAGCCAAACCACTGGTTACAGCCCAGGAATCAGTATATAATCGCACACCTGACCATTTCTCCTTTCATGCAAAGTGCTCTGTTAGAAGTTCTGCCTACTGGGAACATTTCCCTTCACCACTGTCCTTCAGGGATGTCCTAGAAAGGGGCTGTAGTGCTGCAGCTGTCCACTTTCTGGTGGTGCCTACATATCATGCAGAACCATCTATGAACCTGGCCCTAGTCTTCTCTTCCTCTGTCAACTGATCATAGGCCCATCAGTGCAGGCTGGGGAGAGAAGGCAGGTGGCATGAGTGGAGACCCTGGGCATTTGAGCCATGTCCTCATGTAACTTACTTGGCCTTCAGGACCTGCTCGAGCCTGATCACATATATACCACTTCCATTTGATGATGGAATGCTGCTGTGCATGGCCCACTTTATGTTTAGATAGGTCAGAAAACACCCAGTTCATGATAGGCAGTTCAGGTCACATGGTGACTTGATGACCCACAGTCAAACGTTCAGTTTCCATCAAAGCCCAGTAACAAGCCAAGAGCTGCCTCTCGAAAGGAAAGTAGTTATCTGAAGAAGATGGCAGGGCCTTGCTCCAAAATCCTAGAGGCCTCTGTGGTGATTCACCTATGGGAGCCTGCCAAAGGCTCCAAACAGCATCTTTATCTGCCACTGACACCTCAAGCACCATTGGATTTGCTGTGTTATATGGCCCAAGTGGCAGAGCAGCTTGCACAGCAGCCTGGACCTATTGCAGAGCCTTCTCCTGTTCTGGATCCCACTCACAACTGGCAGCCTTTTGGGTCACTCAATAAATGGGCCAAAGTAACACACCCAAATGAGGAATGTGTTGCTTCCAAAATCCAAGTAGGCCCACTAGGCATTGTGCCTTTTTCTTGGTTGTAGGAGGGGCCAAATGCAGCAACTTATCTTTGACCTTAGAAGAAATATCTCAACAGGCCCCACACCACTGAACCCCTAGAAATTTTACTGAGACAGAAGTTCCCTGAATTTTAGTCTGATTTATTTCCCATCCTCTGGTACACAAATGTCTTACCAATAAGTCCAGTGTGTTTGCTACTTCTTGCTCACTGGATCCAATCATCATAACATCATCATTGTAACGGACCAGTGTGATATCTTTTGGAAGCAAAAAGTAATCAAGGTCTCTCTGAATAAGTTTCTGACACAAAGCCAGAGAGTTGATATACCCCTGAGGTAGGACAGTAAAGGTATATTGCTGGCCTTGCCAGCTGAAGACAAATTGCTTCTGGTGGGCCTTATGGATGGGAATGGAGAAAAAGGCATTTGCCAAGTCAGTTGGTGCATACCAGGCACCAGGAGACATGTTAATTTGCTGAAGCAATGAAACCACATCTGTCTTCCACACAGGCCGAATGGGGGGCTTAAATGGAGATGTTGGGGGAATCACCACCCCTGCATCCTTCTAGTCCTTGATGGTGGCACTAATTGCAGTTCCTCCAGGGATGTGGTATGGTTTTTGATTTACTATTTTTCTAGATAGAGGCAGCTCTAAGGACTTCCATTTGGCCTTTCCCACCATAATAGCCCTCACCTCCAGGGAGCCAGTGTAGGGGTTCTGACAGCTGCTAAGTATGTTTATGCAAATTATGCATTCTGGCACAGCTAAAATGACCACAGGATGAGTCCAGAGACCCACTTGACCCACTGTAAGTTGAACCTGAGCTAAAACTCCATTAATTACCTGACCTCCATAAGCCCCTACTTTAACTGGAGGACCACAGTGACATTTTGGGTCCACTGGAATCAATGCCAAATCAGAGCCAGTGTCCAGAAATCCCCAAAATGTATGATGATCACTTCTTCTTCCCCAAAGCACAGTTACCCTGGTGAAAGGCCAGAGGTCTCCTTGGGAAAGGGTAGGAGAAAAATTCACTGCATAAATTGTCGGTAATGTAGTGGGGTCCTTCCTCAAAGGGACCCGGCCTCCCCTTCAACCTCTAAACTGGCTCAATTCTGGAAATTGATTAAGGGGCTGTGATTCTTTGTTTTTATTATTCAAATTAGTCTTTTATTCATTCTACCTGGAAGTTCTCTGTTTGTATAATTTAAGTAGGAATGCAGTAGGCTTCCTATCAACTTCACTTCTAGGAAAACCATGATTAATTAGCCAACGCCAGAGCTCTACATGAGTCAGACTATTCTGATTGCCACTTTGCCTCTGCTATCCATTACAGTATCTACAGTATCTACACTTACCTTGCCTTTGACAGTCAAGTGCTGTCACTGGCCCCTGCCACCTTGGGATCCAATTATTCCCATTGCATTTAAATTTTGTAGTTTAGTGACTACAGTTCCCACTGTTAGATCTGACATACAGAGAAGAGCAATCACAGAACCCTTCAAAGATACTGGTGTTGCGCTCACAAATCTATTTCTCAAGCCATTGGTCAAAGGTGTATCTTCTGAACCCTTCCCAGTGGGATGAGTAGGTCTAAAGTGACTAATCCACTCCACCATTCCAATCTCCCTAAGCCCTTGGATCCCTTCCTCTACATTAAACCAAGAGAGATCAGGCATTTCCAGCTTGCTCCCAGTGGGCCATCTTTTAATCCATATTTCAGCTAACCAAGCAAATAAACTATTAGAATCTTTTGTAACTCCCCAAGCTGCAACATTAAATGCAGAGTCCCTACTTGGTGGGCCCAAATCAATAAATTCAGCATGATCCAACTCCATGTTCCTTCCACCATTATCCCATACCCTTAATATCCATTCCTATGCCTGTTCTGCAGATTGCTGTTTTTATAAGTTAGAGAACTCGACTAGTTCTTTTGAAGTGCCATGCACCTCCTCATGGGTCATACTCTCAACCTCACCTCCAGGGGCCCACTGGGACTTCAGTTACAGGTCTAGACTGTCATATCAGTGTAATGGACCAGACTTTAATCTAGTTACAGGTCTAGACTGTCATCAATGTAGTGGACCAGCAAACAGGTGTGTTGGGTGTGGCTCCTGACGGGAATCAACATTATTTTGCCTGGCAACTGTGTCAGGGGAGGCCATCCCTATTGCCTCAGGCAGCCCAGGGTTTATCTCCTCAGACAAAGGTGGAAAGGCTGATGGCAGCATGGGTCGAGGAGGGGATGTTGCCACTACCAGGGATGGGGAAGCTGTTCCTTCTGGCAAAAAAGGTTCATCAGAGTTTACAAACTCAGTGTCCCCAGCTTCATCAGGGTCCTCCCACATGTCCCCATTCCAAGTTGCAGGGTCCCATTCTTTTCCAATCAATGCCCTCACTTTAACAGTAGACACCTGGTGAGGCTGTATGTGCACCTTTTATTGCAGGTCAGCCACTTGCATGATAAAAGCTTGTGTCTGTTTTTCTACAATTTCAGCCCTTTCTGTACAGGAGATAAGGCTCTCACTCATGGCAATCTTAGCAGATTCGAGGCTTAGTATCTGCTTCTGAACCTGGGAGACAGAATCCCTGAGTTCATCATTTTCTTTCATCACTTTGTCTACTGAACTTAGGAGCAACCAACTAGCTTCATTATGTTCCTTGGTTCTCCACATAGGGTCAAAAGTATTATGTATAGAGTCACTAAACTCCTTGCCTCTCACAAGCAGTGAATCAGGAGTGTCAAATGCGTTTATTTTGCTTAACTCTCTAAACAGTTCACACCAAGGACTATCAGTGTTCTCCATACTATTAGAAGTAGAGTCCTTAGCATTTTGGAGTCTAACCATATTAAGCAGCTAATTCCAGAAACCACAAAACCAACGAAAGAACTCCATCCTTAATATTCTGTTTCTCTAGAACCACTCTTGGTAACAAAATCTGTATTAATCAGGGTTCCCTTAGAGGGACAGAACTCATAGGAGATATTTATTAAGTGTTAACTTACACGATCACAAGGAAGCATCCAGCACCGGAGAAAGATGTAGGCTGGAAGGCTAGGCCCACCTCTCCTTTTCATGTTTTTCTGGCTGCTTTATATTCGCTGAAAGCTGATTAGATTGTGTCCACCAGATTAAGTGTGGATCTGCCTTCCCCAGCCCACTGACTCAAATGTTAATCTCCTTTGGCAACACCCACAGACACACCCAGGATTAATACTTTATATCCCTCAATCCGGTCTAGTTGACATTGATTAACATCACAGCCACGGAACTGAGAAGCAGGAGTTGGCTCACAACTCCTGCTTTTGATGGCTCACAAATCAACTTCTTAGCTCAGAGAGCCAGGAAATCACAGATAATAGGACATATTTAATGAAGGGGTTGGGCATTAAAAGCAGGGGAGGAATATTCATGTATTTTCTGAGAATGGGTGGAGAGCTTCTTGGAATTGGAGTTCCTGCCTTTCTTTTGGTCCTTTTATGGTTTCTTCCAGTTGTTGTGGAGATTGTCAATTGTCATAGTGCTGGTGGGAGTGTCATTTAGCATGGAAATTAGATTATAATGAAGTTACAGGCTCATCAGAGGTCAAGCGAGCTGCCATCTTAGACCCCAGCAGTCTTAGTCTGTTGGTCCCAAGGGGGAGCTTTTGACCTCAGGCATCCTGTTTTCTGAAGATAAGCAGAGTTAAAGTGGTGTGGAAATTTACCTAGGTCACACAGACATTACCCTGGGTAACAGATATCTGGGTGACAGAGCTAGGAGGGAGATTTACTTTCTGGTTGGCTGTCTTTTTATGCTATTTGAATTGTATATAGTGTCTACTGTTATCTATTCAAAAATTATTAATTTTAAAACCATTAAGTGCATGATATCAAACTCCTTGGTGGATGCTCATCTGTCAGAAGTTCTAATGGGTGGTTAGGGCCTTGAATCTGCAGACTTCATCTGGAGTCATAGGTGTAACAAATTCCTCTACAGCCAACTTGAAAGATTCAGGGATTCACTCTTTTCAAGAAATGAAAGGGGAGAATAAGACAAGCTCTACCAACCTCCCAAATCAAGGAGATCTAGAAAGGCAGGATGGAAGCAAAAGAGGCTTGCTATTCCAAGGTAGACCTGTTTAGGCAGGTTACAGAAAAGAAGAGCTAATATAAATCAAATAGGTCTGCAGGGATTATGAATTAGGATAAAACAAAACCAGTGTCTTCACACTGTGGATCTACTTCTTGACCTCTCAGAGCCTTGGTTTTCTCATCTTTAAAATGGGAATAATAATATCTACCTTAGATTTTTGTTTATGTTTTGTTTTTGTTTGCAGAGACAGGGTCTCACTATGTTTCCCACATGGGAACGCAGTGGCTATTCACAGGCACGATCCCACTACTAATCAGCATGGGAGTTTTGACCTGCTTAAGCAATCTTCCTGCCTCAGCCTCCCTTGTAACTGGGACTACAGGCACATGCCACTGTACCTGAGATTTTGCAAGGATTAAAAAAGGCTACATATGAAACTCAAAGAAGTATAGCCCCTGGAGCCTTAAGGAGCTTGGTAAATGCTGGCTCTTTTCCCTTTCAAGTCCCTAGCAAAAGGAAGAGAGGACCCCCTAAAGAAATGAATCAGGAGTCACTGGAAATAACAAACGTCTCCTTGAGGAGCCCAGGGAAGTAGGGTCCTGAGATTTAGAAGCAGCTAACACAGCACGAAGAAATGATTTCCCTGCAGCTGTGCTGGTCTCCCAGTTGGGAATGTTTCCATAGAAGGGGAGAGTCTCCCAGACCATCCTCCATCAACTCCCATCAAGCCCATCTTCCCTGAAAAACATTAATTTTGATTTTCTGATTCCTTCTGAACATATATATTTTACACACTTATCATATAGAGCCATCCCTTGATATCCACAGGGAATTGGTTCTAGGAATTCTCATGGCTTCCAAAATCTACAGATGCTCAAGGCTCTGATATAAAATAGTGTATTATTTGCCCATAACCTACGCACATCCTCCCATATACTTTAATCTCCAGATTACTTAGAATACATAAACAATGTAAATGCTACAAATAAATGTAAATGTAGGTCGTTGTTATACTGCATTGTTTTTTATTTGTATTTTTTTAATTTTTTTTTTTTAGTTTTTGAGACAGGATTTTGCTCTAGCGCCCAGGCTGGAGTGCCGTCACATCATCTCAGCTGTCTGTAACTTCTGCCTCCAGAGCTCAGGTGATCCTCCGGCCTCAGCCTCCCAAGTAGCTGGGACTACAGACATGTGCCACCTCACCCAGCTTATGTTGATATTTTTCACAGGGTCAGGGTCTTGTTATGTTTGCCCAGACTGGTCTCAAACTCCTGAGCTCAAATGATCCTCCCACCTTGGCCTCCCAAAGTCCTCCCAAAGTGAGCCACCACACCTGGCCTATTGTGTTTTTTTTTCCCCCAGGTATTTTCCATCCATCATTGGTTGAATCCTCAAACGTGGAACCCATATATACAAAGTGTTGATTGTATCTAAAAATGAAACTATTTAAAAGGTAGAAAAATGCAGCCACGATTTTGTCTCTCAATTCTTTTCTTCCATTTTCCTGTCTGCTAGACTCAGTAGGAACCCAAGAAGGAAGGAGTTTAGACAGGAGAACAGGTAGAGATAAGTGGGAAAGAGAGGGCATTAAGGCCCTCAAGTCTGTAAAGGGTGAATGCAGACTGCAGCACAGGACTGCCACCTGGTTGCTGGTCTCAGCCACCAGGAAGAGCTGTGGCTTTGTCACCATCCTCAGCTCGTCTTGCTCCCTTGATCCCTGCCTCGGCTTGCTCGGCTCCTGGCCTCCTTGGAGGAAAATGCCTGTGTCAATGGGAGTGTAATGGAGGGTTCTAGGTTGAGGTGGGATGGGGGATAAGGACATGTTTGCATGAACACGTCCTAAAGGAACATGTACATAAGGAAATGGACTCCCATCTGGAGAGTGAGCTGGGGGAGGCAGACACTGCAAGGAGCAGGAAGACAGGCCAGATGTCTAGAGATTGCTCCATAGTCCATAGTTCCTTTCAAGTGTCCTCCTTTGTCTGTTCTGGCTTTCGCCCCCACCCAGAAACCTGGAGAAACCTCAACTGGAACGTCAAATGAGCAGATTCCAGATCTCTGGACCCAGGATGAGAAAAGGAAGTTGTATGAAAAGAGGAGACAGGAAAAAACAGTCTCATATTGTGCAACAGGTGAAGTCCCACATTGCCCCACTTCGAGGATTCCATGCTGCCGTTTGTAATTCCTGGTGAAGCATTTCTTCATGAGGCTGCCCAGGCTCCTGCAGCCTTCCCTGGTGGTCCTGCCTCTGTGGAGCTGAGCTCCTCCCTTCCCATTTGCTGAGGGGCAGGCACCAGTGGGAAAGGGACTCCATCATTAGGAAGGAGACCTGGATTCTAGCCCTAGCCCTGCCTGTTCACTAACAATGAACCAGAGACAGGTCATGGTTCTGCTCTGGGCTGCATCTGATAGATGAGAGGATGGACTCTCCCAGATAGGAATCCAGGACCCCTCAGAGCACCCTAGGTGTCTCAAGAAGAGGCATGCTTCCTAAGGGTCTTGGACCCTGGGTCAAGCCTCAGCCCCAGAACTCAGTTGCTGAAGCAGATCTCCCCTTGGGATGCCTCTCTTCATTATAGTCCATCTCCTTGAGGTGTGTCCCTCTCACCCTGGGTTCCTCCTGCAGGGAGGTTTGGCTCACCCTCTAGAATGCTCCCTTTCCTGCCACACTGAGCTACTGGGGGTCGCTATTGGTGACGCGTCAGTTGGTGGTTGTATTTGTTTCCTACTGCTGCAGAAAAACTTACCACACACTTAGCATCTTATAACCACATATTTATTCTCTTAAAGTTCTAGAGGTGAGAAGTCTGAAACTAGTTTCACTGGGCCGCACTCCCTCTGGAGGCTCTAGCGGGGGAACCATTTCCTTGCCTTTTCCAGTAGAGCTGCATCCTAACACCTCTTGGCTCCTGGCCTCTTCCTCCGTCTTCCAAGCCAGCAGCATAGCATCTTGCTTCTGTGGTCACATTGCTACCTTCTCCGCTATTGCCACATTTTTCTCTTCCTCCCTCTTATAAGGACATTTACAACTACATTTAGGGACTGACCAGATAATTCAAGGCAACCACTCATCTCAAGATTCTTAACTTGATCATATCTCCAAAGGCCATTTTGCTATAAAAGGGACATTGACAGGTTCTGGGGAATTCGATGTGGATGTCTTGGGAACCATTATTCAGCTACCACAGTGATCTATACCTTGTCTCTGGCCTGGGTCATCCATTCTCTCTCCCATCTCGTCCCCTCAGAATAGAATTGTGTATTTTTCTCCAAATCCACACCCTAATTTTACAGGTCATCCCAACTGCTCCTCCCTTCACTTTCTTTAGGCTCTGAGAACATTCTAGGAGAGTGCTCTCCAGCGGAACTTTCTGTGATGAAGGACAGAAAGTCCATAATCCATGCTGTCCAACATGGGAACTAGCCACGTGGGGCTACTGACTATTTGAAATGTGACTAGTGCGACTCAGAAACTGAATTTTAAATTTTATTTCATTTTAATTAAATGTAATGCAAATGTAAGTAGCCACTTTGCCAGTGGCTAACATATTAGACAGCTCAGATCTAGGCAAATGAAAACAGAAACTACGGCCAGGCACATTCTTTGCTGCTAGCCTCTTCTCACACCTGTTTTGGATGAGCTCTGCCTTCTAACCTCCTTCTCTCAGTCCCAGCAGAATCTGACGGAGGCTTCCACTGGGACTCTGGAATGACGGGGGTGACTAAGGGCAGGACAGAAAGGGAATTGTGTCTGTTTTCCCCAGAGAAGTACAGGGCCCCAGTTCTGCTTTTGCATAGAACTAAGAACACTCAAATGATTTTCAAGGTAGTCTCTGCTTTGTCCTTACTCAACCAGTCTCCCTTTTGAGGACCACAGAGGTGTGTCACTAGGAAAGGAGTGCAGGAAAGGGCCTGAGCATGGGAGCTGGCACTGGCCAAGGTCCTGTTCTGCTATGCACTCGCTGAGTGGCATGTGGCAAGTTACTTCCCAGGCCTTGGCCCTCAGTTTCCATAAAATGAGAGGGTTGGACCAGATGGTCTAAAGTTTCCTTTTAGCTTTAGTAGACTACGAGTCTGTGTCCTGAGGATCAGGCTTTATTGTGCATGTAATTCTGTTTCGGAGCCGTGTTGTCTCTGACCCATGGAATAGGCAGTTCTGATTGAAGGATAATTAAGTAGAAGTGGCTTTAGGTTACTCCTGCAATACTTCCAAACAAAACCAGACCTCCATCCTACTGTCCTCATGACAACACTTCACAGTAGCTTGGGTTTTAGAGTGCTGATCTTTCAACTAACTAATCTAATCCTCATGATGACCCTGATAACTGCTAGGTCCATTTTAAATGAAAAGGCTGAAGCTCAGAGAGGGAAGGAGAGAAACTTCCAGGTGTCTGGTCCTATGATGGGTGCTTTACACATCACCTTGTAACAGCCCTTCGAAGTGTTTAATATTATCCCCATTTCACAGGTGTGAACACTGAGGTCTAATAAGGCAAGATGACTTTCCCAATGTTATGTTGGTAATAAGACGATGAAGACACTTTTCTCCCTCTTCTTCCCCCTTTGCTGTGCTGCTTCCCCTGTTTACAACTTCCCCTCAAGATGTTGAAATGATAAGCTCCTTTTTTGGGGCATTCTTTCATGACACTCCCCAAGCAGACCTACGAGCCTCAACAAGTCACTTCACCTCTCTGTGCCTCTGTTTCCTTAACTGTGAAACTGGGGACAACAGTCGCTACTTCATAAGGGTGTGAAACGCCTCATTGAAAGCACACAGTGAGAGCATGTATGAAGAGTGCTCAGCCCAGAGCTCATATTAAGGACTCAGCAATTGCTCATTCTTACTCCTTTTGGAAACTGTAGTTTGCCCCTCCGATAGTACCAGGCAATTCCTTTTACCCCCAAATCAAATTAAAATCACAAAGAAACTGTCTGCATTTTATTTTGAAGTTTTATTATGAAAACACATGGAATTAACGGTGTTATCCACGTATTTGCAGCAGCGGAGAAACAGTGACGGTGGACCATCCCCACAGGGGACACTTATCCTTTGGCTAAACAAATATAAATAATGGAAATAACACCTAATACAATAACACAGCACATAAAAACATTAAATTAAGAGAAGGGACAGGAACTGCAGAGAGGAGTCCTGAGTGTGGAGAAGATGCGTCTCGTGGAGAAGCATCCAGGCTCAGGTGACCTTCCCTGAAGACTTCCTGTCTCTGAGCAGCTCAGTTCAGTTCCAGGTCATACACGTACTCCTGGACCCAGGTCTCACTGGGGTCAGCGCAGACTTGCTTGCCTCTTTTGGTCTGGAATCTGTAGAACAAGGAGCAGACAGATGAGAATCCCATGACACCTTTGAGGTCATCTGGTTTTATCCCTTGCCTGTGGTCACCATCTTCCTTTGCCTGATCATGGTCCATGTAGGCAGCTCTGGTGCATGGGATCCTTCCTGGGCAGCACTGGAACCAGACTCCCTGAACTTCCACCCACTAGATTTAGCTGTGGGCCCCAGGGGTTGCCCAGATTAGGAACAAATGGACATTGCAATCAATATGAATAGATCTCCCCATTCCTTGCCAGCCTGGCAGTGACTCTTCCACATGTCGTTCTAGCACAGTTTGAGAAATCGGTCCCTATCTCATGTGACCTGTCCAACTTCCCCTGCTTTCCTGTCCTCTGGATAACTTCCTCCCCAGGAACCCCCTTCTGTCTTGGCTCCCACTCAGCCGCCTTCGGCACTTGAAAAGTGAGTTCATGACCTGCGTCCTCACTGCTGTCAGGGAAGCCTTCAGCCCTGAGAGCTTACACCCCACTGCTCAATCACCCCCTCCCCAAAACAGGTCCCCTTTTAAAATCCAGCCCTCACCCTTGCCTCCCAGAGCAGCCCAGGGGTCGATACTCACACCACAGCTGGCTGGGAGCAGAGGCTGCTGGTCTCGTAGTAATCTACCACAAAGTTGCGAGAAAGCTTCCTCACGGTGTAAGAAAAGCAGCAGGCGGTGGGAGGGTCTGAGCCCACTGAAAGGAAAGGCCAGGGTGAGATCAACACTGCACATAGGAGCTGTTTATTTTGGCTTCTAATTTTGCGTCTTCATTGAGCATCCTTGTGGAGCTACCAGAACCCCAAAGAAGGTCCCTTGTATCCATTCCCACCTAACCTGAGCAGGACTCTTATTCTGAATAGTGGATCTTCAGAGAAGAACAAGAAAGAAATCTAGAAGGGTGGAACTGGATTTAGTCTCAGAACACATCGCACCCCCTTCATGTGACAGATGGGAAAACCAAGGCACAGAGAGGGACAGGGCTTGCTTGAACAAGTAATTAGAGGCAGAGCCAATTCAACAGTCTGACTTCCAGCCCATCCTTTTCCTCTGCTGATTGCTAATTCTTGAGAAAGTAAGAACTTGAATGTTATTGAATATCTACTAGACTCTACATTTAGCAGCAGACTTCGTGGCAATCTTCTTAGCTGCCTTTTGTCCCATCCCCAGATCCCACAGCTAGAATAAAAGACTCTGCCTACACCTTGGCTCTGGTAATAGCAGCTGTGAAAGTAGACTTACTTGGTGCTGAGAGTGCTGGAGAGCAGAAGGCAGCTACTAGCACGAGGAGAGACAGGACAGTCACACAGAGCTTCATGGTGTTGGTGGAAGAGAGGTTTCCTCAGAGGTGAGGCTACAGAACTCAGAAGCTTCGGAACCCAGCTGTGTCCTGTGCTGATACTGGGTTGGGAATCTCTCTTTATAAGGACTGTGAGGCCTGGGACAAATGTGGGGGCTCAGGAAAGTGAGTGGAATTTCCATGGTAGAGATGATGTCATGGCTCCTGAAGCTAGCTGAGTGAGGAGTTCCTCTCAGCTTCTCTTGCCCAGGGCAATGTCATCATAGAGCAAAGATGAGGGAGGTTCAAGGGAGAATAAAAAAGGAAGTGGTACAACCAAAGGCAGCGACCGAGACTGGGGAGAGAGCTGCAACCCCCAGAGGAAAGATGAAATGTTCACACCTGCTACAAGTGGCTTGTAGACAAGAACTGTGCTGCTCTTGGTGGTTGGCACCCCCAGATGCTGGAGGGTTCATGTCAGTCTTTCCAGGCTGGCCACAAGCCTGGCCCCCAGGACAAAGGGGGAGCCAGGACTCCCCCATCCCCTTCCTGTGCCTACTTCTGCTGAGCTGTGTGCCACTGACTTTTGTGCCCCGTATGTTTCCTTGGGCATGAAGAGTCCAGCATTGGATGTGCAGAGGAACCCAGGAGGGTGACTCAGGAACATTTGTAACTTCTTATTGGACAATTACCTTGTATCAGCACTGGGAAAGCTGTCTTACACATATTATATCTAATCCTACCATAACCCTGAGCAGGGGTGTGTAATCTCATTTTACAGATAAGACAATTGAGGATTCGAGAGTGGTCCACTGATGCGCTCAGTGCCACAGAGCTGATGAATGGCACTGCCAAGATTTGAATCAAGATTCATCTGACTCCAAAGTCCACTTTCTTTCCATGCTGTAGTCTCCAGAATAAACATAGAGTGTGATCACAAAGAGAAACCGTTGACTGATAGACTGCTAGGAGCTATTCCACACTCAAAGACCGATTGTATTCAGACTTAATTCAGGAAAGGGATAGAGCTAGTCTGTCCTAGAACAAGGAGGGAACAGAGAAGAAATAAAGATTTCAGGATATTTTCTTGGACCAACAAAAGAACAGGACATATAAACCAGTAAGAATCGAGTTTGAGACCTAGACAGAGAATGTTCTTCTAGTATAAAAACAGGATTGAGCTGGGTGTAGGGCCTCACACCTGTAATCCCAGCACTTTAGGAGGTCAAGGCAAGTGGATTGCTTGAGCCCAGAAATTCGAGACCAGCCTGGGCAACATGGTGAAACCCTGTCTCTACAAAAAAAATACAAAAAAAAAAAAAAATTTGGCTGGGAGTGGAGTGGTGATACACACCTGTACTCCCAGCTGCTCAGGAGGCTGAGGTGGGAGGATCACCTGAGCCCAAGAAAGTCCAGGCTGCAGTAAGTGGTGATTGTGCCACTGCATTCCAGCTTGGATGACAGAATGAGACCCTGTCTCAAAAACAAAGCAAAGCAAAACAAAACAAAACAGAATTGTATACCTAGTAATAGGTTTATCTGTGTTACAGACAAAATGTGTAATCTAAAGATGTGGGTGTGTCCCAGCCAGTCCATGGGGAATGTCTGTGCTCATGTTAAGCCCTGACTGGTTTGACAGTTGCTGAACATCTGTACAGAAGGTGAAGCTTACAAAGGCCCTGCATACAGGAGTGTGCAAAGTTGGACAATTGAAGGGAATTAAGATAACTGGATCAATATCTCTATCTACGTTTAGCTCTACTACTCTAACTCACCTGCTCACCCCTAACCCCACATTGTTACCTGCTATTCTCTGAAAAAGAAAACAGAAGAGTAAAAAGAGGGAGCCATGACTTCAAACTATACTACAGGGCTACAGTAACCAAAACAGCATGGTACTGGTACAAAAACAGACACATAGACCAATAGAACAAAATAGAGAGCTCAGAAATAATGCTACATACCTGCAACCATCCGATCTTTGACAAAGTTAACATAAACAAGCAAGGAGGAAAGGACTTCCCATTCAATAAATGGTACTGGGATAACTTGCTAGCCGTATGCAAAAGATTGAAACTGGACCCCTTCCTTACACCATGTATAAAAATCAACTCACAATGGATTAAAGACTTAAATGCAAAACCTAAAACTATAAAAATATGACAACCTGTAAGATAACCTAGACAATACCATTCTGGGCATAGGATCTGGCAGAGATTTCATGATGAAGATGCCAAAAACAAATCGCAACAAAGCCAAAAACTAACAAATGGGATCTAATTAAACTAAAGAGTTTCTGCACAGCAAAAGAAACTATCTGCAGAGTAAAGAGATAACCTACAGAATGGGAAAAAAATATTTACAAACTATGTGTCTGACAAAGGTCTAATATCCAGAATCTATAGGGAATTTAAACAAATGTAGATGCAAAAACCAAACAACTCCATTAAAAAGTGGGCATTGAACATAAACAGACACATTTCAAAAGAAGACATAGACGCAGCCAAGGAACACAAAAAATGCTCGACACCACTAAACATTAGAGAAATGCAAATCAAAACCACAATGAGATACCATCTCAAACCAGTCAGGATGGCTATTTTTAAAAAGCCAAAAAATAACAGATGTTGATGAGGTTGTGGAGAAAAGGAACAGTTATACACTGCTGGTGGGAATGTAAATTAGTTCAGCCATTGTGGGAAGCACTTTGGCAATTTCTCAAAGAACTTAAAACAGAACTACCATTCAACCCAGTAATCCCATTTTTCAGTATATACCCAAAGGAATATAAATCATTCTACCATAAAGACATGTGCACATGTATGTTAATTGCAACACTATTCACAATAGCAAAGACATGGAATCAACATAAATGCCCATTGATGATAGACTGGATAAAGAAAATGATATATATAAAAAAAAAAAAAAAAAGAACGAGATCATGCCCTTTGCAGCAACATGGACGGAGCTGAAGACCATTATTCTAAGCAAACTAACACAGTAACAGAAAACCAAATACTGCATGTTCTCACTTACAAGTGGAAGCTAAACATTGAATACACATGGACACAAAGAAGGGAATAGCAGGCACCAGGGCCTACTTAAGGGTGAAAGGTGGAAGGAGGGCGAAGATTAAAAAAAAAAAAACACCTATTGAGTACTAGGCTTATTACCTGGGGTGATAAAATAATCTGTACACCAAACCCCCACAACACATAATTTACCTATATAACAATCCTGCACATGCACCCCTGAACCTAAAATACAAATTAAGAAAAAAAGGGACCTACAGCATCTGGAAGCCTAGGAGGGGTAGGAGCAGCATCCTGGGGTCCTTCAGGGTCATTACATAAAGCACAAGGTCATCCTACCTCAGCATTCTCCCTCACTCCCCCACCCGCACACACAAGCTGCACATCTCTCCTCTGTTCTCTCCCACTTTTCTTTGAACAGCTCTTGCTTTAAATGTTCTGATCTTCTCCAAGACCCTTGCCCCCAGCTGCAATGTTCCGTGTTCCCTGGTAGCACATGTGTTGGTACCTCTCCTGACTTTTCCTAGTCGGTGCAGGTTCATCTTCATGCATCAAGGGCCTTACTTTAAGAGAAGCAGGCCGAGCTAATTCCCAGCAGGCGAGGCGCCACCGCTGAAGACTACAAGCCCCAGCGGGCTACGACGGAACGCGCCCGGGAACACCGGGCCCCCAGCTCGGGCCAGCGCCCGAGGATCATCCACAGGGCTAGATGGCTGCGTCGGGGGCGGGAGCGGAGGTGAGCGGGCGCTAGGGCCGTGCGCCCCCGCCGGCCCTTCCTCCAGCGCTCTGTGGACCCCGCAGAAGGCGCTCGCCTTCCTAGCCCGCAAACGCGTAATCGATTTTTCTCGCTGTGGCAACGGGGACGTCCCGAAGGATCCTCTGCTCCGATAGGCAACTTCGGCCTTCCCTGCCCTGACCTGGAACCTCTGGGAGGGCTGCACGAGGCCTACGGAATAGGTCCCTCTGTTCCGACAGGTGCGACACTTAGCGCTCCATGCCTGCGGGCTCCAGGAGGCATGGCCTCCCCCAGGGCCGCCACCTCTGCTGGTTACTCTGTGCTTTCACCTTAAAGCTCTGTCAAGCAGAGGCTCCCGTGCAGGAGGAGAAGCTGTCAGCGAGCACCTCAAATTTGCCATGCTGGCTGGTGGAAGAGTTTGTGGTAACAGCAGAGTGCTCTCCATGCTCTAATTTCCAGGCTAAAACTACCCCTGAGTGTGGTCCCACAGGGTATGTAGAGAAAATCACATGCAGCTCATCTAAGAAAATTGAGTTCAAAAGCTGCCGCTCAGCTTTGATGGAACAACACTTATTTTGGAAGTTCGAAGGGGCTGTTGTGTTTGTGGCCCTGATCTTCGCTTGTCTTGTCATCATTCGTCAGCGACAACTGGACAGAAAGGCTCTGGAAAAGGTCCGGAAGCAAACTGAGTCCATATAGCTACATTTCACCCTTTTATCCTGGGTCTTAGAGACCCAATCTCAGACAGTGAAAGTGAAATGGACTGATTTGCACTCTTGGTTCTTTGGAGGCTTGTGGTGGAATCCCCTTTTCCCCGTCGTCTTCTTTCAGATCATTAATAAGCAGAATAAAAACAGTAAAATGGTTTCCTTCCCTTCTGTAACTTGGAGCAAGAAGTCATGGGGGCAGAGAGGGAAAGGAGGTGGCTACTTAAGGCCCCAATCTACCAAGTCTTCCCCACTACTTCTCCCTTGTTTTCCCTCTCTTCTACTACTTATTTCAGACTTCTGGGATACAATTTCAGTTAAAACGTTTATTTATCACTCAAAACTTATTTCCCCTCAACCCTGTCCCCAAAGGAGAAATAAAATCATAGATACATAACAAAAAAAAAAGAGAAGCAGAATGTGTCTCATGTTCTCTGGATTCACACAGACTTCGTTATCTATGACATTTTTATTCAACCCAATGTACTAACCATCTGCTGTTTGTCAGGGCAGACAGAGCTGAACGAAGCCCCATCCCTGCCTTCGAAGAGTTCTGTGTCTAGAGATGGCATTGACAGTGACAGAAATAACTATCCCACGAGGTAGAATAAGCTAAGTGTCATGTCAGAGGAAGAAACACAGTGTCAGGAAGCCTGAAGGATGGAGAAGGCTGTCCATCAGCTGTAGATGAGTAGCTCCAAGTTAAGTCTGAATCCCCTCCAGAGCAGCTGTCTGAATGAGCAGGGTGGAGGGGTTAGGAGGATGCCTGTTCTGGGTTTCAGGAGAATAATGATTGATAAAATGGGTGATTAGTCATCACTGAGCCATACAATGAGTTTGTCTGTTGACTTTTGTTTCCTAGCCTTGATCCGATCTTTGGCTCATGGAGGTAAAAGGTTTTGAGGGGTCTTCGTGAAGATCCTAACAACAATACTGTGTCTGCACCCAGTGGAAGTCCACACTGAGAGTAAAAAGGACTTGTATCATTTTGTTTAGCCACCCCAAGATTAACTCCCCCCATCCCAAGATTTAGGCACTGGTGCCATTTGGAACTCCTGGAAGGCAAATGTGGAGACTGGAAAGTCAAGGGGAGCCAATAAACGATGATAACAAATGACTCTCGAATACATGACAAAAACGATACTCATGTTCTCTAGAGAAACTTCCCTGACCTCTTTCCCAAGTAAATCCTGTGTCCTTCCCTGTGCTCCTACATTCTCTTGAACTACTTTCTTCTTACCACCTATCACATATTGATCTATTTTTGTGGTTGCCTCCCCAACTGGAAAGTGAGCTCCTTGATGCGGAAACTGTGTTATGCTTATCTCCATGGAGGGGATGCAATGAGTAATATGGACTCAAGACGTGAACCCCTATATAGCCAAATGAGTAAGCTGAGTATGAGTGAACTGGGTGTTCTGACACTCCACCCAAAAGGTGATTCCTCAGCCCTGATATTGTGGTACTTCCCCTTCTCCCCCACGCTCAACCCACACATCCAGCAGTTTTATCATAATGGATGCTATTCTTGGACTCAATTCTTTGTAGCTCAGGGTTGCAAGAAGTGACAGCAAGGGTCATCCATGGTTCCAGGGAGCTCCATTCAGAGGGCCACCCCCTCACCCCTGAGCAGGGAAGCCCTTCTTTCCCCCTCATTTGTGGTCACTTAGAGGTTGCCCCCTCCACATTCTCGACCACCGCTATATTCTTAATTCCATTCTGGGCATTTTTACATTTGTTTTGTCGTGTTATCCTCAACTTCCCAGTCTGCAGGCAGGCCCAGCAGCCATAGCAGTAACGTGACCTTGAAAATGTCCTGCTATTTTTTCATTTTCCTCAGCATATCCATGGCCTGTAGTTTTACCTGATCCCAATCTGTTTTGCCACTGTACAGATTAGGAAAGCAAAACCTAGAGAAGTGAAAAGACCTGATCAAGGTCACACAGGATGCATGTCAAGACCCAGGGTCTTCAACTCCCAGTTCAGAGATGAGCAGAGTCGCTCTACAGGTATGACCCTCTGAGATTACACATAGAGGCAATCTCTGATCATAACACTCAGACAGTCTGGACATGCTGGCCTCTCCTAGAGTGCTGAGGAGACCACTGGGTGCTGGGGTCAAGAGGTAGCCTCTAGGAGGTGGGATGGGTAGAACTACAGAACCCCTGGAGAGCAAATGTGGAGACTGGAAAGCCTGGAACATAGGGTCATTTGCCAAGATAATAAACCAAGAGGCAAATCCTGTGATTTTGCCAATATGGTGTCCAAGTCTCTTTGGAGGAAATGGGAGCAGAAGCTGAATTGTGAATTGAAGAAACAAGTACACAATTATCCAGAGTGCAGAATTCTTTAGGATGAAATTCGTAGGACAATGAGCTGGTTGGAGCAGCTCATCAGTGACTGCCACACTCTGACTACGGAGCTGGCCGGCCTCGCTCTTCTTACCGTGGAAATGGACCTTGGTCGCCTGCCACAGCCTGCTCTTAGTTGTGAAAGGTAGAGGTCAGGAACTTCAGGAGATGTTAAATTCCTGAGAGAGGGGTAAAGCCTCACCAGCATCCATGAGGTCAAGAAAACTTTCAGTATTCCTTATGAAGCATCTTCCTTTAAATTGTTTCTGGCCTCTTTCCATGCAGGTCATAGGGAATACTCCAGCAAGAGATGACCACAATTCAGTAAAGCTTTATTGAGTACCTACTGTGTGATAGGCATTGTGTCCGAAGGTGAGGATATGTACTTTAGATGGTGGTAGTAAAGTGTTAAGGAAAACTTCCAAAAAAAGTGAGACCTGAATTTTTTTTCTGAAAAAAACATTTATAGGCCAGGCATGGTGGCTCATGCCTATAACCCCAGCACTTTGGGAGGCTGAGGTGGGTGGATCATATGAGGTCAGGAGTTTGAGAACAGCCTGGCCAACATAGTGAAAGCCCGTCTCTACTAAAAATACAAAAACTTAGTTTGGCGTGGTGGCATACACATGTAGTCCCAGCTACTCAGGAAGCTGAGGCATGAGAATCTCTTGAACTTGGAAGGTGGAGATTGCAGTTGAGCCGAGATCACACCACTGCACTCCAGCCTGGGTGACAGAGCAAGACACTGTCTCAAAAAAAAAAAAAAATTATATTAGTTTGGTTTTCTTTTATAGAAAATATACATGGTCATTGTACAAAATTCAGAAAATATAGGGAGGCATATGTAAGAAAATTAAAATTGCCCTATCATTCTGTACCTAGTTTTATATTTTATTATTGGTACTTAATATTCTTTCATGAAGTAGTATATCTTATTGTTACTTAATCTTCTTCTGTGTCATTACAAACTTAAATATTACTCAAAAATGGCATGAATATATGCATATTTTATTGCATAGATACACCAAAAGTATTTAATCACTCTACTATTCACATCAGTCCATTTACATGGCTCTAACTTTTCTTTATTACAGGTTGAACTGAGATTAGCCAGGCAAAGAGAGAGATAGAGGTATACAGGCAAAGAACAAGAGACCTGCACTTGTTTTTGATGTAAAATGGACATATTGAAATAGTTCAATAATAATAAAACGGTAATAGTAATAATAGTAGATAGCACTTAACACAGCACTTACTATGAACCGGTAATGTTCTCTGCCTTTCATAGATATTAATGCATTCAATCCTCACAGTGGCCCTCTGAGGTAAGTGCTGTAACTATCCCCTTTTAAACACGAGGAAACTGAAGCACAGAGAGGTATGTAACCTATGGCAAAACACACAGCTGACACACAACAGATTTGAAGCTGAAGCCAAGAAGTCTGACTCTAGAGCATGAATAAACCAGAAAAGGGAAGTGTGCTGTATCATAAATTTATGTTAAAAGCATAACAGCCAAAGTTTCTGTTATTCTAATGTAAAATGTCTTTTCCATTTTGCATTTTGCATGCCTTTGAACAGCAAGATCCATGGATTTCCTGTTTTCCTTAGAAAATTTGAGGAATTACAGGACAGGGTTGATGGCTCATGCCTATAATCCCAGCACTTTGAGAGGCCGAGGCAGGCAGATCACTTGAGGTCAGGAGTTCAAGACCAGCCTGGTCAACATGGTGAAACTCCATCTCTACTAAAAATACAAAAATTAGCCAGGCATGGTGGTGCATGCCTGTAACCCCCGCTACTCAGGAGGCTGAGGTGGGAGAATCACTTGAACCTGGGGAGAGGCGTAGGTGGGATTGGAGGTTGCAGTGAACCAAGATTGCGCCACTGCACTGCAGCCTGGGCAACACAGCGAGACTCCGTTTAAAAAAAAGAAAAAGAAAAAAAAATTGGGGAATGATATAGTGTTTTTCCTTAATTGTTCTAAATATTAATCCCTGCAGCTGTCATGGGATTTGTAGTGTTACACTTTTGTAGTGTTACACTCTGCCCTGTGGTTTATAAGAAGGGGAAATTGTGCTTTACCAAGTCAATACCTCCTTCATTAAAATCAGGGAAGAGAACTGCACAAATAAGGAACCACAGGTAGTGCAAATAGACTGAGTCTTGGTTTTCAGGAAGTCTCAGCATGGCAAGCCACGAGGCCAAAGAGGTAGACAGGAATCAGGTTACAGAGAAGCTTCCATTTCATGCCAGAAACAATGCAGAATGTTTGCAAGACGTTAAAAGGAGAGAAACTGAGACTAATTTGAGCTTTAACAAAATTATATTGGATGCTGTATGGTGGGAGAGATTAAAAAGAGACAAAACTAGGCCAGGCGTGGTGGCTCATGCCTGTAATCAATCCCAACACTTCGGGGGACCCTAGCAGACAGATCACTTGAGGCCAGGAGTTCAAGACCAGCCTGGCCAACATGGTGAAATCCCGTCTCCACGAAAAATACAAAAAATTAGCAGGGCTTGGTGGCATATGCCTGTAATCACAGCTACTAGGAAGGTTGAGGCACAAGAATTGCTTGAGCCTGGGAGGCCAAAGGTCGTAGTGAGCCAAGATTGGGCCAGTACACTCCAGCCTGGGCTACAGAATGATAAGAAAAGAAAGGAAGAAAGAAAGAGAGAGAGAGAGAAAAAGAAAGAAAGAAAGAAAGAAAGAAAGAAAGAAAGAAAGAAAGAAAGAAAAAGAAAGAA
>NW_012116588.1:1102341-1103367 GCF_000951035.1 Colobus angolensis palliatus | reverse complement strand
GTATGGTGGGAGAGATTAAAAAGAGACAAAACTAGAAGAAAAAACAGCTGCTAGGACCCTCTTCTAGTTGTCATGGTGAGAATCCATAAGAACCTGACCTAAGACACAGGCAGTGGGAATGGTGAGAGGCAGATGCACGTAAAATTGAACGTAGACTAGAGTTGATGATTGAACAGGTGTAGGAAGTGACAGAGAAAGAGGTGACAAGGGTGACTCTCAGCTTTCCAGCTTGGAAGATTGATAGGAAGAGGCACCTTTTATTGCATAGAGAATATGGAAGAAGGGGCAAGGGACTGGGAGAGGGATCAGATCCAGTACCAAGACATACGCCCTGACCTACTGCACACATGCAAGAAATGGCCAGAGAAAATAACAAGGACTCAGGACAGGAACAAGGGGCTGGCTGCAGAAAGAAGGGGCTGTGTCAATGAGACATTGTCTATGATGCAAGACAGGGGACTCCAGGCTGCTGCTTCTGCCTGCAGGAAAGGCGGGGCCCACACCTGCTGCAACCTGACCACGCAGACCACATATGAGAAAAGGAGGCCAAAGCTGGGCCAAACAGTGTGTCATCATCAGTGAACCCATCCCTGGGGCGCCTGCTGCCAAAGGAGATAGCAGGGGGTGACACTCAGGGAAGTGGAGCCTCAGGGCCAGAATCTGGAAGGAAAACAATGCCCCACGCCAGAGCACGGGCAGCAGCACACAGTGCAAGGGAAAGACGCCGCAGAGTACAAACTGCTCAGCCAGGATTCCCCACAGTCGGACTGGGATGCTTTGCTGGACCAAGGTGGGGCCTCACAGAGGCTGAAATGAGCCAGAACTCTGGGACACAAATCAAATCCCTCCATGCTGAAGGGTCCACGGTGTTGACTGCTGGCTACTTTCTGTCACCACCACCTGAGGAATCTTGGGTGGTCTGTTTCCCAAATATCAAGACCGTGACACCATGGCCTTTTTCTTCCTTTCTTTTCTCTTTCTTCTTTCTTTCTTTCTTTCTTTCTTTCTTTCTTTCTTTCTTTCTTT
>NW_012116588.1:1093853-1102291 GCF_000951035.1 Colobus angolensis palliatus | reverse complement strand
TGGCCTTTTTCTTCCTTTCTTTTCTCTTTCTTCTTTCTTTCTTTCTTTCTTTCTTTCTTTCTTTCTTTCTTTCTTTTTCTTTCTTTCTTTCTTTCTTTCTTTCTTTCTTTCTTTCTTTCTTTCTTTCTTTCTTTCTCTCTCTCTCTTTCTTTCTTTCTTTCTTTCTTTCTTTCTTTCTTTCTTTCTTTCTTTCTCTCTCTCTCTTTCTTTCTTTCTCTTTCCTTTCCCTTTCTTTTTCTTTCTTTCTGTCATTCTTTCTTTCTCTTTCTTTCGTCTTCTTTCTTTTTTCTTTCTTCCTTTCTCTCATTCTTCTTTCTTTCTCTCTTTTTATTTCTCTCTTTCTTCTTTCTTTCTCTCTCCCTCTCTTTCTTTCTTTTCCTTCCTTCCTTTCTTTCTTTCTTAAGCAAATCATAATCTTTTAGATCCAAGTTACTGAAAACTTCTTTATATAATTTACATTTCTCTTTCAAATTCCATCTTTATCAGAACATTCATCGTTTTTTTTTTTTTTTTTTTTGAGATGGAATCTCACTCTATCACTCAGGCTGGTCACAGTGGTGCGATCTTGGCTCACTGCAACCTCCCGGATTCAGGTGATTCTCCTGCCTCAGCCTCCCGAGTACCTGGGACTACAAGCATGTGCCAACACGCCTGGCTAATTTTTTGTATGTTTAGTAGAGACGGGGTTTCACCTTGTTGGCCAGGCTGGTCTCAAACTCCTGGCCTCAGGTGATCTGCTCACCTCGGCCTCCCAAAGTGCTGGGATTACAGGCATAAGCCAACGTGCCCCGCTTCAATTCTCATTTTATTTAAAGATTCTTCCTTGGCTCTGGAGACCTATCACACTTCTGACTCTCCTGATTCTCTTTGTGTGTGTGTGTGTGTGTGTGTGTGTGTGTGTGTGTTTGGATGCATGTGCAGGTTTGTTATATAGGTAAACTTGTGTCATGGGGGTTTGGTGTACAAATGATTTCATCACCCAGGTATTAAGACTAGTACCCATTAGTTATTTTTCCTGATCCTCTCCCCACTCCCACTCACCATGGCCTTTCTTATCCTACCCTACCCATCAGTATTTCAACTCCATAGTGAGAGTTCAGGCATAACACATATTGTTAGTCAAATCAGTGATTTATTTATTCATCAAATAGATATTATGCTTCACTATATGTCAGGCATTGTGATTATCACCAGAGATACACTAGTAACTAACACTGACAGTGGAATATAAAACTGACCAATTCCATATGTATGACCCTGGCTATGTCATTTCAACTGGGAACATCAATTTACCACCTAGAAAATGTCTAAGACCCTCCCAACTCAACCCCATCCTACATCTGCTTTACATTGTTCGTTCAAGGTATATAAATTAAGCACATGCTAAGCATGCGACCATATTTCACTCCAAGCAAAAACACATGGTAAAGGGATATATTTCCTGGTTTGGGGATTGATAGGGAAAGTCTTACAAATATATAAACACTGAAATAGAATTATATATTCAATAAATCACCTTTATTATAAAGACCACAATAATAAGAGATAGAGACTAGGTCTGGAGGCTTATTGTGTTATAACCATCATGTGCTAGGATTTGGTTTAAATCAGCCAACAAGACATGGTCTGAAGCTGGTTTATGATCTGAGAAGACACTCTAAAAAATCTGCCATTATAGGATTGTTGTGAGGATCAAATATAATAAGTTGTGGTACAGAATGTATAGTGTGTGGTACCTAGAGTCAGACTACCTGGATTTGAATCCCTGCTCTGCTAGTCATCAGCTTCATGGCCTTAGGAAAATTGCTTAACCTCTATTTACTTTGGTTTCTTCACCTGTTCAACTGAGAAAATATAATGGTGACTAAATCATGGGGCTGTTTTGAAGAGTAACAGTTCAAACACGTAAATCCCTATTGTGGAAACTGGTGCATGGTGGTCTCTCAGTAAATATTACTTATTGTGAACTAAAATTTGTGTAATTGCTAATCCATTGTTAGCACAAAACAAAAGCTTGTTTCCAAACTCCCACATTGTCTTTATTAAACTGTAAATTTCTTGAGAAAAAGAAACTAAAATAAAATCAACTGGACGTGGTCTAGATTTTTGAAGAGCAAATTACATAAATAACTAATATAACACACTATGCAGTAATCACAGAGGCAGAGGACACCCCTAACCAGAACACTGACTGATTCAGCAGTTTCCATTTCCTTTTCTTGCCCTCCACAACTCACAGAAGCCAGCTCTCAGAAACGGAATCACGAGTACGGAGGGGGTTCCCCTAAGAAGTGAGTGAGGGAATGCAATTCGGGGTATCAACCGAGAGCTGGGAGGCAGAGGGTGGGGTGAGAAGGAGGCATTGCTGTGACGTAGGTTTCTAATGAAACAAGTGGCAGAGATACCTTTATTTGGAATTGGTAGCAATAGGGGAAGACACATGGATGCCAAAGCTCCGGTGAAACCTACCACGGCCCCTGATCTTGCCTCTGCTTCTCCTCCCTCAGGACTGGCACTAGCCATCATTGGGGTGGGATGGAAACAGAGCTCATGTGTATTAAAAGACCTAACTCTACAGACAGAAAGGACAGAATTCCAAAGGTGTGGAATTGTTCTGTCCACATTGTTCTCCATTGTTCTCCATTGTTCTCCAGCATCAGACATATCAACTCTAGCCCCTTTGGGGGAAATTCAACGCCTGTCCTGGTTTGGTCCCAATTTAGCTTTATCGTCCATATTCGGCCACCACTCTGCAACTCTACTGAAGCACCCCCTCTTTCCTCTGAGCCCACAATGTCATACCCAGGACTCTGCCTCAGCTGGGCCTCCACTGCCCATCCATCTATAGACACCTAAATCCCGGGCAGTTATCCAGACACAACTAAAGTTCCATCCCTTCCATGAGGCCTTCCCCAACCCTCTGGTGGAAGGTCATTTCTTCCCCTCGTGGGGTTCTGAGCTTTCCCTTCTTTTTCTATGAGGAGTCTTAGCACTTTCTACTAAGTGCTACTATTACCTGTTCACATACTCTACCTGCCCCCATGAGACCAGGGGCATCTCAGAAACAAAGATCATTAAAACCAACTAAATCTATTTTTCATTATAAAATGAGGTATACTGATTGATTGTGAAAGAATAAAATAACAAAGTACGGAAAAGAAAAAAAAAAGCATATAATCTAGCTGAGAAGGTAGAGACCCTTCCACACCACTGAAATTATGTATTGAAAAGAATAAGGAAAAACCTGCTTCAGTTTGGCATGATTTATGTAAGCATAGTATAGGATCCTTAAAATGGTTCAAAGAAATGGAAAATCAAGACTTCATTTTGGCAAAGACCATTGAACAGAAACTTTAGCGTATTTATCAATAATTTCTTTCAGATTAAACAACTGACCACAACCCACTTTTCAACCAGTGATGCTGGAAATGTTTTAAAACAAAATTAGTTCATGAATTTGTGGGCTGATCAAGAAGGTAATAAAGTCTCACTAAGTAAAATGAGAAAAATTCAGGAAAAGAAAAAAATAAGAAAATAAATCACCCAGGTACCTATCACACACATATAAGCACTATTCATTCTTCAAGGTTTGTATTTCCAAGCCTTTGTATTTTTTCCACGCCTAGGGTTGGCAAGGAGTATATATATATATATATATACATTTGTACAAATATATATGTGTATATGTACAAATATATGTATATATTGTACAAATATATGAATATATAGTACAAATATATATATAAATGTATTTGTACAATTCTTCAAAGTTTGTAGAATTTGTATAATGTCGTATCTTGCTTTTTTAAACCACTGATGTTATAAGTGTATTTATGCCACTTCATTCTTTTTAGAGACTTAATAATAAACGATCTAGTGGATAATTTATCATCCCCTGATGGAGAGAAATTAGCTTTGCTGAATTTAGAGTTATAAATGATGCTGGGTCAGGTGTCTTTATGTTTGAAGATGACTCCATATTTGGATTGTTTCCACAGAACTCTTTCCTAGAAATGTTTTTTCTAGATTAATGGCTATGAATATTTCTAGGCACCTGACATATTGACACCCACCTCTCAAGTATTTTTATGATCCACAACTAGCATTTAACACAGTGCCCTAGTCATTCCGAGACTAATAAATAGACAAATGACTGAAACGTGACCTCAAGCTTTCTATTCCTCAGCTTTCATTCAGTTCCTTGCCTCTGGGAGGAGGAAGGGCTGTTCAGCCCTCCACAGCATCAGCCCATCAACCCTACCCCTGTGGTTATAGCAGCTGAGGAAGCAGAATTGTAGCTCTGTGGGAAGGAATGGGGCCGGAGATTTCATGCATAGACCAGTTCTTATGAGAAAGGACCAGCTAAGAATAGCTTTGGGTTGACACACACCCCTCTTCACACTCACAGGAGAAACTATTTCCCCATGAAGCTAGAACTAGTCATGAGGTGAGAGCTGAGAGTTAGAGAATCGCTCAGAGATGCTATTCTTGGATATCCTGAGCCCCTGTGGTCACCGGGGACCCTGAGTTGTGCAACACTCAGCATGACAGCATCACTATGCTTAAAAATTTCCCTCCTCACCCCCAGATTCCGTTTCCCCATCCGCCAGGGCTGCCTATAAAGAGAAGGAGAGATGGCTTCAGACTTCAGGAGGACACAGGCAGCAGAGAGTGGTCAGTACCTTCTTGGTTCTGCTGACACTCGAGCCTACATTCCATCACCTGCTCAGAATCATGCAGGTCTCCACCACTGCCCTTGCTGTCCTCCTCTGCACCGTGGTTCTCTGCAACCGGATCTCGGCAACATGTGAGTCCAAGTTTCGTTGTGGGTATCACCACTCTCTGGCCATGGTTAGACCACATCAGTCTTTTCTTGTGGCCTTAGAGCCCCCAAGAGAAAAGAGAATTTATTAAAGGGCTGCCAAACATCTTGGTCTTTGCCTTCAAGACTTTCATTTTTATCTGTAGAAGCGATCTTAGCCCCCTAGTCTCCAGGTATGAGAATCTAGGCAGGGGCAGGGGAGTTACAGTCCCTTGTACAGATAGAAAAACAGGGTTCGAAACAAATCAGTTAGCAAGAGGCAGAATCCAGGGCTGGTTCCTTCCCACTGGGGTCTGTTGTTCACTGTCCAGCTCACCCTAGGTCTCTCAGGAGCCCTGTCCCTTGGATGTCTTATGAGAGATGTCCAAGGCTTCTCTTGGGCTGGGGTATGACTTGAACCAAACAAAATTCCCTGAAGAGAGCTGAGATAAGAGAACAGTCTGTTCAGGTATCTGGATCACACAGAGAAACAGAGAACCCAGTATGAAGAGTCAAGGGGAAGGAAGAAAATAGACAGAAACAAAGACACCTTTCTCAGCAAAAACGCCCAAATGCTTTCCAGTCACTTGGTCTGAGCAAGCCTGCCTTCCTCAACCGCTCAGGGATCAAAAGCTGCCTGGCCTTTTCTTCTGAGCTCTGACTCGGGCTCATTCTCTTTTCTCCGCAGTTGCTGCCGACACGCCGACCGCCTGCTGCTTCAGCTACATCTCCCGGCAGATTCCACAGAATTTCATAGCTGACTACTTTGAGACCAGCAGCCAGTGCTCCAAGCCTGGTGTCATGTAAGTGCCAGTCTTCCTGCTCACCTCTAGGGAGGTAGGGAGTGTCAGGGTGGGAGCAGAGACAGGACAGAAGGCCATCCTGGAAAGGCCCAGCCTTCCGGAGCCTATCGGGGGTACAGGAAGCAGGGCTCCGAGGTGGGACCTGACTTGGGGCTGGAGTGGGGCAGGTGTTACAGAGTCAGGAAGGGCTGCCCCAGCCCGGAGGAAAGGGACAGGAAGAAGGAGGCAGCAGGACCCTCTGAGAGCCCCCCTGCCCGGAGTCCCTGAGAGAAGCTCTCTAGACAGAGATAGGCAGGGCCCCCTGAGAGAAGAGCAGGCCCTGAGATGCACAGGACAGAGAGTGGGATGGAGGGGCCATGGTGGGCCCAGGATTCCCCTGCTGGATTTCCCAGTGCTTAACCCTTCCTCCCTTCTCCACAGCTTCCTAACCAAGAGAGGCCGGCAGGTCTGTGCTGACCCCAGTAAGGAGTGGGTCCAGAAATACGTCAGCGACCTGGAGCTGAGTGCCTGAGGGGTCCGGAAGCTTCGAGGCCCAGTGACCTCGGTGGACCCAGTGGGGAGCGGGAGTCTGAGCCTTGGGAACATCCCTGTGACCTCCACAGCTACCTCTTCTATGGACTGGTTGTTGTCCAACAGCCACTGTGGGACTCTTTTTAACTTAAATTTTAATTTATTTATACTATTGAGTTTGTGTAATTTATTTTCGATTTCACAGTGTGTTTGTGATTGTTTGCTCTGAGAGTTCCCCTGTGCCTTCCCCCTTCCCTCACACTGTGTTTGGTGACAAGTGAGTGGCTGTCATTGGCCTGCTGTAGGCAGTCGTGGTACCAAAGCCACCAGACTGACCAGTGTGTATCGGATGCTTTTGTTCAGGGCTGTGATCTGCCTGGGGAAATAATAAAGATGCTCTTTTAAAAGGTAAACCAGTATTGAGTTTGGTTTTGTTTTTCTGGCAAATCAAAATCACTGGTTAAGCGGAATCATAGGCAAAGATTAGGAAGAGGTGAAATGGAGGGAAATTGGGAGAGATGGGGAGGGCTGCCGCAGAGTTATCCACTTTACAACGGAGGCACAGTTCTGGAACCTTGAAACTACAAATATGTTATAACTCAAATCGTAATATGCATGCTCTAGAAGAATTTACTCCTCGAATGGACACCATTAAGCAGAGCACTCTGTAGCGCATATTCATGATGAATCAAGCTTTTAATAGCAATTACTTACATTGTTGAGGCTTACTCCTCTGAGTGCTTTTTATGCATTGTTCATTTAATCTTACCAATGCAATAGTACAGCTTAAGTACTATTAATACCTCCATTTGACAGAAAACTAACCCAAGGCTCAGAAAGGTTAGGCAACTTGGTTGAGGTTATACAGCATGTAAAAGGTCAATTGCGTTTCAAAACTGGACTTTTATTGAACTACAGACTATGCTGTTAACCACTGACCAAGTTATTTCCCGAAACATGATCCAGCTATACTCAAACCTTACCCTATGCTTTAGCGGATGATACTCTATCCATTGCAACCACTTTCTGGTCAGGATTCTGAGTTGACATAGAGTGTTTGAGCAGTGATTGTTGAAGCCACTTAAACAGGATCTTTAGGTGTAGACCTGGGAACTGATATTTTTATCAAGCTCATGAGATGTTCCACAGCATGTTAATGACTAAGAGCCACTGTCAATAGAATTCACCACTGTTTTCTAAATTTGGTAAGTATCCGCATATGGCAACAGGTGTATTATACATTATTTCTCTAGAATCTACACTCTACAAAATAAATAGCTAATGTCAGAGAAGGAAAAGACAACCAAATTCTGTATGGAGCAGGATGCTGTCTATAGGTTTACTGTGAAAGGTAAGTTACTTAATAGATGGATTGCTTGCATTATATGTACAAGAAATGCACACTAAGCTAGGGTCCTTTTTGCAGAAGAAAGAGAAATTCAAAATATTTGTGTGAAAACCAAACGTGTTAATTTTTAAGAGCTATACTTATTTCATTTTGTTTAAAATAATCTAATTTTTATGTACAAAGATGTTTAGAATTGTACTGTTCAAACTCTTTAAGGCATAATTAAATACTCCTACTTAGCAAATATTAAAATGCACATACTATGAGACCTCCATCCCGTTTGACCTGATCCCATTTCTAGGAATCTGCTTTATAGAAACACTGCCAAAAGATAAGAATATGTAGACATGAGGATATTCTTTGCAGCATGGTTGGTAAAGAGCAAAGAAATGCAAACAGTCATCACTAGGGGATTAATCAGTAGAGGATTAAGACATCCATCAATGGAACATTCTGCAGTCAGTAAAAAAAAAGTAGCACACATCTATATCTGTAGAAAACATCCATAACATTATTTGTAAAAGGCATATCTATTTACATCCAGTATATGAATATATATTCTCTATATATGCTACAGAACTATCTGTAAAGGATACTATTTTGTTTTATTTTTTAAAGTCACATACACATATATATTTACATAGGCAAATATTTGAAAGATACACATCCAATAGCTAACCCTTGTTTCTTTGAGGAGATGAGGCTTTTTTTTTCTTTCTTTCTTTTTTAGGAATGAGGGTTTTTCCTTTTTATATTCTGCATTATATTTTAAAACTTTGAGTTATTTTCTGATTAGCTTGCATAGCTTACCTCTCTGGTCTTACCGTACCCTATTCGTTGATGGGTGATATTCCATCCATCACAACCACTTTCTGGTCAGGATTCTGAGTTGATGCAGAGAGGATTGAGCTCAGCCTGGTTTACAGCATTTTGATGCCATGATGACTTTCATATAATGAGGGTACAGCAACAAACA
>NW_012116588.1:1067959-1093717 GCF_000951035.1 Colobus angolensis palliatus | reverse complement strand
CAGTGAAGGTGTCATCATTCCTTCTTTATGGGCTTTCAGGAGAATATAGGTGCATACAACCCTTGCCTGCACTGAATTGTTTCTCAAGGCCCAGAAACCCAAAGCTAAACAAAGTTTAATCATGCCCAACATTCCCTCTGTTTGTTATGAACAAACAGAGTAGGTTGAACAAAGACCCCTGTTAGGGAACGGGAGAATGGGAATTGCATTTTTAAGCAGTTCAGCCAATCTGACAGTCCCTAGCTCTCCTCCCTGGGGGAACGTCCTCCATGGACAATCCGAGATGTGCAATGTGGAGGATTTGCTTTCTGGAGGCTGCTGACTTCCCGTCTGTGTGAGTTAGCCTGAGGTTGCCTTAGGTATTGTGTAATCAGCAACTGTTTGGAACCAGTCTTGTGGTTTCTTTGGCAATGTGACTGCCTTCTAATGTCTGTAGGTACTATTTGTTTCTGATCAATTCCATGGGCCAGGTAGCCAGAAGCAGAGAAGCTGTCAGTTACGTAGTTCGCATTTGCATTTTCACTGGGGTTGGGGATGTGCACTTTCTTTTTTCTTTCTTTCTTTTTTTTTTTTTTTTTTTGAGATGGAGTCTCCCAATATCACCTGAGCTGGAGTGCAGTGGCATGATCGCGGCTCACTGTAACCTCTGCCTTCCAGGTTCAAGGGAGTCTCCTGCCTCGGCCTCTCAAGTAGCTGAGATTACAGGTGCCCGCCACCAAGCCCAGCTAAGTTTTTGTATTTTTAATAGAGACGGCATTTCACCATGTTGGGCAGGCTTGTCTCTAACTCTTGACCTCGTGATCTGCCCACATTGGCCTACCAAAGTGCTAGGCTTACAGGCATGAGCCACTGCACCCAGCTGGGGATGTGGACTTTCTAGCACAGACCTCACTACCATTGTCACCCCGACCTCCCAGCCCCTGGCGAGAGACCTCTGCCTGCATCTGGGCCCAGGTGGAGGTGATGAGTATTTGACCCTTGGCTTCCTTAGGTCTCTCATCTTCCTGTCTCTGCTCATGCTAACTTTATCTTAGAGTAGAAAATTCTGCATTTACAGCCCTTCAAGTCTCCAGATTACTGGATTCTCAGTCAACAGGCTGGAAGGGCCTTTTTAGCAGGTTGCATTTCTTCTTTTTCAATTTCAGATGGGCCCATTTCAAAGTAGCCTAAACTCTTTCTTAAAGGACTTTACTGATGTAATACATAGCTACTAAATTCCAATATTCAGAATCTTTTCTATCAAATTCCTTAATGCTGCAGCCTTGGTATTTGGCACAGGCTTTTAGCACCAAAATAAGCCAGACCATAGTTCAATCAGCACGTGCAATACCTTGTAATGGGGATTGCAAAAGGTAGTGCCCAGACAGGACAGCATGGTGAGTGTCACCTGGGAACATGGTAGCAATGCACATTCTCAGCCCCACTTCCTTTCTTAATGGACCAGGACCCAGCAACCTGTGTTTTAACAAGGCTCCAGGTAATTCTGATGCATGTAAGGCTTAAAACTCACTTTCATTTCACAAGGTCCTCACCAAGTCACCTCCTACTTTCTCGTTTCAGCCAGTTCCACACTTCAGTCAGGGCCTGTGACTTTTAACAGACCCTGTGTCTCTGCACAGATACAGATCTCTGTATCTCTCAGGATGCTGGCAGTTCCCCCCCAGAAAGCAAACAAGCAAATCCAACTCAAAGAGGCTTTGAGTAAACGCACCCTGTGGCTCCAAGACTCTAGGGCATCGAGGTGACCCTAGCTCCAGGCAAGGCTGGACGCAGCAGCCCTGTGGTATCTCATGAGTCCTCTTTGCTTCTCTTTCTGATCTCCCTTTCCTGTGAGAGGCCCTGGGTGGCTGCCAGTACCTGCCAGTGTTACATGAATCCTTGTTCATTTTCTGCCGTAAAGAGTGAGTCTGTGTTCCCATTGGAAAAAGCATCACTAGGCCCTTTCGGATTTGACTGACTTCGGAACCCAATTCCTAACCAATCGCTGTGGCTATGGGGATGGGTTTCATTGATTTGCTTAAGTTAATCAAGGCACATAACTTGAACCTTTGGGTTTAAAGAATTTTACATAAATTTAAAGCCTGAGAATTGTGGGGAAGGGGGATATCCCCTGAGGAAATGCGAGTTTCTGGCATCAGGAAACATGCAGAATAGATGCTGGTCAGGAAACACATGTTTTCACTATAATGTGTTTGTCTTTTTCCTGTTAGTTTTGTCTTGGTGATATAACAGGCACTAATACTTTGTGTGTGATAAACATTTCTTCTCCCATGCTCTCTAGATTAGAGACTATTAGTCGTCCACTTTCCTGAATGACTTTATTTTTTGTTTATTTGTTTTTTTTTTTTTTTTTTGAGACAGAGTCTCCCTCTGTTGCTCAGGCTGGAGTGCAGTGGTACGATCTCCGCTCACTGCAACCTCCACCTACCAGGTACACGCCATTCTCCTGCCTCAGCCTCCCAAGTAGCTGGGACTACAGGCACCAACCACCACGTCTGGCTAATTTTTTGTCTTTTTTTTTGAGACAGAGTCTCCCTCTGTTGCTCAGGCTGGAGTGCAGTGGTGCGATCTCCGCTCACTGCAAGCTCCACCTACCAGGTACACTCCATTCTCCTGCCTCAGCCTCCCAAGTAGCTGGGACTACAGGCACCAACCACCACGTCTGGCTAATTTTTTGTCTTTTTAGTAGAGACGGAGTTTCACCATGTTAACCAGGATGGTTTCAATCTCCTGACCTCGTGTTTCACCCGCCTTGGCCTTCCAAAGTGCTGGGACTACAGGCGTGAGCCACCGCGACCAGCCAAATGACTTTATTTTTAACAAGATGCTGACTTGTGTTATTTCCTGTTGCCTAATGAATGACTATTGCCCAAGTCTAAGACAAAAGAAACATAAGCTCTTCATGATGTCATGGTAACCACTAGAAAATGGGGCTACATACCCACTCCAGAACATACTGAGGAAGACAGAACTGGCCCTGCCACAAGCACTACCCACCTTCTTTCATACAAGCCAAAGATCAGCCACTGAGGATGCAGGAGGAGATGAGAGAAGTCTTAGAACAATGAGTCCTCAGTAGAAATTGCCCATGTTAAGGAAGAGAAGGGAGTCTTTTCACAGGAGATAGACAAGGGGACTGCAAGCGAAGGAGACACTTCATACTTGCAGTTTTTATTCCTCCTCTTTCCTGGGAACTGCACCCACAAAAATACATTATGTGGGATTGACCACATCCCAAATGTTAATCCCAAAAATTAAAATAAGCTGATTTGCATCTTGAGTTTTTTAAACTTATCACAACATAAGCGTTTCTCATGTCATTGCATTGTTTGTAAAGGCTGCTTAATAGCCAATCAAGGGAAGATCCCATAATTTTCTTAGCCATTTCCATATCATAGGCAATTTAAATTGGGTCCAATTTTAAGTTGCTATAAATATGCTGGGGACCAAATACACTTATGCATTGTTCTTTTTTCCCGTATTTGAATTTATTTCTATAGAGAATAGATTCCTAGACATGGACCCTCTCGGCCAAAGGCTAAGAACATTTATTTCAAGGTTCCTGATGCATATCAGCACCCATATTAAACATATCTTTAGGTCCTTTGCTTAGCATGTATCTCTCTTGAATGAGCAGATGTCTGAAAGCCTGGAATGAACAGATGTCTGGAAGCCTGGCTGTACTCTCATTGCTCAGTAGCTCAGGCTTCGCCAATACAGCTCTGTCCATCTGCGTGTGGTTTAAGTTGGGTTCTGCTGCTCAGGACTCCTGGCATCACTGCATAAGTCAAGTCTACACCGTTAGAACAGCTGTGGGATAACACAGAAGTTTCTGCTCTGCCAGGGGAAACTATGACTACAGAGATTTGGTGAGGAAGAACTAGTTAAGTGGTCCTGGGTGACACCAATATCTCACCTCCTCTCGCTGTGGAAACCACTTCCCCATAAACAGCCTTGAGACAACTGAGCACTTGAACTATTCTCGCAAATACCCTGAGCCCTGTGGCTACCAAGAACGCCTCGCATGTGCGAGTCAACAAGACAGCACAGTGCTTAAAAACATCCTCTCTCATCAGCCCTGGTTTCCATCTTCCCATGACTCAGGGCTCACCTCTTAAGATAAGGGGACACAGCTCGGACCTCACAGCTGGCGAATGAGTGCCCAAGCCCTGTCCTCTTCTGCTCACACTCTTGGGCCCCCACATCCTCCTCATTCACAATGACCCCTGTTCCTGGGTCTCCTCTCACGAGTCTGTGTTTGTCCTGCCTTTTGCAGTTGTTGACTTCTGGCTGGGGTCAAACCACATCACCAAAGACCAAGGACAGAGGTACCTAAGTGAAACAGGAAACTTCCTAAGGGATTTTCAAAATGCCCTGAGCTGTCTGTTCAGGAAGATTTTTGTCCCAAAAGAGTTTTCACTTTCTATTCTATAAACCTTAAAGGCAGGGTACGGTCTTGTCCTACTTAGGGAAGGAGAACATTGAGTAGGTTTCAATAAGGGGCAGAACCCGGCTACAATCGCTTCCCGGTGGCCAGCCTGGCCAACACGGTGAAACCTCATCGCTACTAAAATACAAAAATTAGCCAGGCATAGTGGGAGGCACCTGTAATCTCAGCTACTCATGAGGCTGAGGCAGAAGAATCGCTTGAACCCAGGAGGCAGAGGTTGCAGTGAGCCGAGATGGCACCACCATACTCCAGCCTGGGTGGCAGAGTGAGCCTCTGTCTCAAAAAAAAAAAAAAAGACACAAAGTGTTGGCTCATCACTGTTGTTTGCAACTCTGTTTGTAAAACAATCAATATAAATAAATTCTATAAAAGATGAATAGTGTAAACCATTATGGTATAGCCACATAATAAACACAAAATTACTGAAAAGAATGAAGTAGACATACATACTGAAATGAAAGGTATCTAAGATATTAATGTAAAACTATGTATACAGAATATACATTCCATATGTGTATCTCTATACCAATCTCTATATTACCATATATTTATTATATAACTGTATATATAATAATATTGCTTTAGTAAAAGTTATATATATTTACACAAACACAAGAAGGACATTTGATGTGATCTATCCCAACCTATTAAATGTGATTTCCCTGGCAACCATGACTTTTAAGAAATGAGGACCTCCGCTTTTCATTTTCCATTCTTTGTGTTTGATTTTCATAAGTATGAGTATGTGATTTTTAATTCAAAAACCAAGATTTGAGAAGCTGGGGCCTTGCACTAAAAACTGGTTCTTTCTTAGTTCTCTTGAACCACTTGCTCTGGGTCTTTCATTGAGGGGACAAGCTTTGCAAATTTTAGTCTAGTTCAGAGAACTTCAGGAATGTTCGCTGCTGTTATGTTACCCATTGTATCAAGAGATCAAGGCAACAAACATGTCCTGTCTAGATCCAAAGAGTACATTTTGACTCTCTCTCTCTCTCTGTACACACACACACACACACACACACACACACACACACACCTCTGCATAAATAGCTTCTCTCACGCAACATTTTATAATCCCTTCCAATTTTGAGATACTCTTCCTCTAGCCCATCATAGCAAACCAGCTAGGGCAAGTGTGGGGGCATTATCCAGAATCATGACAGTAGCAACCTCTGCCTTGATGAAGCCATAGAGTCTCATCCTTTCTTCCCCTAAGGGCTCTCAACCTCTGATGACTGACACCACTGGCCCATGAACTTTCAAATATTTCAAATAGATCTAGGATTTAGTTCACATCTCAACAACATGAATATTGCATAAATCCTTCGTATATTAGATGAATACTAAACTGACAGCCTATTATAATCAGGGGAAAAGGAAAAGCAAAAGATTCTAATAGGCTGCAAGTTCACATTGGCTGGGCCTCTTTCCCTGGTTAATCTCTTTTTTAAGGGGAAGTGGCAGACAAAGTAGGGTTCACTAAATAGTCCACATGATCCCCTTCATGGCATTTGCACTGGGCTCTTGTGGCTAATTCTGGCCAATGAATTGTAAGATTAAGTGAAGCATGTCACTTCTGGACCAAGACAGTTAAAAGTAGTATGCCTTTTCTGTCTTCTTTCTCATTCCAGAATCTATAGCTACAGGATGGAAGCGCCTGAATTCCTGAGTCACCATCTGGAGGAGAGCTGCTCTAGGATCAGTACTGCTCAGAGTGTAGTTCATGGGTCAGCAGCATCGGCATCACCTGAAACCTCATTAGAAAGGCAGAATCTTGAGCCTTACCCGAGATCTTAGAAACAGAGTCTCAGGTGGAACCCAGGAATCCGTGTTTAAACAAGCCCACCAGGGGATTCTGATGCAACCAAATTTTGAGAACCAGTGATCTAGCCCACATCAGATTTTGTGTGAGTGGAAAACTTTTACCTTGTTATTCCACTGGGGGTTTGTTTGTTATCTAGGCACAACCTATCCTATCCTTACTGTCATAGGGTAAAAACATAAAATGCTTAACTTTTCTTCAAACATCAGCTCCACCTTAACATCTTGGGCAGATTCTATCATGTTTTGGTCACATCCAGTTACTAAAATTCCTTCAGTTTAGAACTCTAATCTTAAATTTGACTTAAATAACATTTCTACTTCTTCCTTTCTCCTTGCCCTCCACCAGAACAAAACAGGCTCTGGTATTTGGAGTGTGATGAAGCGTTAGTTTGGTTCTGAGATACCCTCTCTCCTTCTCCTTTTAACTCCTTTGGCATGTTGGGAAGAGGGGTGGTCTGTGTGGGGTAATATAAAGAGAAAATGTTGCTGGATGTGGTGGTTTGTACCTATAATCCCAGTGCTTTGGGAGGCCAGGGCCAGAGGAACACTTGAGGCCAGGAGTTGGAGACCAGCTTAGGCAACACAGTGAGATCCTGTCTCTACAAAAAAAAAAAAAAAAAAAAAAAAAAAATTTAAAATAGCAGGCATGGTAGTATGCAGCTATAGTCCTAGCTACTCAGGAGGCTGAGGCAGGAGGATGGCTTGAGCCTAGGAGTTCTAGTCTGCAGTGAGCTATGATCACACCACTGTACTCCAGCCTGGATGACAGAGTAAGATCCTGTCTCTAAAACAAATTTTTTTTAGTTTTTAAAAGAGAAAAAAAATTATTTTAATGTCTTTTAGATGTAGTCCTTGTCCCCACTGCTAGGTTATCCCTGCATCTTTTTAAAAAATATTGAAATTATGGGCAATGCATGTATATTTTCCTCAGATAGATGGGCATTCCTGAGGGTCCTCTCTCTGCATAGCTTCTTAGGTGAAAGATCCCACCCTGGCCCAACATCTTTCACCTCTCTCTTCTGCTCACACCACTGGCAACACACCCTGGGCCTTTGCTGGCCTGGAAGACACCGTTGAGCATGTTACACAAAAGCACCCTGGAGCACACCTAGCCCCGTGCAAGTGCAAGACCTTACAGGTGATGGGCAGACTGCCTTTCAGCACCTTCTTGCCCATACATCCAGGGGCCCTTGTAGACAGCAGCCCTGAGACCACCCCACCAGCTACTGCTGTTAAGATCCTTGTCAGCTAAGCAGTGGATCTCCTGTTGGTAGGATGAGCACTTTAAGACTCAAAGGGGATACTGTTAATAATTATTTTGGCACAACTGGCATAAACTGGGTCATTTCCCAGACAAAATGGGACATGTGATTCCCCCGACCTCTGCGGAGTGTCATGGGAGGATGGCTTGAGCCCAGCTCCCTTCCGCAGGATCACTCGGCCAATGGAAAGCTCATTCCATGTGATGGGAGAGCAGCCTCCGGCAAGTCTTTTCCCTGCTTTGGTTCCTATCTCCTGTTTTCTTCTCCCCTGCTCCTTTTGGCTCAGGCAAATCATGAGGTTCACTGTGTAAGCTGACATCCAACTGGAAAATGAGTTGCCTTGTTTGCAGGCACTTCCAGTTTGTACAAGTTACCCTCTGGAGACCCCTTTACCGGGCTTCAAGAGCAGTTAGAAGTAATGACCTCTCCTTCACAAAGGTGGAACCCACTAGACTGGCCACTTTCTTTCCTCTTCTTATGTCTACAATGCCCTGGAAGGATTGTCTGGCCCCAGTTGTTAGTGACTTAGTTTAGAATATAAAGTCTATAATGAAAACTTAGTCTCGGATTTGGGAACTAGCCATCATTTGTGAGACAACAGGGTATATCCCAATCTAAATCCTTTTACAAAAGCAGTGAAATAATTCAGGAAAGACCAGGCACAGTGACTCACACCTGTAATCCCAGCACTTTGGGAGGCCAAGGTGGGCAGATCACCTGAGGTCAGGAGTTCAAGACCAGCCTGGCAAACATGGTGAAACCCCGTCTCTACTAAAAAATGCAAAAATCAGCTGGGCGTGGTGGTGGTGCGTGCCTGTAATCCCAGCTACTCAGGAGGCTGAGGCATGAGAATCACTTGAACCCAGGAGGTAAAGGTGACAGTGAGCTGAGATCATACCATTGCACTCCAGCCTGGGCGACAAGAGCAAAAACCCTGTCTCAAAAAATAATAATAATAACAATAATGATTATTATTATACAGGAAAATACAGAATGGCAAAGGGGTATATTATTACTGTATTATTAATGTAAAAATTGAGTATAATGTTGAATAAAGTAAGAAAATCCCTAAGACAACTGGTACATAACAGGAGAGTCTGGACTGAACTCCCAGTTTGGGAAGAACATGTCTGGTATGATGTAATCACAGGCAGGGGATTGGTCATCTGCACATATCAAGACAGAATTAATATGAGAAAGTTACACACATTTGGTAGATACCAGTTGGGTCCCAACGTCTTTCTCTCTTTCTTTCTCTTTTATCCTTAAACGATTCTTTGGAAAAGCAACCCCTCTGGTAGTCTGTGTGGTTTTGAGCCCATCAGCATTGCTTATTATAGACACTGGTCAGCTCAAACAAATCAGTAAATCCACTTCCCTGGCCACAAAGACGAATTGCGATATAGGTTGGCAAACTCGCTCTGTAAAGGACCAAATAGTAACTATTTCAGGTTTTGTGGGTTATACAGTCTCTTTCACAACTACTCAGCTCTACTTTGTCGTATGAAAATACAATTCCTTCCAGGTAAGGAGTCCTTACTAGACTGTGGGCTATAAGCAATACACAAATAAATGAGCCCAACTGCATTCCAATAAAACTGTTTTATGGACACTAAAACTCAAATTTCATACAATTTTCATATTTCTCAAAATATTCTTCTTTTGGGTGTTTTCAGTCACTTAAAATGTAAAAACTTCTTAGCTTGCAGGCCATACAAAAACAGGTAGTAGGCCTAATTGGGCCCAATGGCCATAGTTTGCTGACCCCTGGGTTAAGAGATGGGCTCTTAATCCAAGCCAGCCAGTAAAAGTGGAACTCAGGCTCTTGACTCAAAATATGAAGATACAGACATTGTCTTCCCACTTTGCTCTGGAAGTTTCCAGAAGCTATTCTGCCAATAGAGTAACTAGGATGAATATAGTAACTCCGTTCTAAGATGGAGCTCTCAAATGTAGGGAGATCAGAAATTCAGAAAGACATGTATAGTCTACAGCGAAACAAGGACCACTGAATCAAGTTCTGCCTGCAACTAATTCTATTTCTTGAAGCTTCAGTTGTGTGAACTAACAAATTCCCTTTATCATTTAAGCCAGATTGAGTTATTTTTCTGACACTGTGACTTAAACCATCCCTAACTAACATGGACTGCAGTGTTGTAAGTATAGGTCCCCAAACGTGGAACTGGCTGAGGGCAGTAGCTAAGGTCAAAGTCAGTGGGGATACGTCTAGTTAGCAAAAGAGGCGGTTACCCCCATGGCCTGTTATATATTCTAAGGCCATCTTCCAGCCAAAGTTTTATCAAAACGAAAAATTCAGGGTATTAGAGACTATTTCTTGCATCAGTCTTCGTAAGGCCCATTAAGAAAGAAATTAACCTACTTTGAAACTGATTCATCTGATAGCAGAGAAGTGGGGAAAAAGTAGTTTTTTAAAGAAATGTACTTTCTGCTTGCTGCCTGAAAACCAAGCTATTTAAGAATCCAGTGATCTGGAGCTTGCAGACTAGAAGAGCAGAGTGCTCCACTCCAAGCTAACGTTAATATCAGCAAAAATGAGGAGGTGAGAGATTAGGCAGGACAGGAAAGCAGGTCCTGAAGCAGCCCAATCCACCTCTTTCTCAGATCCCACCTTGTAAATATTTATCTTGATGATAAAATGAATGTATTGGTCAGTTATCCAGAAAAACAGAAACAATAGACTATTTCTATCTATAGATATAGATTGGATACCAATGTTTATATATATATACCCCGAGATATTTATTAGGGGAATTGGGCTCCCACAATTATGGAAGCCAAGAAGTCCTGCCATCTGCAAGCTGGAGAACCAGGAAAGCCAGTGGTGTGATTTGGTCCAAAGGCCTGAGAACCAGGACAGACGAAGTTGTCAGTCCTGGTCCAAGTTCACAAACCTGAGAAGGGGTCAGGAAGGGGAGGTGATGGTACAAGTCCCTGTCTGAGTCTGAAGACTCAAGAATCAGGAGCGCGGATGTCAAAAGGCAGGAGAAGGTGGATGTCTCAGTTCAAACACAGACAGCAAAGTCACCCTTCCTCGGCCTTTTTGTTCTATTCGGGACCTCAGTGAATTGGATGATGCCTGCCTGCATTGGTGAGGGCAGATCTTCTTTAGTCTTCTGATACTAATCTCTTCTGCAACCACACAGACACACTCAGAAATGATGTTTATCAGCTATCTGGGTATCCCTTAGCTTAGTCCAGTTGTCGCATAACATTAACCATCACAATGAACAGCTGTGCTCTTCATGAAGGTGCAGCTGTATTCATCAGAGACAGGGAGCTAAAGAGGGCAGCCTTCACGCCTGTGGCATTGTTTCACCAGCAGGGGTCAATGTGGAGTTAATACAACGGGGAACCGCTGGGCGGTGGAAGGGTTGACCACAGAGCTCCCAGTGCTGTGCTGGAAGAGACGTGTTAAAAACCCAGTTCTAGAAATAACTGTATCTGATAGATTTTCTGCTTATGATTAACCATCCAATGGAATGAACCAAAAATAACCAGATCAGATGTCTTCAAAAATTGGAACAAAGTTGCATTGCCTCTGAAACCCTAATGCTGGCTCAAAACAGCCTGTGACCGTACACCAACAGTGATTCTCAAACTCGGCTGCGCATTAACATCTCCTGCGGAGTTTTTAAATCACTGATGCTGGGCCCCACATCAGTCCAATTAAATTCATAACTTTGGAGGTGAGGCCCTGGCACTGAACTTTTTTAAAGCTCTCCTAAGAGATTCTAATGTGAATTCAAGGTTGAAAAGCCCTGTTCTACATTTAAGCCAATCAATAGACATCTCCAACAGGAAACAGACACCTCCATAAGCGGTATTCCTTCTTCGGAGGATTGCCAGATACAATTTAGGATACCCTGTTAAATTTGAGTTTCAGGTAAAGAACAAATCATTTTTTGTACAAGTAGGTCCCAAATATTGCACGGGATATGCTTACACTAAAAAAGTATCCATTCTGTATTTTTATTTGCTAACTCCGGCCACCCAGCCCCAAGCCTCATCTCAGATAGTCATGGAAAACATCCTCCCCAAAAGCAGAGTGGGGAACAAAGATAACATGACCAAGACATTCAGCCAACTTCCAGGTAAGGAGTCCTTGCTAGACTGTGGGTGATGTTTCCCAGGCTTTCACTAATATAAGTACTTAGCCCGAAACCCAGCACTTGGTAAGTCCTCGACAGATGTTAGCCATCATTCTGAGGAAAGCTTCCTTTATGAAAATGAGCTTGTGTGCATAAATATGCATTGCAGTGTCATCTTGATATTCATTTAAGTAGAAAATTTTTCTATCGCATTTCAGTTACAATATGGTTCATAAAATAATGGTGTCTGTTTTAACTTTTCAGGAAAGTATCTCCACAGAAATGTCTGGTATGACTGTAGAAGTACTCGGTCCCTATCTTGTGGTTTCTGCCCCTTTTCTCTACTCCTCCCTTAGAATTCCTGTCAATCTGTGATTCTGATTAGTGAAACAAAATCAATAGAGTCGTCACAGTGAGAATTCTGGTTTACCTTTTATATAAGTACTGCCAATATATTAAAAGGTGATGCTGAGCAAAACCATTCAATAAGCATTTGTCATTTGATACATATGTCTGCTGAGAAAGCTAATCGCACTGATTGATCCACACACTGAATGTGCAAAGAGTTGAAGGGAAAGGGTGATAAAGACAATGTCATGAGATGTCAGAGAAAATACTCATTTCATAATGCAGTTCAACAATAGAAATCAGTTTCAAAATGAAATATGATGCATAAACTAAGATTAACGTTAGTTAATGTGGCTGGGCATAGCAGATGGGACTCTTAAAAGAGGTGGCCTCCAGGGTGGCAGGGTCATTGCCCTGGCTCAGGCTCCTGCTCCCTCCCGGGCCCACCAATGTCACTGGGTCCTCGCAACTTCCGGGCCCCTCAGGCAATCAGCTTCAGGTCACTGATGTATTTCTGGACCCACTTTTTATTGGGGTCAGCACAGATCTGCCGTCTTCTCTTGGTGAGGAGGCTGTGGAGAAGGGAGGAAGAGTTAAGAACTGACGAATTCATCAGGGAAATCCTGTGGCCTCTGCATCCTTCTCTGTCCCAGGCATCTCAGGGCCTGTCCTTATGCCAGTAAAATTTCCCCTTAACTTCGGGGTTCACAGGCCTTCCCCAAGTGTCTCGGATGGGGTTCCTCAGGAAGCCAGCTTCCTGTTGTCATGTCTGCTCTCCTTCCTCTGCCCAGGGGCAGGCTTTTCTGGACTCTGCAGGCCCCAGGCCAGGTCAGAAAACACTGCAGGGGCCTCCCATAGAGTCCTTCACCTTGATGGGCCTTAAAGAGCTGAGTACTCTGAGGAGACCTCACCCCAGACCTCCCAGCCTCCCTCCCGAGGGATGGGCAGGAGCACTGGCACTTACATGATACCTGGTTTGGTGCACTGGGGGCTGGTTTCAGAATAGTCAACTATAAACTTTTGTGGAATCTGCCGGGAAGTATAGACGAGGCAGCAGAACTCTTTGTTGGTACCCACTGCAGGAGACAGGACAGAAAGATCCGAAGTCATTGTTCACAAGGCAAACCAGCTGCTCCTGGTCCCTTTCCTTGAGAGTCAGGAAGAACTGGGAGACATCACTGCTTGGGGTGGGGATGTGGGGACAAAGAGATCCAGAAGGAAGCTGGCATTTCTTCTTTCCCCTGACATTTTAATTTCTGCATCTTTCTCTTGGTATTTCTCATTCTCTGTCTGTCTTGATTCTGGGTCTCTATGTCTCTTTACTGGAAATTTAGTTTTCTGAACAAACTATTTTCCATCCCATCTCTCCTTGGGGAGTTCCATCTGAGTTCATAAGAAGAGCCAAGGCTCCACCACTGAAAACCAACTGGACCCAGATCTTGTCAAAATCCCCACGGGCCTCCATTTTCTCATCCATAGAATGGGACTCACTCACTCTCCCTCTGTCTCCCAGAGCAGGAGAATAGAGTTGCTGAAACCTCTTAGGAAGAAAAATCCTCCTCAGGAAATGGTCCCTGAAATCCCACTGACATTCTCTACCTGGAGGTCTCAGGGATAGACTTGGGCAGTGGGGTCCAAGCCATGGCCAGACAGTGGGGGCAAAAGAGCAAAAGACAAATTCACATGGGGCAGAGCGGGTCTGAGGGCAGAGGGCGTCAGTGAAGAAAAGGACAGCAAGGGCAGCTGTGGGGGTCCCCAGGATGCTGGGCAGAGTGTGAGTTCACGTGGTGGCCCGGAAGAGCTGAATTCAGGACTTGTAGCTGCTGCCTCCTTCTGGGGTCTCAGCCATCTCTTCTCTGTACAGGCAGCCTTGGGGTATTAGAAGATATAAACTTGGGGAGACTGAGGAGGAATTTTGTTTTCTTTTTTCATTTTTTAAACTTTTAAGTTCGGGGTACAAGTGCAGGCTTGTTACATAGGTAAACTCATGTCATGGGAGTTTGTTATACGGACTATTTCGTCATCCAGATATTAAGCCTAGTACCCATTAGTTTTTTTCCTTATCCTCTTTGAAGGGGAAATTTTTCATCATGATATTGGTGTCATGCTGTGCATTGCACAAACCAGGAGAGCCTCACCACAAAGGTTCAGGTTATTTGCAAAAATGGTTCAGTCGCTCCCTTGGTGAGGAAATGGTTTCCACAGTGAGAGGAGGTGAGATGCTGGTGTCACCCTGAGACTGGGTTAGCTGGTGCCTTCTCCCAAGGGCAGATCTGTAGATAAAGTCTTTTTCCCATGGAGCAGAACCTTCTGATAGCCTCTCCAGCTGTTCCGACAGCATAGATGTGCCATGGACGATAATGCCAGAAAATCGTGAGAAGCACAACCCCAGAGAAAAGCATGCACTGGATGGAGACAGCAGAACTGGGGAAGTGCTACAGGAGGGGTGAGGTTGAGGTTGGCCTATCAGACATTGGCTTACTGAACCTCTATAATATGCCAGTCCCTGAGTTAGCTGGGTTAACTGGCGGCTAATAGGAATGATGAGCCTTAAAGAGTTGTTACTCTTTGATCAGCAAGGTGCTCTGCCAGGGATCTATCCTATGGATATAAACATAAAGATGAACAAAGTGTTTGCCACAGCTTATCTGTAACAATTAAAAGATGATGTACAATTAAATAAATTATGGCATACTCACCTCTTGTAATAATAATTAGTCCTTAAAACTGAAAAAGTAAATCAGAGCCAGGCATGGTGGCTCATGCTTGTAATCCCAGCACTTGGAGAGGCCAAGGTGGGAGGACTGCTCGAACCCAAGAGTGTGAGACCAACCTGGGCAACACAGTGAGAACCTGTCTCTATAATTTTTTTTTAAGTAGCTGGGCATGCCTGTAGTTTCAGCTACTTCGGAGACTGAAGCAGGAGGGTTGCTTCAGTCCAGGAAGTCAAGCCTACAATGAGCTCTGATCATGCCACTGCACTCCAGCCTGGGCAATAGAGTGAGACCTTGTCTCAAGTAAATAAAGATAAATAAATAAATTTAAACAGGCAGTCCTCCCCAAGTTTGTTCAACAGCTCAATTGTGTCATCAAGAACTCAGGCTTCTTAAAACATCTCCCCTTCCCCCATCATTTCATTAGTTTTTCTTATTTGAGTTTGTCACCTCATGGTTACAAAATGGCTGCTGCTCTCTCAGTCATCACATCCTCACAGTGTCTCATCCACAAGCATACGAGGGGGTCTCATAGGAGTACAGGAAGAGCAATGTTACTATGTTTTTAGTTCAAATAGCTTTTTATATGATTTGTCATGTGAACTATAGATTACACTGAAAAGTAGTAAAGCTAATTTTGAAAGCATATAAAATACAGAAAAGAATAAAAACTCATCTAGGATCTCAAAGCTGGGTAGGCGGCAGGCAAATGGAGGCAAAAATGTGAGAATTTTTTCTACATTCCCTGTTGTGGCATATATGCATTCTGATGCCACATCTGAAAAAAATACATTTCATTGAAGGTAGGAAAAATTCTATACCCAAACCCAGCCACTTAAAAAATAAAAAAAAATAAAAAACACAGTTTGGTGTATTTCTTTCCAGTGCAGTTTTTTCCTAGGCTTATGATAGTACTGTTTGCTTATTTGCTTTTTTCCTTCTTTTTACTGTGTCTGGTGGGGGAAGACATGTTGTCATGATACAGGTTTTAATTTTGTATTTTTTTATTTATACAGCCATGCATCACTTAATGACAAGAATACATCTGAGGAACTTGTCATCAGTCCGTGATGTTCTTGTGGGAATACCATAGACTTACACAAACCTAGATGGTGTAGTCTGCCATACACCTACGCTGCATGGTACAGCCTGTTGCTTCTAGTCTACACAGTTGCACAGCATGCCACTGTACTGAATACTGTAGGCAACTGTAATGCAATGTTAAGTATTGGCATATCTAAACATATCTAAACACAGAAAAGGTATAGTACAAAGACAGAATTATAATCTTATGGGACCACCGCTGTATAATATATGCAGTTTGTCATTGACCAAAGCATTGCTATGCCATACATGACTGTACTTAACATTAAAAGACTTTTCCACATCATTCCAGTATTTTTAAGAACTGCCTAATTCACTCAAGCCTAATACATTAATATTATCATGTACTACTGTAACATATGTGGGTTGGTTTCAATTTTTCTTTTTTTTTTTTTTTAGATGGAGCCTCACTCTGTTGCCCAGGATGGAGTATAGTGGTGTGATCCCAGCTCAGTGCAACCTCTACCTCCCAGGTTCAAGCAATTCTCCTACCTCAACCTCCTGAGTAGCTGGAACTACAGGCATGCACCACCACACCCAGCTAATTTTTGTACTTTTAGTAAAGATGGGGTTTCACCATGTTGGCCAGGCTGGTCTCGAACTCCTGACCTCAGGTGATCCGCTTGCCTCGGCCTCCCAAAGTGCTAGGATTACAGCTGTGAGCCACCGCAACTGGCCAGTTTTTCATTGTTAAAAATCATGCCAAACATCTGTATGCAAAAAACTTTCTCCATAAGTGAGGTTATTTCTATAGGATATTTTCCTAGCTGTAGGTTTCCTGGGTGAAAAAATAAGAGTATCTAAGGCTCCTGATCTATATAGACACACCATATGTAATACATATTCATGTCTGTTACCCAGTGTCAAACCCAATGATGGCATATTGTAGGGACCTATGAATGTTCAATGAATCAAACAGTGGTTAAAAGCCTGGCCGCATCATTCTTGTTATTCCCATAGTCCAGACTTTCCCTATTCCATTTTGTCCATTTGGGTCTGGATCAAACACAACTCGAACTACTTAAGATTCTGGGGTGTCATCTTACATGGCACTTCTGTGCAATGGAAACACAACACTAGAAATATCTGTTCCATAGGAGGAAATGACCATGGTGCCATTCACAAATAGATCTGTTCTTGATAGAAGGTACCTGCTAAGCTTGGCCTCTTAGTGACACCAATTCTTGACTTCCTCCTCATGAGTTAACCATTTCTTAGAAACACTCCGATTAACACGACGTAAAGGTCCTTTTCACCCAGGGTGTGGTTTAAGTGTGACTTGTGCTGCCCGGAACGCTGTGGCATCACCATTTATGTCACACCATGTGGTCAGAGGAGCTGCAGCACAGCATTAGAGATCTGCTCTGTGGAGGAAGTGTTAATCTGAAGATCTCTCCATGTATGTATGACTTCAACACTAACATCTCACCTTCTCTCACTATTAAAAACATTTCTGCACGTTCAGTCCCAACAAGTGAGCAGTTGAGTTGCTCTTGTATGTCCTAAACCCCTGGGGGACCCAAGGTACCCCAACATGTACAACTCAGAGCATAACACCATGCACTTAACATCTTCCCCTCTGGTCATCCCCAGTCTCCAGCTCCTCATGGTTTAGAGTCGCCTGTAAAGGGTTGAACACATGGCTTGGACCCCAGAAGGATGTAGGCGGCAGCAAGTGGCCCGTCCTGTCTTGGCATTGCCTACACTCCTCTGCCTGCCCAACACTGAACAAGTCTTCTTTGGTGCCCTCCATCTCCTCTCCATGGCCATCAGCTCACAAGTCTCATCTGTCCCATGAGACTCTCTTGACCCTTGTCCTTTCTTCATTTTAGAGTTGTTTCCCTATGCTCTGGGCAGACTTTTAAGCCATAATCACTTAATTCTTGTGGATTAAGATCCTCTAAGTAAAATCAAAGAACTTCACAAAAGGTTTCAAAATGTTCTGGGCTATTTTCCGAGGACTTAGATATCTAACTTAGATCTGAAAGGCAGGAGAGGGCTAGAACCCATTTTTAGCTGGGGAAACTGAGGCCTAACTCAGTCATTCACAAGATGCAAACTCTGGGTCTAGTTGGTTCCTAGGGTGCGGAAGTGGCAGAGTTCCCTCAGTTCTACCGAGAAGTTCTACTCCTAGAGCGATTTACAGAAGAGGGTCTCTTGCTGGGAAAAGTCTCTGTAGACTGAAAGAAGTTCCTACCCCAAAAGAGATGGAACAAAGGCCAGCGTTTCAAGAGCTATGCTCCCTGAGGAGGGAGCAAGGGAGTGAGAGTAAGACAGAGGCAGAGATTTAAAAGAAACATTCTGGCCGGGCGCGGTGGCTCAAGCCTGTAATCCCAGCACTTTGGGAGGCCGAGACGGGTGGATCACGAGGTCAGGAGATCGAGACCATCCTGACTATCACGGTGAAACCCCATCTCTACTAAAAATACAAAAACTAGCCGGGCGAGGTGGCGGGCGCCTGTAGTCCCAGCTACTCGGGAGGCTGAGGCAGGAGAATGGCCTAAACCCAGGAGGTGGAGCTTGCAGTGAGCTGAGATCCTGCCACTGCACTCCAGTCCGGGCGACAGAGCGAGACTCCGCCTCAAAAAAAAAAAAAAAAAAAAAAAAAAACATTCAAAGTCAAGGATAAATGACTTCCTTAGTTCCTTTTGTGCCCTACTCCACAGCCCTGAGCAGTGAGGTCTTCATCAACTTCTTGCTGGTCCCTTTTCAAGGGTGGAAGAAGTTTACTTGGTTTTTCTCAGGCTCTCAATGCCGATTCCCTCACAGTTAAGGCACCCCATTGTCTCCTGCCTCTGTTATGTTTCTCCAGATCCACTGCAAATTTGCTGACTCCAGCAGCCAGTGCTCTTGCCCTGGCGTAATGCGAGCACCAGTCCTTCTGACTGCAGATAGGGCATATGGAGGAGACAACCCATGGGACAAGGGACAAGGAGCTTGTAAGCACAAGTAGGAGGTGGGAGCTAATATGGACTTTAATATCCAGTGTGAAGGTAAAATGAAGGTAAAATGAAGACATTTCCAAGCAAGCTAAAAATGGAGACTTCACTATCAGAAGACCCACAGTTACGAAAATACTAAGAAGTTTCCTTTAGGCAGAAGAAAAGTGATTGCAGATTGAGCTCAGAGATGCAGAAGAATTTAAGAGAACAGGAAGAGCAAATATGTGATGAAAATTAAATGAATATTGGCAGTATAAAGTAATTAAAATACAGGATTTTAATTTTAAGACCACTCACCACTGGTTTTATAATAGGCAACCAAAAATTTGCAGTGCATCTACTGAGAGGTGTAGGAGAAGCAGCAGATGCATGGGGTATGAATCTAATCTGAGGGAACAAGGGCAACAGGAGTTGCTCAGGAGAAGAAGCCCAGGCGGGTCACAAAGGAGCAAAGGGAGACAGCATAGCTCAGAGTTGAGGCCTGCAGGAAAAGAAAGCTGGAAATACTCTGGCTTCTTGTTTGTTTCTCCTTAATTTCCCTAGTCTTATCTCCATTTTAGTCTTAGCTCACTGCAACTTCCACCCAAGGTCCATTGGGTATTCATGTGGCAAAAAATAAATCTTGAACCCTTCTTCACACCAAACATAAAAATCAACTCCAGATGGATTGTAATTTAAATATTAATGCTAAAACAATAAAGCTTCTACAAGTTAACAGAGGAGGATATCTTTATTGCCTTAGGATAGGGGAAGATTTTTCATTAGATCACAAAAGGCCTAACTGTATATAAAAGATTGAAGCGTGTGACTCTATTAAAAGGAAGAACAATTGTGAAAATTATACAATGGATTTAGTGAGCTAAGATTGCGCCAGTGCACTGGAGTGCGCCAGTGCACTCCAGCCTGAGTGACAGAACCAGACTCTGTCTTTAAAAAAAAATAATAAAATAAAAATAAAATAAATAGGAAAAATAATTTTAGGACCTAGGACTGGGTAAAAAAAATTCAGATTTGATACCAAAAGCATGCATAATCCATAAAAGAAAAAAGCAACAAATTAGATTTCATCAAAATTTTAAAATCTTGCTCTTCAAAAAGACCTTGTCAAGAGGATGAAAAGACAAATTACAGACTGGGAAAAAGTAATTACAAACCACTTAATTGACAAAGGACTTGTATTCAGAATATACAAATAATTCTCAAAACTCGAAAGTAAGCAAATGTACCATCCAGTTAGAAAATGAGCAAAAAACATGAACAGACTGAGGGGAATACACAGATGACCAAATAAGTAACAGTATTTTGATTGTGTGGGATTTTAAAGTCCTTATTTTAAAGATACATACTGAAATATTGTGGTAGTCAGAATAACATTTCCCCCAAAAGAATGTCCGCATCCTAATCCCTGAGACCTGTACACAGCAAGAAGGAATTAAGGTTGCTAATCACTGACTTTGAGATCGGGAGAATATCCTGGAGTATCTGAGTAAGCCCAGCATAATCACAAGGATCCTTATAACGGAGGAAGGAGTGTCAGTATCAGATTGACACAATGTGAGAAGAACTGGACTATCCATTGCCCACTATAGCCAACCCATGTGGGCAGCCTCTAAAAGCCAATAAAGGCAAGAAATTGGATTCTCCCCTACAGCCTCCAAAAACAATTGCCACCCCACTAACAGCTTGGTTTTAGCCCAGGGAGGCCCATTTCAGACTTTTGACCTCCAGAACTGTAAGAGAATAATTCATGTGGTTTTCAGCCTCTACATTTGTGGTAATTTGTTACGGAAGCAATAGAAACTAATATAAATATTTAGAGATAAAATAATGCTGTAGTGGTTTGTAAAGATGGCCATATTTCTTTGATACTTCTCTCATTGATAGGTGAGATCTAGGTTCTCTCTCCTTGAATCTGGACAGGCTTGTGACTGTTTTCACCAACAGACTGTAGTGGAAGATATATGCTGTGACTTCTGTGGCTAGGTCATAAAAGGCCATGAGTATGACCCTAGTTTACTAGGAACACTCATCTTTGGGTCTCAAGGCTGCCATCTTGAAAGGGCATGTTGACAGCTCCAGTTGACAGTCCCAGAGGAGACTGTCCTTCAAACATCCCAGTCCAGGCGCCAGATGTGTGAATGAAGAAATCATCTTAGAAGAGGATCTTCCAACCCAGATAGTGAAGGTTACTTATAATAGACTATTGTGACATCATCAGTTAAATCACATCTGTATAGTCCGAGCAGTTGTGAAAGAGCATCAGCACCTTCCACTCTATTTCCATGAGAGAAATAGTCAGCCCATGGTTCATAGATACATCCATCTCATGAGAGAGCCTGTGGCCATGCCAAGTCCTGATCACCCATTCACTAAGGAAATAATTTCTTCAGAACAACTTGAACAGATTGAGCAAACAATTTTCTCAGAAGTGTCCCCCATTCAATGGAGAAATTGAGCTTTTTTTTTTTTTAAGATGGTGTCTCCCGCTCTGTCACCAGGCTGGAGTACAGTGGCGCAATCTCAGCTCACTGCAACCTCTACCTCCCGGGTTCAAGAGATTCTCCTGCCTCAGCCTCCTGAGTAGCTGGAATTACAGGCATGCACCATCATGCCTGGTTAATTTTTGTATTTTTAATAGAGATGGGGTTTTACCATGTTGGCCAGGCTGGTCTCAATCTCCTGACGTTGTGATCTGCCCGCCTCGGCCTCCCAAAGTGCTGGGATTACAAACGTGAGCCACCACGCCCAGCCTAAGTTAAGCTATTCTTGCATATACTTGGATCTTCTGTGTTGACCAAAGGGTGTTGGCAACCCCTGAATTATGTAACTCCCAACATGACACTAACATTCTGATTAAAATCTTTTCCTCTAATCATCCCCAGTTTCTATCTTCCCATACAATGGAATTCTCTATAAAGAGAAGGGGCAATGGCTTGAACCCAAGAAGGAGGTGCCAGCTTCAAGTACTCAAGCTTGCTCGTCTTAGCTATGCTGACACCCAAGCCCAGAATCCCTTGCCTGCCCAGCATCACACAGGCATTTTCAACTGTCTCCTCCTATTGTGGTCCTCTGCTCCCAAACCTCCTTGGTACCATGAGAGAGTGTCATCCCTTCTGCCTTATTCAGATGTTACCCTCTTTGGCTCCAGGTGGGACCACACCAAACATGCCCTGAAAATAAAGATCACCTGAGTTGAAAATGGAGCACTCAAAACAGGAATTCGAATCGCCCTGGCCATTCTCTTCAAAAAGACTTTCTTTCAAAAAGGTCCAGGCTATCACATTCCACCAAGTGGTTCAGAGAGTGGGAGCAGGAGATGCTAATTTCCACTTTCCTGATAAGATAACTGAGGCCTAATTCACAGAGTAACTGGCAGCTCTATTTATTTCCCACTGGTGCGTGTAAGCCTAAATTCGTGTCAGCTATTCCCTAGAGCCCTGTCCTATTGGAGACATGTGAGATATCCTAGCTTCATCTCTTTAGTATTGTGATATCATAGGACAGATAAATTTCCCTCCCAAAAGAGATGAGCTGGAAGATGAGACATTTTAGTGAGCTAAATCCCTAAAAGAGTAAAAATAAAAATCAAAATGGAGTAATATAGACAGAGACAAAGTAATTTGTAGAAAAGATACCTGTGTCCCAGTTCATCTGAATTCCCCAACTTTAAGAAATGCTGTATCTTTCTAGTTCCTTCTGATCTTTTTTGGATTAAAGGGAGGGCAGAGGGCATAGAGAGGGGAAGTTGGTTTTCTTTGGCTTTTCAATAACTCAGTGTCTTGCTGTGCCTTCTCCTACAGCTGGTGTTGACTCCACAGCCTCCTGCTGCTTCCCTTATACCCCCAGAAGATCCCTCAAGATTTTGTAGCAGACTATTATAAAACCTGCAGCCTGTGTTCTAAGCCCAGTGTTGTTTAAGGGTCATTCCTCTTGCCCATTCCTGAGGGAGACACTGGAGCAGCCCCCATAGGTGAAGGGAGGGGGACTGGTCACCATCCTGGGAATACCCAGCTCTCTGGGCCCATCACAGGCACAGAAGAGTCTCTGAGGTATTTTTTGAGCAGTCCAGGGTCATCAAGGAGACAGGAGAGGCTGGCCATGGGCAGAGGAAAAGAGGGGGAAGACATGGCAGCAGGAGGGTGCTGACTGAAGAGATTCTCATGAGATACTCTGGGAAACTGGAACACTAAGGCATGGGAGATGATTGCTGAGAAAGAGACAGACTCTGAGATAACAAGTCAGAAAGAGAGATGGAGGGGCCACCATGGGCCCAGGAATTTCCCAGCTGGCTAGATCTTTCTTAATCTTCTTTCTGCCTTTCCCCATAGCTTCCAGACTAAAAGAGGTCAGCTGATCTGTGCCAACCCCAGAGATACTGAGTCCAGGAATACATCAAAACCCAGAGCTAAATCTAAATAGCCCAGAAAAAAAAATAATAAATCCATCAGTAGATTGGGGAAAAGGGAGCTGAGCCAGAAGAATAGCACTTACAACCCCAGAACCTACCTCCTTTATGGTCTAATCCCCCCCATAACCAAACCACACTTAAATTTTAATTTAATTCACCTTTATTGTGTATTTCCAATTTTGAATTGTTTTTGTTGAATGTTTTCTCTAAGAAATCACATAGTACACAGTGATTCTAGATGGTGCTGAATGTTTGTGCTAAATCTTCTCTCTAGATATTGGACCAAGTCCATTAACCACAATAATTTCTGAATATGCATTTTTCAATGAATAATTGATCTTTGCACTATGTTGTAATGTTTTTATTATAATAAAAATACTTTCCTTTATTTAAAAGTAAGCCACGGAATTCTAGCTATTATGTTGATCACTTTCTTGAACATTAGGAATATTGGTTTGGTGGGATGAGGGAGGAAGTTGAGGAAAACTGGAAAAGTAAGAAACAACAGAAAAAAGGGAAGACATGCTACACGGTAATGTTGTCAGGCCTTACAATGGAGATAGCAGCCTAGAAAGCCAAAACTGAAATAATAACATTATAAATTAAACTATAATTTATATTCCCTAAAATAAAATCAGCACTTTATATCGTTTTTATTGAATGTTTTCTCTAAGAAATCACATAGTACACAGTGATTCTAGATAGTGCTGAATATTTGTGCTAAATCTTCTCTCAAGATATTGGACCAAATCCATCAACCACAAGAATTTCTGGATATGCACTTTTCAATGAATTTTTAATCTTTGCACTATGTTGTAATGTTATTAATATAATAAAAATACTTTCCTTTATTTAAAAGCAAGACCTTCCTTCATATGCATCTTTACTGTTTAAAAAAATAAGTCAAACTTTCTTAAGAAAAACGAAGCTTGGCGCAATGTCTCAGGCCTGTAATCCCAGCCCTTTGGGAGGCTGAGATAGTAGGATCACTTGAGCCCAGGACATCCAGACCAGCCTGGGAACATAGTGAGATCCCATCTCAATAAAAGAATTTAAAAATTAGCTTGGCGTGGTGGCAGACACCTGTAGTCCCAGCTACTTGAGAGACTGAGATGGGTGGATCGCTTGAGCCCAGGTGGTCAAGACTGCAGTGAACATGATCATGTTACTGCACTCTAGCTTTGGTGACAGAGTAGAAAAAAACAAGAAAAAAAAATTAAAAATGATTTAAATTTATTAAGAAGTTATTATGAGTTAAGAACTTTCAAGTATTGGCTCATTTTTTTTCCTGAGAATATCACTATGATGCGTATACCCTTGTTGCCCAATTGGCAGATGAGGAAACAGCAGTCCGGAGAGTTTACATAATTTCCCACAACTATATAATTAGCAGTGGTGGGATTTAAACCTGGGTGCATGCCCTGTGCTCTTAACCATCAGATCTCTGCCTCTCAAGGTGTTATTACACCTAGAACAGATGTAACCTGACATTTCTTGTTCCATGATGTGAGCATTTCAGTTCCAATTAGCCAGGTCATCCTCTTGGGTGGGCAAAGTCAAATGACTCAAATCCCTCCATCTATTACCACATCTTCACTTTTCTCCTGCTTATCAAGCTAAAGGTCAGAGTGGAGGCCAAGACTCTCTGCTTGCCATCTCTCTCCCTTCCCCTCCCCCCTACTCAGGTACTACTGGGGCACATCAACAAATAAGTACCCTGTGTAAAATGTAACCAGATGAAGAGAACACTCCTTCTTTCTTTGATGTCACCTCCAATCGCTACAAACTTTTCCCTTGGAATGCTCTCATTTGCCTTTATGGGAGCAGCAGAGATCACAGCTCTGCTGTGATCCAATACCATTACCATTTTATGATCATGGTTCACTGTAGCCCCGATCACCCACGCTCAAGTGATCTTCCCACCTCAGTCTCCCAAGTAGCTGGGACTACTATAGCACTGTAATACTCCCTGCCCTGGGTTGTGATTCTCTCCTCTCCCTCTCTTTTCTCTTTTTTTTCTTTACGTCTATAGATTGGAAGGATGGGGAGAAACTTAGGGCTAGTCCTGCCATCTCCAGTGAATACTATCCCTCAAGGTAGTATGTTATGGTTTTTTTAGAATAAGAAAATAGCTTTTTGCAGCAAGATAAATCCCATTCAGCATCTTGTTAAATTACACAGAAAATTCCGGGAAGACAGAGAGGGCAGTGAAACTGCCTAATGCTGAAAAATGAAAGAAAATAATTACTCATCAAATTACTCCAGAATTTGCAACTTTGATAGAAAATCCACATCTACTTCCCTCAATTTTTAAAGAAGATATATACAACGTAAGTAAGAGTTAATGTTCTTCATATCCTAAGAACAAATTCATAAGAAAATAACAAAACATATTACACACTTATATGTATTGAACACTGTAATTTTGCTTCTAAATGAAATTAACGTTTCCCCCTTTCCCGGTATTCTTTCCTCACTATAGAGTTGAAAATGGCCATCCAGGCCGGGCGCGGTGGCTCAAGCCTGTAATCCCAGCACTTTGGGAGGCCGAGACGGGCAGATCACGAGGTCAGGAGATCGAGACCATCCTGGCTAAC
>NW_012116588.1:1050001-1067339 GCF_000951035.1 Colobus angolensis palliatus | reverse complement strand
TCCCGGGTTCACGCCATTCTCCTGCCTCAGCCTCCTGAGCAGCTGGGACTACAGGTGCCCGCCACTATGCCCAGCTAATTTGTGTGTGTGTGTGTGTGTGTTTTTGGTAAGACAGGGTTTCTCTGTGTTAGCCAGGAGGGTCTCGATCTCCTGACCTTGTGATCTGCCCACCTCAGCCTCCCAAAGTACTGGGATTACAGGCATGAACCACTGTGCCCGACCTACACATGCATTCCTAAAAACCACTACATTATGCAAAACCATGCAGTAAAACCTATAGAGCTTATGGGTAAAATGAGTTTGAGTATTTGAACACTCAAATACTTCATCAGTGACATATTTTAAAAATAGAGATAGAACCCTAGTAAAAATGGAAGCACAGTTTTATAAATGTTAAGTATTTAACATAAATGCTATAATAAATACAGCACTTTACTATGAAAAATACCTGAAATTTGCTTTAAAGTGGAAGTCAGAAGGGCTACAGGTTGTCAATTATTGTGAAATGGTAAAAGGAAGGTTGTCTGGCTAGCCGTGGGGGCTCACACTTGTAATCCCAGCACTTTGAGAGGCCAAGGTGGGAGGATCACTTGAGGCCAGGAGTTTGGGCAACATAGTAAAATCCTGTCTCTACAGAAAATTCTTTAAAAGTTAGCTAGGCATGACGTCATGCACCTGTAGTCTTAGCTACTTTGGAGTCTGAGATGGGAGGATCGCCTGAATCCAAGAGTTAGAGGGTGCAGTGGACTATAATGGCACCACTGAACTCCAGCCTAGGCAAGCTCCTGTCTCAAAAAAAAAAAAAAAATTGAAAAAACGGAAGGTTGTCTTAGATCAGAAAGGAAGTTTAACTCCAGTTGTGGATAGGTGTAGCTCGTAACGTGAGGTGAACTAGGATAGCTAGTAGGTATTTGAGACATGTGTATGCACACACGTTTTGTGTATTCTTTTCTCTTTTTTTTCTTTTTTTGAGACGGAGTCTTGCTCTGTCACCCAGGCTGGAGTACAGTGGCGCAATCTCAGCTCACAGCAACCTCTGCCTCCTGGGTTCAAGCGATTCTTTTGCCTCAGCCTCCTGAGTAGCTGGGACTATAGGTGCACGCCACCATGCCGAGCTAATTTTTCTATTTTTAGTAGAGACAAGATTTTACCATATTGGCCAGGCCGGTCTTGAACTCATGATCTTATGATCCACTTGCCTTGGCCTCCCAAAGTGCTGGGATTACAGGCGTGAGCCACTGTGCCCGGCCCATTTTGTATATTCTTATATGGCTTATTCACTGTTTTTCATGGATAAAATCACTTGTAAGCAAATGGAAAAATATGTGTTATGCTCAATTTTTTTCTGACACATCAGTCATATTGTAACAAATTCATATTTTCTTTTTTTGTTATTTTATTTTTATTTTAGATGCAGGAAGGGTGCTTGTGCAGGTTTGTTACATGGATATATTGCGTAATGGTGAGGTTTGGGCCTCTAGTGAACCCATCACCCAAATAGTGCACGCTTTACCCAAAAGGTAATTTGTCAGCCCTCATCCTCTCCCACACTGCCTCCTTTTGCAGTCCCCACTCTCTATTATTTCAATCTTTACATCCGTGTGTACCCATTGTTCAGCTCCCACTTAAAAGTGAGAACATGTGGTATTTGATTTTCTGTTTCTGACTGATTTCACTTAGGATAATGGCCTTTCTGTCTATCCATGTTGCTATGAAGGACATGATTTCATTCTTTTTATGGCTGCATAGTATCCCATGGTGTGTATATCTACCACATATTATTTATCCAATCAACCACTGATGGACACTTAGGGTGATTTCATGACTTTGCTATTGTGAATAGTGCTGCAGTAACACATGAGTGCAGGTGTCTTTTTGATAAAATGATTTCCTCTGGATATATGCCCAGTAGTGGGATTGCTGGGCAAATGGTAGTTCTATTTTTAGTTCCTTGAGAAATCTCCACACTGTTTACCATAGAAGCTGAAGTGATTTATCTTCCCACCCACAGTGTGTAAGTGTTCTTTTTCTCTGCATCCTCACCAACATCTGTTATTTTCTTACTTTTTAATAATAACCATGCTGACAGTGTGAGATGGTATCCTATTGTGGTTCTAATTTGCATTTCTCTGATGATTAGTGATATTCAGCATTTTTCATATATTTGTTGGCCACTTGTATGTCTTCTTTTGAGAACTATCTGTTCATGTCCTTTGTCCACTTTTTATTAGGGCTATCTGAGGGATTTTGTTGATTTGTTTGAGCTCCTTATAGATTATGGATATTAGTACTTTGTTGGATGCATAGTTTGCAAATATATCTCTCATTTGGTAGGTTATCTGTTTATTCTGTTAATTGTTTCTTTTGCTAGGCAGAAGCTTTTTAGTTTAATTAAGTCCTATTTGTCTATTTTTGTTTTTGTTGCATTTGCTTTTGAGGTCTTAGTCATAAATTCTTTGCCTACGTCAATGTTCAGAATTTTTTCTAGGTTTTCTTCCAGAATTTTAATAGTTTCATATCTTACATTCAAGTTTTTAATCCATCTTTGGTATTATTATAATTTTTGTATATGATGAAAGATAGGGGTCCATTTTCATTCTTCTGCATGAGGCTGGCCAGTTTTCCAAGCCCCGTTTATTGATTAGGGTGTTCTTTCCCTATTTTCTATTTTTGCTGACTTTGTTGAAAATCAGTTATTGTAAGTCTGTGGCTTTACCTCTGGGTTCTCTGTTCTGTTCCACAGATCTATGTGTCCACTTTTGTACCATTATGCTATTTTGGTTACTACAGACTTATAGTATAGTTTGAGGTCAGGCAATGTGATGCCCCTGATTTTGTTCTTTTTGCTTTAGGATTGCTTTGGCTATTTGAACCCTTTTTTGGTTCTATATAGATTTTAGAATTGTTTTTTCTAGTACTGTGAAAAATGACACTGGTAATTTGATAGGAATTGTGTTGAATTTGTAGACTGCTTTGGACAATATAGTTATTTTAATAATATTGATTCTTCCTATTCATGGGCATGGGATGCTTTTCCATTTATTTGTGTCATCTAGTTTCTTTCATCAGTGTTTTGTAGTTCTCCTCTTTCACCTTCTTGGTTACATGTATTCCTGAGTATAGGAATACATTTTTATTTTGTGGCTATTGTAAGTGGGATTCAGTTCTTTATTTGGTTCTCAGATTAAGCACCGTTGATGTATAGAAATGCAACTATTTCTGTACATTAACTTTGTATCTGAAACTACTGAAGTCATTTATCAAGTCTAGGAGTCTTTTGGCAGAGTCTTTAGGGTTTTCTAGGTATAAGATCATGTCATCAGTGAACAGAAATAATTTGCCTTCCTCTTTTTTAATTTGAATCACTTTTATTTCTTTTTCTTACCTGATTACTCTGGCTATGACTTCCAGTACTATGTTGACTAGAAGTGGTGAGAGTGGACATCCTTGTCTTGTTCCAGTTCTTAAGAGGAATGCTTTCAGTTTTTCCCGATTTAGTATAATGTTGGCCATGGGTTTGTCATGTATGGAGCTTATTATTTGGAAGTATGTTCCTTTAATGCTTATTTTGTCTAGGGATTTTATCATGAAGAGATGTTGAATTTTATCAAATGCTTTTTTAAATCCATTGAGATGATCATATGGTTTTTGTTTTTAATTCTATTTATGTGGTGAATCACATTTATTGATTTACACATGTTGAACTATCCTTGCATCCCTGGAATAAAATCCACTGAACTATGGTGAATTATCTTTTTGATGTACTGTTAGATTTGGTTTGCTAGTATTTTGTTGAGAATTTTTGCATCTATGTTCATCAGGGATATTGGCCTATAGTTTTTTTTTGTTGTTGTTGTTATTTCTTTGCCAGATTTTGATATTAGGATGATGGTGATCTCATAGAATGAATTAACGAGAAATCGTTCCTCCTCAATTTTTTGGAATAGTTTCAACAAGATTGGTACCAGCTTTCCTTTGTACAATTGGTAAAATTCAGCTATGAATCTGTCTGGTTCTGAACTTTGTTTTTCTTGGTAGATTTTTTTAAATTATTACTGATTCAATTTCATTTCTCCTCATTGGTCTATTCAGGATTCTATTTCTTCCTGATTCAACCTGGGAAGTTTGTACATTTCCAGGAATTTATCCATTTCCTCTATGTTCTCTAGGAAGACAGAGGTGTTCCTAGTAGTCTCTGGTGATCTTTTGTATTTCTGTGGTATCAATTGTAATGTCACCTTTATCATTTCTGATTGTGTTTGTTTGAATCTTTTCTTTTCTTGGTTAATCTAGCTAGAGTTCTATCAATTTTTGTTTATACTTTCAAAGAACCAACTTTTCCTTTCATTGATCCTTTGTATTATTATTTTGGAGCTAATTTCATTCGGTTCATCTATGATTTTTGTTAATTTTTTTCTTCTTCTAGCTTTGGGTTTAGCTTTTCTTGTTTTCCTAGTTCCTTGAAGTATGATGTTAGGTTGTTAATCTGAGATTTTTTTTTCTATCTTTTTGATGTGGGCATCCCTAATGATATAAGCTTTCCTCTTAACACTGCTTTTGCTGTATCCCAGAGGTTTTGGTATGCTGTGTCTCTATTTCCATTTGCTTCAGTTTTTTAATTTCTGCCTTAATTTCATTGCTTAACCAAAAGTCATTCAGGAGCAAGTTGTTTAGCTTCCATGTACTTACATGGTTTTGAGAGTTCCTCTTGCTATTGATTTCTAATTTTATTCACTGTGGTCCAACAAAATACTTGATATGATTTAACTTTTTTAATATATTGAGATTTGCTTTATAGCCAAGTATATGGTCAATTTTAGAGAATGTTCCATGCACATATGAAAAAAATTATATTCCGCAGTTGTTGGGTGGAATGTTCTTTCAATGTCTAATAGGTCCATTTGGTCAAGTAGTGTTCAGTTTAAGTCCAGAGTTTCTTTGTTAGTTTTTTGCCTTGATGATCTGTCTAGTGTTGTCAGTGGGGTGTTGAATTCCCCATTATTATTGTATGGCAGTCTATATCTTTTCTTCAGTCTAGTAGTAGTTGTTGTATACATCTGGCAGCCCAGTGGAGCCCATACCACTGGGTATGTGTATATCTAGGATAGTTAAATCTTCTTGTTGAATTGAACCCTTTATCATTATATAATGCCCTTCTTTATCTTTTTTATTGTTGTTGATTTAAAGTCTGTTTTATCTGATATAAGACTAGCAACCTCTGCTCTTTTTTGTTTTCCATTTGCATGATGTATCTTTTTCCTCTCCTTTACTTTGAGCCTATTGGTGTCTTTATATGTTTGATGACACTCTTGTAGGCCACAGCTGATTGAGCCTTTTTAAAATTCAATTTGCCAATCTATATCTTTTATGTGGACTATTAAGGCCACTTACATTCAAGATTAATATTGACATGTGAAGTTTTGTTCCTGTAATAATATTGCTAACTAGTTGTTCTGTAATCACTTTATAAGATCTGTGAACTTTGCACTTATGTACCTTTTTATTGTAGCAAGTATCATCCTTTTGTCTCTATGTTTAGAGCTCCTCTGAGTATTTCTTGTACAGTTGGTCTAGTGGTGACAAATTTCCTTAGTGTTTGTTTGTCTGGAAAAAACTTTATTTCTCCTTTGTTTAAGAAATTTAGTTTGGCAGGATATAATATACTTGGCTGACATTTTTTTTTTCTTTAGGGAAAAGACTTTATTTCTCCCCTGTTTATGAAATTTAATATTGCTGGATATAATATACTTGGTTGGCTTTTCTTCTCTTTAAGAAGGATAAAAGCCTGGGTGCAGTGGCTCACACCTGTAATCCCAACACTTTGGAAGACCGAGGTGGGTGGATCACAAGGTCAAAAGATTGAGACCATCCTGGCTAGCATGGTGAAACCCTGTCTCTACTAAAAATTACAAAATAAAAATAAAAAATAAAAAAAATTAGCCAGGCATGGTAGCAGGCACCTCAGCTGCTCGGTAGGCTGAGGCAGGAGAATGGCCTGAACCTGGGAGGCGGAGCTTGCAGTGAGCTGAGATCGTGCCAGTGCACTCCAGCCTGGACAACAGAGTGAGACTGCTTCTCAAAAAAAAGAAAAAAAAAAGAAGGCTAAAAATAGGATCCCGATCTCTTCTGGTTTATAAGGTTCTGCTGAGAAGTCTGATGTTAGTCTGATTGGACTTCCTTTATAGGTGACTTGATCCTTCTTTCTAGCTACCTTCAAGAGTTTTTCTTTAGCATTGTACTTGGATAATCTCATGACTATATGCCTTGCTGATGTTAATCTTGTATAGAATCTCACAGGTGTTCTCTGAATTTCTTGTATCTTGATGTCTAACTTTCTAGCAATAAGAGAAATTTTCCTGAATTATTCCCTTGAGTATGTTTTCCAAATTGCTTACTTTTTCTCTTTCTCACTCAGGAATGCCTATAAGTTGTAGGTTTGGTTGCTCTACATAATCCCATATTTCTTGAAGGCTTTGTTCATTTTTTTAAAATTATCTTTTATATTTTTCTGACTGGATTAACTCAAAAGATCAGTCTTCAAGCTCCAAAATTCTTTCTTTTTCTTGGTCTAGTCTATTGATAAAGCCTTCCACTATATTTTGAAATTCTTTTATTAAATTTTTTCACTTCCGGAAGTTCTGTTTGCTTGTTTTAATGTTGCTGTCTTTCACATCCTGAATGGTTTTTCTGGTTTCTTTCTGTTGAGTTTCAACTTTCTCTTGGATATCATTGAGCTTTCTTACAATTCATATTTTGCATTCTTTATCTGTTATTTCAGAATCCTCATTTTGGTTAGGATCCATTGCTAGAAAGTCAGTGAGAGCCTTTGGGGTTGTCAAAACATTCTGTCTTTTTGTACCACCAGAGTTCTTAAACTGATTCCTCCTCATCTGAAAGAGCTGTTGCTTTTTATTTTTGAATTTGCTGATATTTGGATGGGAATTTTATCTTTTTTTCCCTTGAAGGTATGACTGTCATGTATGCTGTGATTCTTTGCTTCATTTCTTGGTGCTTTCAAGGGACCAAGGCTCTGTATAGGTTCCTTGGTTATAGACAGCTTTTGTGCAGTGTTTTTCTAAAATGTTGCTTGTTTTAGCAATGTATTGTGAGTATGAGCCAACTCATTATCTTCTGTGGGGCTGAGTGCGGAAGTCTCAGGAAGCTGATCTCACACACTAGCACTATGCCCTTCTGATAGCCGGCTTTTTATTTGGTGGTGCAGTTCAGTCTCCAGTCCAGTAGGTGGGTAGGTGGCACTTAAGAGTAAGAGCCAACTCACCCTCGGTAGCCAAGTAATAAGTCTCCTGCCTGATGAAGGGTGGTTGGGGAGTTTGTGTTGGGATATGCTGAGGTCTTGGGGATAGGGACAGGAGAGGTTGAGAGGGTCACTGCACCAGCTCATCACCCTGGACAGGCAGGAACACAATCTGCTTCCCTATCATGCCCCGTCACAGGGCCTACAAGATTCAGTTCATACAGACATTGTCCTTTGGCTCCTGGCCGCAGTGTGACTGAGGTCTGCAGAAACACCCCTCTGGTGGCTACCACTGAAGGGGCTCAGGGCTAAGCCTCTTCCTCCGGGCCAACTCTGGGACTTGTTCGCCCTCCATTGCCTGCTTCTCCGTGTAGGAAGAGGGAGATGGGCCCTGACTTTTGTGCATGTCCAGGTAGCACGGGCTTATTTTCAGTGGGGGTGCAACTTCTGCAAGTGGCACCTGGAAAGGCTGTCTCCACATGTGCTTGCACCAGCCTCCAGTGGGGAAAGCCTCTCCTGTGTCTGCAATGGTGGATGAGGGAGAAGGAAACGACCCCTCCCCACACCTATTCTCGGCCACCAGTGCCACCCTCTTCAGTGATCAACACCATTCCCACATTTCCTCTGTCCCAAGGGAGGCTTTGACAGGCTGCACTGCATCCTCCCCTAGGGATGCCCACACTAAGGGCTAGATCTCAGGGGAACTCACAGCTCTCCGGGGACCCACTGATCCCCTGTGGGTGCCAAATTTAGAGTGAATTCTGGAGTATGTTTGCAGGGAATCTGGTAATGCAACATAAGGATTGAGGTTCACTGGCAGGGCAGTGGCCCATAATGGGTGCACAACCATTATGGCACCCACTGTTTCAGGGAGGGCCTGAGTGGAGTGCAGATCCACTAGCACAAACTGGTCAGCAAATTCTCTCACCCTGGAAAGTTACCAAATCACCACCAACAGCATTGCCTGTGGTTGCGAGCGCAGAGGGATTCCCCAACAGCTTAGCGGTCAGCAGTTTGTTGCAGGGATGAAGGGAGCAGAGAAGCATTCCCACCTACCTTTTCCATGGGACCCCCAAGTTCCTCAGAGGTCAATGTCTGCCAGACTCCTGCTGCTTTCCTTTTCTGTGCCCCAGCTTCTTCCCACGGGTTCTCCGGCAGGTCCTGGCTCTCTTACCTCAGTTTTCCATTTGGATCATGACCATTAACCAGTAACTCTGATCTTCTTTCTGAAAAGAACTCGCATCCAGCATTCCTAGTCAACCATTTTTTAATTAAATTAAAAATAATTTGCATTTTCTAAATATGCATTATAGCAGAACTGACTATACATCCATACAATGGAATACCATTCAGCAACAAAAAGGACCCAACTAGTGATACATACAATGATGTGGTTTGAATGTTTATCTTCACCCAAATCTCATATTGAAATGTGATCCTCAGTGTTGGACCTGGGGCCTGGTGGGAGGTGACTGGATCATGGGTGCAGATTTCTCATGAATGATTTAGCATTATTCTCTTTGATACTTTCCTCACAATGGTGAGTGAATTATCATGCGATATGGTCATTTAAAAGTGTATAGCAGCCGGGCGCGGTGGTTCACGCCTGTAATCCCAGCACTCTGGGAGGCTGAGGCAGGTGGATCATGAGGTCAGGTGATCGAGACCATCCTGGCTAACACGGTGAAACCCCGTCTCTACTAAAAAATAGAAAAAATTATCCGGGCGTGGTGGCAGGCGCCTGTAGTCCCAGCTACTTGGGAGGCTGAGGCAGGAGAATGGCGTGAACCCAGGAAGCGGAGCTTGCAGTGAGCTGAGATCGCGCCACTGCACCCCAGCCTGGGGGACAGAGTGAGACTCCGTCTCAAAAAAAAAAAAAAAAAGTGTGTAGAACCTCCCCACTCTCTCTCTTGCTCCTGCTCTGGCACTGTGATGTGCCTGCTCTCTTCTCACCTTCCACAATGATTGTAAGTTTCCTAAGGCCTCCCCAGAAGCCAAGTAGATGCCAGCATCATGCTACCTGTACGGCCTGCAGAACCATGAGCCAATTAAACCTCTTTTCCTTATAAATTACCTAGTGTCAGATATTTCTTGGTAACTATGTGAGAATGAACTAATACATACAAAAGTATAGATAAATCTCAAAAGCAGGATGATAAACAAATGAGTCCAGATTGGGAAAAAGATACAAACAGTATTATTCCATTTACATAATATAATGTAAAAGGCAAAACTATAGAGACAAAAGTCAGATCAGTGGTTTCCAAGGACTGGGGATAGGAGAAAGTGACTACAAAAGGAGCACAAAGGGACTTTTTGGAGTGATGGGAATGTTATCAGTTTTGATGGTAGTGGTGGTTACATGACTGTCCATTTGTCAAAACTCATCAAGTTGCACTCATAAAGATGATTAATTGTATCTGTATTTAAATTATATGTCAATAAACCTGACTCCCTGCCACTCCCCCAACACACACACACACACACACACACACAATCAGAGGGCTGCAGATGTGGGGTGGGGGGTGGGTAAAGCAAATTGAACTAAACTCCAAAAAGTGATACAGTGAACTTTAACTTTCAATAGCTGTGTCTGAGTTAGCATGACAGATAAGAATTCCGAGGATCCCCAAATGCAGAGCAAGCCTGTACCCATCTGCCAACTCTTTCCTACAAGTCCCCACCAAGAGCATCGTTAGCATACTAAGGGCTGGGGGCACTAGAGCTGAGAGAGAACCCCTTGAATTGTGTTGGGCCTCCACTAAGTTCAAAACAATTACATTCCAAAGGCAGGGGAACAGGAAACAGAAAGGAGTTCTGTCTATCCAGGATTCTCCAAATTTTCCGCTACTGAAGGTAGAGGGCATGGCAGGAAATCTGAGATGAATCCATCCAAGGCACTCTAGGCTATTGAAAATAGGGGGTAGAAAAGATAAGAGGAATCATTCTGGAACACTTGGACTTTCAGCTACTGAAATCAGGTGCAGTAGAGTTTAAAGAAATGCCTCTGGGAGCATTCCCACCCTTCAAAAAATTTAAAGTAGCTGTCTTCCAAAATCCATGGTAAAAGCAAAGCAAAATCTCTTGAGGTGCAGAAAGCTAAGAACAGGACTATGAAGAGAAATTACCAGTGACCCTGATGGGCAAATAGACTGTAATTTTTTTTTAAAATTTCCTATGGTCCAGAAAGCTGGCAACACAAAGAGATCTTAAGAATTTTGCCAATACTCAGGTCCGAAGCCCTGCAGAAGGGAAAGTCTTGAGCCTGTCCTCAAAACATTTAAAGCCCAGTGCAAATTGAGTCATGCTAAAGCTGTAACAAAGCCCAAATTTAGCTCAACTACAGATTAGATTGAATCAGTTCCATACTCTAGCAGCCTAAAAGAAGAGGTATGCCTATTCTGGGTGTATTATTTGCTTCAGTCTTTATTGTTTTTATACATAAAATGCCCAACACAATAAATTTTGAGACATGCAAAGAAATAAGAAAATGTAACCTGTGATCAGGAGAAGAAATAGTTAATAGAAGCAGAGACAGAGATGTACTGGATGTTAAAATGATCAAATGGGGACTTTAAATATACATATATACGGTAAAAATCATTAAAGATTTGTTAGAACAGATGGCCAGTGTGAAGGAAGGGATGAGAATTTCACCACAGACACTGAAATTTTTCAAAAGAAGCCAAAAAAGGAAAACTGGAAATGCAAAATGATATCTGATAAATGGTTGCATTAGCTAGGCTAATGGTAGACTAGACTGGGCAGAGAAAAAGACTGGTAAACTTGAAGATGGGTCAATAGAAAGACTCTAAAGTGAAACACACACAAAAATATGCTGAAAATAAAAAGCACATCCAAAACACATAGGAAAATATAAAATAAAGTAACACACATGTACTTAGAATACTAGGCAGAGAGGAGTGAGAGAATGGGACGAAAAAATATTTGAAATCATAATTGACAAAAGACATACATCAGACTACAGATCCAAAAACCTTGGAAACCTCAAGCAAAGTAATCAAAGAAAATGACAGTTAGGCACAACATAGGCAATGGCTGAAAAGAAAAGAAAAAGAGTAAACCTTAAAAGTAGCCCGAGAAAAGATACATTACATATAGGGAAACAATAATACAAATGATGTCTTACATTTCACCACAAATGATGGGAGCAGAGACATCTAACTTTAAAGTCAAGTTAGAATTTCTATGTCCAACAAAAATAGCCTTCAAAAATGAGGGCAGGGGCTGGGCACAGTGGCTCACGTCTGTAATCCCAATACTTTGGGAGTTCGAGGTGAGTGGATTGCTTGAGCCCAAGAGTTTAAGACCAGCCTGGGCAACCTAGGGAGATTACCTCTCTACAAAAAAAATTAAAATTAGCTGGACATGGTGGTGCATGCCTGTGGTCCCAGCTATTTGGGAGGCTGAGGTGGGGAAATGACTAGGAGCCCAGGAGTTCAAAACTGCAATAAGTCTTGAATATGCCACTGCATTTTAGCCTGGGTGACAGAAGGAGACCTTATCTCAAAACAAAATGAAGACAGAATAAGGACATGTTTAGACCACAAACATTATTAAAAGAAGGTGTTAAATCTGAAGGGAAATAGTATCAGATAGAATGTAAGACCTGCAAAAGCAATAAAGAGAACCAGAAAAAGGAAATATCTAGGTAAATAGTAAAGATTCTATTTTACATCTTTACACAAAATAATAATATTATATGATAATATCAACCATTTAAGCAAAAATAACATTAGTGTTAGAAAAATCTCAAAATAATCATGCTAAGTACAACAAGCCAGATCAAAAAAAATACGTACTGCGTGATCCCATTTATATAAATTTCTGGGGAATGCAAAATAATCTACAGTGACAGAAAACAGATCTTTTGTTTACTCAGGAGGATCAGTAGAAGACAGGAATTATAAATGGGTATGAGGAAACTCTCTAGGGTGGTGGCCATATTCATTATTTTGATTGCAGAGATGGTCTCACAGGTATACACATATGGTAAAGCTTATCAAATCATACTCTTTAAATTTAGGCGATGTATTTTGTGTCAATTATATGCCTCGATAAAGATATATACACACATACACATACATCTTATATGCCAAAATGTTAGAGTTAAACCCAACCATATCAATAATTACATTAAACATGACTGAATTAATCTTGCCAGACTAGTTTTCAAAAAAAGTAACACCCAACTGTATTTTGTTTATTAAAAAATGTATTTTAAATCTAAAGACACACACAGGTTGAAAATAAAAGGATTGAAAAAGGTACACCAGGCCGGGCACAGTTGCTCACACCTGTAATCCCAGCACTCTGGGAGGCTGAGGTGGGCGGATCATGAGGTCAGGAGATTGAGACCATCCTGGCTAACACGGTGAAGTCCCATCGCTACTAAAAATATAAAAACTTAGCCGGGCGTGGTGGCAGGCACCTGTAGTCCCAGCTACTCGGGAGGCTGAGGCAGGAGAATGGTGTGAACCCGAGAGGCAGTGGTTGCAGTGAACTGAGATCACGCCACTGCACTCCAGCCTGGGGGACAGAGCGAGACTCCGTTACAAAAAAAATAAATAAGTAAATAAGGTACACCATGCAAATAGTAAGCGTCATAAAATTGTATTAATATCAGACAAAGTATATTTCAAGAAAAAGAATATTACTAATTAGCCAGGGGTGGTGGCAGGCGCCTGTAGTCACAGTACTCGGAGGCTGAGGCAGGAGAATGGCATGAATCCAGGAGGCGGAGCTTGCAGTGAGACGAGATCATGCCACTGCACTCCAGCCTGGGCAACAGAGTGAGACTCCGTCTCAAAAAAAAAGAAAAAAAAAAGAAAAGGAAAAAGAAAGAGATTTTCTAATAAAAGGATCAACTCATCGAGAAGATATCATAGTCTTAAATGAGTATAACTTCAAAATACATGAAGCAAATACTGAAAGAACTAAAGGGAGAAACAAAAACTTCCCAATTATATCTGGAGATTTTAATGCCCAACTTTAGTAACTGCTAAATAAGCAGAAATCAATAAGGATATGTAAATCTTAACACAATGAACCAAATGGACCTAACTGACATTTATAGGTTATTACACCCAACAATTGAAAAATACACATTCTTTTTCACACACACACACAGAACATTTACCAAGATACACTGTATGCTGGCCCAAGAAACGAGTCTCAATAAATATTCAAGAATCAAAATAATACAGAGTATATTCTCTGACTATAATGGAATTTGATTAGAAATCAATAACAAGAAGATATTTAAACCTCCCCCCCACCAAATATTTGCAAATAAAGAATGTAATTCTAAATAACCTGTGGGACAAAGATGAAATCACAAGAGAAATTAGAAAATAACTGAATGATGAAAACCGGTCATATAAAAAACTACAGCATTATGAAGGTAAAGCAGCACTTAGAAGAGAACCTGTAGCGTTCAATGCTTCTATTCAAAAAGAAGAAAAGTGTAAAATAAAAGAATGAAGCTTCCACCTTAAGAAGGTAGGAAGAGTTGAGGAAACTGAACCCAAAGGAAACAGAAGAAAGAAAATAATAAGATCGGTATGCACTGAAACAGAAAACAGACTAAGAAAAAAGAAAATCATCAAAGTCAAAATGAGTCATTCGAAAGACTGACAAAATGTTTGCTGCTTCTCAAATATTTTCCAGTAGGTTATTCACAAATTTGCGTTAGAGACCAGCAGCTGATGCTCTCAGCAACTAGGTGTAGCCCTCTTGCCACTCCTGGGGGAGAGAGAGACATGGAGGGATGCACAGCCCCCAAGACTCAAGAGATGGAGGGGGAACCTGGGAGACCCAGACCTCTAGGCACCCATTAGACATGCAGGACATAGGGATAGGTCCCTGGGGTGTTTTCTGCATAGTCCCACAGCCCGTAGGGAGCCAAGGAAGAGCCACCTTCCTGCAGAGAAGAGGAAAGGAAAGGATAGCAGAGGGAAGTCAAGCTGAGAAGAAACTCATGAGCAAGTTTTTTTAAAACATCTAGGTCTTGGGGCCAGGTGCGGCGGCTCATGCCTGCAATCCCAGCACTGTGGGAGGCCGAGGCGGGCGGACTACCTGAAGTCGAGAGTTCAAGACCAGACTGACCAGCATGGAGAAACCTTGTCTCTACGAGAAATACAAAATTAGCCAGGCGTGGTGATGCGTGCCTGTAATCCCAACTCCCAGGAAGCTGAGGCAGGAGAATTACTTGAACCCGGGAGGCAGAGGTTGCAGTGAGCCAAGATTGCGCCATTGCACTCCAGCCTGGGCAACAAGAGCAAAATTCCGTATCAAAAAAAAAAACTGTAAAAATCAGGTTGTGGAAAAGAACATTTATTATGACCTCATTTTTGTTTAACTGTATATCTGTATTATAATTAATGACTACATATAAAAACATGACTTGAAACTCACACATCAAAATATTGATAGTAGTAAGAGATTTTTTTCATTTCTTCAATTTTCTTTAAAATTCTATTAAAAAGCAGGCACCTTTTTTGTTAAAAATTGTTTTAAATTGCATATAAGATTTTTACAATGAAATTGAAATTGTACACAACTTGTGAAAACATGGGATATGATTTTTTTTGGTATGATCCCATATAGGGAAAAAGCAAACAGGGAAAAAAGATGAAGATACATCAAAGAATGTTATTGTGGGATCACAGGGGATTTTTGCTAACTTCTTTTTGCTTAAATATTTTCAAAGTTTCTCCATAGTGTTGCTTTTTAATTGTGAATGATGGTAAAAGTGTTTGCTTTGTTTTGCTTTAGGAAGAAAGTGCCAGAGGCTTACTGTTTGCTTAAGCTCACAGAAGGCCCTATGCTTCTTGTTTGCAGCTGAACCTCCAGTGCTCTGCTCATGGTATGTATTCAATACATATTTACGAATAAATGAATGAGTAAATGAGTGAATTTAAGAAATGAATAGAGTGTTAACTGAACAGATGGAAAGGATAAAGCAGAACATGTGGTCTCCAATTTTTATTTGTTCATTCTCTGTCCATTATAGGCTAGAATGGGGATAATTCCCAAAGATACGAAGAAATTGAAGGCCAGGATGGGTGGCTTCTTGGTCCCTCAACTTAGATGAAGTCCTCTCTATCAGTTGAGAAAACACACGGGAGAGATTGATGATCTTTGCAGATTCTTGGGAGGCAGACAGGTTGTGGAATATTGAAGATGAGAAAATAGCAACCAGCTTTCCAAAAAAGGAGAGGGAAAGAAAATAGACGATAGACTCCATCAACTTCAGAGTGGTCAGCTGCCTCTAGTCTCGTCGAGATTCTACATATACCTATGCAATCCTTATTTTTAAAAACCTCTTACTGGCACTTCAAAAAGGAAGTAGCCACTGCAAGTCAGCATGGTGCAGTTAGGCCGAATCAAGCTGGACCAACCCCACTTCCTTCTCTGGAAGCAATGGACATCTGGGGAAGGGTGTACACAGACGGCCTCATAGTCAATGGTCAGTAGAAAACACTCTGGAATCAGCCATGGAAACAATAAAATTCTGGAAACAGATACAGTCATATGTCACTTAATGATGGGCATAAGTTTTGAGAAATGCTTCATTAGACAATTTCATTGTACAGACATCATGTACTTACACAAACCTAGATGGTGGAGCCTGCCACACACCTATGTGGTACAACGATTACTCCTAGGCTACAAACCTGTACAGCATGCTACTGTACAGAGTACTGGAGGCAGTTGTAACACAATGCATTTGTGTACCTAAACACATCTCAACATAGAAAAGGTACAGTAAAAATAAGGTAGTATAATTTTTGTTTAATGTATTGCTGCTGAACAAATTATGATATTATAATCTTATAATAAGATGTGTAGTAGGCTACACCATCTAGGTTTGTGTAAGTACCTGATGTCTATAAACCACGACAAAATTGCCTAACAAAGCATTTCTCAGAACATATGCCTGTCGTTAAGTGTCATATATGCAGTCTGTCATCGATAGAAACATCATTATGTGGCACATAACTATATACACTGTTGCATGTGCCAGTGTGCAAAAACAACTTTACTAAAATGAGGATAGTCTAATAAAAAATAAAGCCATAATTCTCTTCATGCCTCCTTCTACAATTCCAGCCTTTCTCCTTTGAATAGGGGAAGTGGGGCCAGTCAAGCAAGACCACAGCTCTGGGAGGAGGGTGAATGTTGTTTACCAAAACATAGGAGGCAGATTATTCACTAACTTAGATGTGGGAGGCCAGAAGTTAGCATAGACACCCAAGGGATCATATGATTCAGCTATACACCAACGAAAAATGACTGCATGTACAAACTGGTAAAATTGTAATAAGATCTGTTTTGTTGATAATATTGTAGAGGCTGGGAGTGATGACTGGCTGGGCACAGTGGCTCATGCCTGTAATCCCAGCACTTTGGGAGGCTGAGGCAGGTGAATCACTTGAGGTCAGAGGTTCGAGACTAGCCTAGTCAACATGGAGAAACCCCATCTCTACTAAAAATACAAAAATTAACCAGGCATGGTGATGAGCGCCTGTAATCCCAGCTATTCAGGAGGCCGAGGCAGGAGAATCACTTGAACCTGGGAGACAGAGGTTGCAGTGAGCCAAGATGGTGCCACCGCACTCCAGCCTGGGTGACAGAGCAAGACTCTGTCTCAAAATAATAATAATAATAATATTGTAGAATGGTCAATTTTCTAGTTTTGATGATCATAATGAAGTTTTTTTATACGGTTGTATATGAAGTTTTATAAGCTTCCCATTGGGGAAGCTGAGTCAAGATTATACAGAAAGTTTTTGTACTATTTTGCAATTTCTATGTCAGTGTAAAGTTATTTTAAAATAAAAAGTTACCATAAAAACAAAAGATTCTTTATGACCTGAAAAAATTATTTCCTCATCATTATTGTAACTTGAACAGTTTTATGATCTTCAAAATCAGTATTTGGAGTCATAAAGTTGTAATTCAATATCAGGTAATTTCTAAACATTAACTCTATGTAAGCTTCATGAGGGTGCCCTGAGACTGGGCTAGAAGCAGAATAATCAAGGTGGAACAGGGCTG
>NW_012116588.1:1028531-1044377 GCF_000951035.1 Colobus angolensis palliatus | reverse complement strand
TTAATTCCTTCACAAATAAAGATCCTTATTTTTTCTCCTACAAAAAAAAAAAAAAAGAGGATAGTGAATTTGGTCAAGCAAGAGTGAGATTCCTGGTAGGGATAAAGTGTGAGTGGGTTTATTATTCAATGGTGATGAAGAACTTACACAACAGAAATGGCAGATTCCAGTGGCTGTAGGTAATTTAGCGTTTTGGCTTTAGGTGTGTTTCTTATCTGAATGAAAGGCATTGCCTCCCATTCTTGGTGCACAGAGTAGCGTGTCTGAGTCTCCTAGAGCATGGCTTAGCCCTACTTCCACCTTCTTCTTTCCAGATACAAATGACAACATCAATTAAGTGCTGCTATATTTCCTGGAGGATCCCATGTAAGTATGTGATACATTATTATCTGTCTAACTCGTGAAGTATGTTCCAAGCCCACCATCCTGTGAGTTTCACTTCATTAATCAGATTCAATGGGATGGAGACTGTCGAGAGAAACACCAACCATCAGAGCACCAGCCAGGTGTTGCAGACACAGGGAGAGGCGGTGGAAGGCCAGTCTGGGGGCTTTCTGGCCTGGGCTGGAGTCTTCCAGGTGGAAGCAGTTCTCAGTAAATGGAGCGGCACGGTGGGGAGGGGAAGGAGAAGGCTGAAAGGAGGCTGCTAGAAGTGGGGTGGGGTGGACTTGGGAGTCCAAGTGAACGGAATCAGTGCTGCATTGCCCAATAGGCAACTGGCAGGTGCTCAGGGAATCAATAATGCTTTTGAAAGAATACAATATTTGCAACTTCATACACATACACAAGGATCAAAGTGGCTATTATTTAAAAAAATTGAAAGTCACTTACACATTCTTATCATTATTTTTCAGTTAGTAATTGGGTATTTGAAATTACATGCTGAAACACAGAATAACCTTTTTAGAGCCTAGGACTGCTCAGGTCTTGCTCTGACCCTGATTGGAGCTCATTCCTCGGGAAGGAGACAAAAGCCCCCAAATTGACCAGAGACTGGAAGAAAGATGGAATGAACCCTCCTCAGCTTTTGCATTCCTCCATTTTTAATCCTTCTACCTCTTGACTCGTAATTTAGACACCAGTAAATGTCTCGCCTGCTTGGGTTTGAGGTAAACGTTAGTTCAGGGTTAATTGAATGAGCTGAAACACTCAGAGCATGGAGAGAAAGGATCTACTCATGGCCAGCTGCTAATCCCACAGTCCAAACCACTGCATGGTGGCTGTCCTGCCCTGAGATTAATCCCCAGTGATAATTTTTTCCTGATCTCCTCCACTGTGCTGAATTCCATTCTATTCTGAAGCTTTGCTCTGATACCCTGTCTTTGGGGTATGTAGAGGCTCAGGGACCCAGTGAGCTGTCAGTAGCAATATTAGACATTGACTTGTGAACATGTTACTTGAGCTTTGGAGAAAGTAAAGAAGGATATTGGAAGAAAGCTGTGTTGGACCCAGCTGGATCACTGGACACCAGCAAGTCAGGCTGGAGAGGAGGGAGTTGGCACCTGAAGCAAAAAGCTTAGAAGGATGCACAAGGTGGGGACTAGGGCCACTACATATGGACTTTGGGTGGCCTTGAAATAATACGCAGCATATTAGATATTGATCATTCTGCTCCTTGAAAGTTAGATTGTATGGCCAAACCCCAAACCCAAATACAGATTTCTTACTTCTAGGCATTTGTCTCTCATGGTTCTTTCTATCCATGGAGTTTGCAATATCCACTTTCTCTTCTGCTTTCTCTCTCCTGCTTTCTCTGTCTGCTTTTCAAGATTTCTGTAAAATGCTACATCTTCTCTGAAACCCCACTATCCTCCCAGACCAAAGTGGCCCATCTCTACCTCCTCTGATATCCCACAGCGTGTGACACCCTCATTCCACATTTATTGGGCACCGCTCTCAGTGCCAGATACTGGGGTAACCTAGACATGTACCATCCCAGCCCTCAGGAGCTTACATTCCTGGGGGTGGAATGGGAAACGGGGAAATGATCCTCAAGCGAATAAGTAAACAAAGTAATTTCCAATGGTAACTAATGCTTTGAAAGACCTTAAACAGGCTACAGTCTGTGGGTTCTTTAGGAAAGGTCAGAGGAGGCCTCTCTAAGAAGGGGGTGAATAATCTAAGCCCTACAAGATGAGGAAGATTCTGCCATAAAACAAGCCAGAGGAAGGAAAGCATCCAAGCAGAGAAAACAGAAAAGGCAAAAGCCCTGGGGTTGGTGTGTTCTTCAAATGAAAAGAAAGTCAGTGTGACTGGAAGATCAGAGAGAACAGTAGACCTGTCAGAGCCTTGTAAGCCAAAGGTTGTCAGTAGATGGGCATGGCCTCATTTGGATTTTAGAAAGAGCACTCTGGCTTCAGGACAGAGAACGGGTTTGAGGGGAGCAAGAATGGAAGCAGGGCGACCAATTAGGAGACCATTGCAATAGTCCAGGTGAAAGACTGAACTAAGACAGGGGCACTGAGAATGGAGAGGAGGCAATAGATTGCAGATAGTCTTTAGAAAGAACCAACTTATTGATGGACGCATGAGTGCAGAGGGCAGAGGGGTGCTGCTCACTTGTTCTCTGTCCCTCATTGCCTGGTATGGCAGACTCTCAAGGCTATTTTGTAAATTTCAATGCCAACTGCGGTTAACCCAGGGGCAGAGCCTGTGCAGTATTCCTCTCCATGTGTCCAGGCAGTCACCATATTCTTTCCAGCTCCCTGGGTTGCCTCTTCTCTACCTGCTCCCTCAAATCCTGCCTGGCTGCCAAGGGAGAAGTACAGATCATAAAATTCAACCTCATCCCTCCCCTCCAGATCCTGGGGCTTGGCTTTTACTGTATGGTTTTGTGAAAAGCAGAAGCAATAATCCAACCACATGTCTTCTTAATAAGGAAGTATTTTACTTTTAAATGGAAGGGCACGGTTATTAAACGGTCAAAGACCAATTCAAGGCAGGGATGGGCTGGGTAAGTTAGGGACTCTATTCTTTGAATCTTCAGAGGCCCAAATACAGGAAATGTCAGGGCAAAGAAAAGAACGGAAAGGAAAGTTTGGTAGGAATTTGACAGGTCTGCTTGTGACTGCTTAACATGATGCTAAGGTCATGTTGGGAATAATGTTTAAAATTCTAAGGAAATTGAACACTTAAACAAAGGACTTTTAGCAAAGCAATTTTACTTTTGCGCAGAGGGTTGCTTCTCCTTGGCCAGTCACCATGAGAGCACACTTGAATAAAGGGGCACGAGAGCCTTTATTTCTATCGCATGTATTGCTTTTGTACTTTTTTTTACATTGGCCGGGGTCAGGTTGTACACTTTAAACTAATTCTGGTTGGCTAAATATTTGAACTTTTTTGTTTTAGATAAGATGGGCATGTAAGGGAGAGAGGGGAAAGGGGAAGGGGTGTCTATAATGAGCTAGAGAGTTAGTCTTTTTTTTTTAATGAGGAAAGGAATGTGAGCTGGTACTGTCTAACACCTGGTATTGTGGCATGTCTGGGCATGTAACAAAGGCAGAAAGGAAGCAAGAAAAAGGCAAAAAGGAAAAAGGGGTGAGGAGGTACTATGAATTAAAGAATAAAGGATTGATTAGGCTATTTGAAGAGAAACTTCATCATATCTTATAGGCTGAAGCTGACCTGGCCAGGTTTTAAAGGAAATGAACTCAAAAAAGGCTTTGGATTTAAAGGAAATGAACCCAGAGAAGGCTCAAAGGGGGCTTCTCTGTCCAGTGCATGCCCACTGCATGATGAGGCCACACTGCAGACCACCGCTAAGCTTTTGGCATGAGTCTTGCACTCCCAGGAAGAGAGACAGATGCCTCATGATAGGCATAAATCACAGCCCCTGTGTGTGTGTCACTGATAACTTGAACGAGCACAACTTTGGGAGGAAATTATATAGCAGCTTTCCTTTTGGTCTCCCGTTGTGTCTTTAAACTAATTCTGAGGGCTGGTTCTTCCTCTGCTTCTGTATAAAACTCAAGGCAGGACTCATGATTTTTCTAGTTGCTTTCAACTAATACCAACCAGTCCCTGTAATATGCTAGTACCTCTTGCCTCTGGACATTTGCACAAACTACTTCCCTTACCTTTGTCTCCCTTTTCTTCACTTTTCAACTTAGTAAACATTGCTCATTTTATAACTCTTAACTGAAATACTACTTTCTCAGAGAGGCATTCTCTAGGCCCCCAATATATTGTTTTCCATTGTGTTGCTTATCACAGTGTATATGCTTATTTGTGTGATTATTTCATGTTGGTCTCCAGGAGGAAAGGAACATAATCATTTTGGCTCTTTGTGTGATACTCTCGTTGCTGAGCAGAGTGCCCAGCACATGGTAGATGCTCAGTAAATTTATATTAAATGGATGGATGGATGGATGGATGAGAGGTGGATGGGTGGGTGGGTGGATGGATGGATGGATGGATGGGAGATGGATAGATGGATGGACAGATGTATGGATAAATGGATGGACATATTGATGAATGGACAGATGGATGGATGGATGGATATTCTAACAGGAAGCTCCCATTGATTTTACCTTTTGCCTCAAGTTCCAATATGGTTCGACACAGCACTGTTACAGATCCTGTCTTTATTTATATGTTTTCATGTTTTGTTCATTGTGATTTTTTCAGCAGTAATTTTGATTTTTTAAATACTTCACTAAAATATTACTTATTTTTATTACTGAACTTTTTGGTGTCCCCTTGGGTTTTGGACATAAGACTAGTGCCTCACTTACCACAATCTGGTCCTGATCTGCCCATAGTAAGCACTTAATGAATGGTAATTATTGTTAAAATAATCACTGTTGTATCAAGAAGAGCAAGATATATTAAGACAATCACAGGCTTTAAAGTCAGGCAAACTTGGGCTCCAACCACTGACCTTGGGGAACTTGGGTTTCAACTGCTGACCTCGGGGGTGAAAAAAACCAGCAGGGCCTGACAAGGGGAGGAAGGAAGGCTGGGTACTTCCCAAGGGAGGGGAAGACTTCTGGACACCTATCAGGTGCGCAGACACAGAGAGAGGCTGAGCACCTTTTGACCTGGACTGAGTCTTCAAAGAGATTGGGGAGGGGTGGTCCCAGTGGGTAGAGAAGGGGGAAGTCTGGGACAAGGAAGAAGAAAGAGGGAATTGCCTGAAAGGATCGCATGAATCACAGTGGAGGACACTGGCTCAGGTGTGTATGGGGTCCTGGGGAATAGGGAGCAACCCCTCGGAAAGGAGACTTGCCCGAAACCAGAAGTCTCTAGGATTCCATAGGGAAGGTAGGAACTTGTACAGAGTCTCAACTCCTCAACTTCTCAGCCTCTTGCGCCACATCTTCATCATCCAAAGGATGCAGTACATTAGTGACAGCTCCACAGTGTCTGAAGCCATGACTACACAGGACCCAGTGCAAAATGAGAGTGTGGGGCCCCTTGTTCAAAAACTACTAACTCCTAAACAATGACGGCAGCAGAGCCTGAAACCAGTAGCAAGGCCCTGTGTAATTGCACAGGTCACATGCCCATAATGCCAGCCCTGATCTAGAGCTCAAAGCACAGTAACCACACTGCAGTTGAGGTATCCCGGTTCAGAATGCAGTGGGAGCAGAGCCCGAGGCTCCTACCCCATGCCCTCACCTCTGCCAGCCCTTGGGAATTTCTCTGCCCAGGATTTAACCACAGGCCCACTTTCTCTAGGTTCTCACTCATTGTTCCAAATTATGACTCCCAGCCCTCTGGGAGCCCAAGGAAGCCATGGGCTTTAGGCCTCAGAGTAGATTTGGTATCAGAGCCTTGGAGAAAACACCAAGGGCAGTTCCTTGAAAATTGTGCTGGACACAGCAAGAACTTGAATGGTTTCTTTGGGCCCTGACAGTCAGGATCTCAGAACTGAAGGAGAGGAGAGTCAGAACCATGAGCACGAAGTCAGAAAGAGCCCAGGAGTGGGGAATGAAACATTCTTTATACTTTGAGTCTCATGTGACAGAAAGTTCTCTCAAAATTTCCTCAAGAAAAAGCAGAAATAGTTTATTAGCTCATAAATTCAGAGTGGATGGCAGGCGTACAGCTCAGGGAAAACCAGTCCGAAGGCATTCAGTTCCAAGGATGCTGGCATAAATGGCATTGCTCTTCTGAAGGCAGACCACAGAACCTTCACCTCCTGAAGGAGCTGCTGCTCTTCTGTCATTAGAATCTGAAAAATCCCCAGGAAGGACCCCAATTGTCTGACTGGGGAGGTAGGTGCACATCTATTGCAAAGGAGAAGGTACTGTGATTGGCAAGAACCTCATAGAACCTAATAGCTACATGGACAGTTCCTCAAAGAAGAGGGCATCTTTCCAGAAGAAAGGAGGGTGCTGAAAAAAATAAACACATGCCCCCTGTTTTACTTTAAAAAAAAAAAATACTTGTTCACAGGACTTGTCTTAAAGTATTGACAGCCATGCTAAATGTTAATCATACCCTTGAGCATTTATCCTAGAGAATGAAGACTTACATTCACACCAACAAAACATACATGAATATTTATTGCAGCATTATTTGTAATAACCCAAAACTGGAAACACCCAGATGTCCTTCAGTGAATAAATGATTAAACAAACTGTGGTTCGACCATGTCATGGAATACTACTCAGCAATAAAAAGAATGAACTATTGGCACATGCAACAACCTGAATGAATCTCCACAGAATTCGGCTGAGTGAAAAAAGCTAATCCCAAAAGGTGACATACCATGAGATTCCATTTACATAACATTCTTAAAATGACAAGATTATAAACATGGAGAACAGATTCATGGTTGCCAAGAATTGAGGAAGGTGTGGGGTGGGTGGGAGGGTGTTAAGTGTAGCTATACAAGGATTACATGAGCAATCCTTGTGGTGAAGGAACTGTTCTGTATGTTGACGATATCAATGTCAATATCCTCTACTATATTGTACTATTGTTGTGCAACATGTTGCTATTGGGAGAAACTGGTGTCAAAGTCAAACAAAATATAGAGATGAATCTCTAAATTTAAAATGTCTTATTTGGGATGCAAGAATTGCAATTCAAGACATACACACTGTCTAGGTAGTCTTTAGTATGTCCAAAGACCAAAGAGTAAGCTAGAGGTTTTATTTAAAAGAGAAAAGTTACATATTGTTTTGCAAGAAAGTTCGTTGGTACTAGTAAAGTTTTAGGGAAACTGGCAAGTTGTGATTGGTGAGTGATAGCAGTGGGTAAGACTAGTCTTAGAGCCACAGCAGGTTGTTTCAGTAGCTGCTAGATAAAATGGGTTTCAGCAGTCAGGCTTGCAGAGGACAATATTCTTGGAGCAATGTTATATGCCCCAGACAGGCTTGCATGCAGAGAATTACATTATTAGACCAATTTTTTGTTTGTTTGTTTGTTTGTTTTTGAGACAGAATTTCGCTCTGTTGCTCAGGCTGGAGTGCAGTGGCACAATCTTGGCTCACTGCAACCTCCACCTACTGGATTCAAGCAATTTTCCTGCCTCAGCCTCCTGAGTAGCTGGGATTACAGGTGCACACCACCATGCCTGGCTAATTTTTGTATTTTTAGTAGAAACCAGGTTTCACCATGTTGGTCAGGCTCATCTCAAATTCCTGACCTCGTGATCCACCTGCCTCGGCCTCCCAAAGTGCTGGGATTACAGGCGTGAGCCACCGCATCCAGCCTAGACCAATGTTATATGCCCTCAGCGCTTTCTGCCCCTGGCATCTCAACTCTGTTTTAGTTGGGTATGACAAGAATGACCCAACTGTATGGTCAACTTTTACACTCGGTAACGAGTACACTACCCAGGATCTCTCTGTATTACTTCTTACAATTGTATGTGAATCTACAATTACCTCAAAATAAAAAGTCCAATTTAAAAACATTAATGATCATGCTTATGTGTACATTATTTGTATACTATGAACACATCCAAAATATGCCTCAATTTGATCATTTCCATGCCTTTGTCTAAAATAGTAAGATCTAGTATCAGAGAGACCTTGGTTTAAATGCCAGCTTTGCCCTTTACTACCCATGTGTGTATATAGCAAATACTAGCAAATTACTTTATTGCTCTATGTCTCCATAGCTTTACCTGGAAAAAGAGATCATGACTGTACCTATTTCACCAGGTTGTAATTAAGATTTAATTATATACTACTTGTAAAACATAAAACAGTAAGTAGCCCATGTCTCATTGCAACTATTTACTATTCTTAGTTGCAGTTACAGCTGACTAGAATCTTCTTCCTCCCTTCTCCCTTTTGAAGCAGTATACAGTCTCTCTCCTACTTTTGAGACCTGCATCAAATGCTATCCCTTTCAGCAATGTTTCTCTTCATCCCGATCCAAAGGGATGTATCTGGACCTCCCTTGAAATCCCCAATGGCTACAAAGGCTCTACAACTCCGGATGGCAGGAATTTCCTCAATCCTCTATCTCTACCCTAACTAGAATAAAGCATCTTTACTAAGATTTATGTAGTCCTTCTGTAACAAGTACCCAGTTTAATTAAAAGCAACAAGCCTCAGCCGGGCACAGTGGCGCACACCTGTTATCCTAGCACTTTGGGATGTGGAGGTGGGAGGATCACTTGAGCCCAGGAGTTCAAATCCAGCCTGGACAACATAGCAGGACCCCATTTCTAAAAAAAAAAAAAAAAAATTAAAAGTTAGCCAGGCATGGTGATGCATGCCTGTAGTACCAGCTACCTGGGAGGCTAAAGTGGGAGGACCACTTGAGCCTGGGAGGTCGAGCCATGATTCTGCCACTGCACTCCAGCGTGGGTGAACGAAGGAAGACCTTGTTTCAAAAAAATTTAAAAAATAAGGCAACAAGCCTCTTCTTGAATAAGGAACTATTACCTTTGCCTTCAGCAAATTTATAAAAAAGATAAATCTATCCTTATTGCCCAAAGGGAGGATTATCAGTTAGCTTTGCTGCATCATAAATCACTACAAAAGGTAGTGACTTAAAATAACAAACAAATCACCACAAAAGGTAGTGACTTAAAATAGCAAACAGCTATTCTCACAATTCTGTGGGTTGGATGGGTTGTGCTCCTGGTCTGAGCCAGCTCAGCCAGGGTTTGAAGACCTAGGATGACCTCTCAGCTGGGACCCCTGGGATATCTGGAGACCTTTCTCTCCTTGTGGTCTCTCCTCCTTTGGAAGGCTAGCATAGGCTGCCACATGTGGTGGCATAAAAGTTCTCAGCAGCAAAATATTAATAATGCAAGTATCAATGCACCAGCACTTTTCAGGCTTCTGTTTTCATCACATTTTCCATTGTCTCATTGTCCAAAGAGAGTCACATAGCCAAGACCAGATTAAGTAGGGGAAGGGACTTTCCAAGGGTATGCACACTGGGTGGTAGGAATTATTGCACCCATTTTTGCAAACAGTCTATCAAAGGAAGGAGTTAGTTAAATATTAAACCAAGATCTAATTTCAAATCACCAGTATGAGTTAGGAGAAACGTTTGGTGCAAAACTGAAACCAATTCACCTGACTTGGTATCACCAAATACACATACAGTGGCTGGTATACAGCAATGATCAGAAGATATTTAAGGGACTCCATCTCTGTGCAACCTTGGAGCAGTTTCAATTGCATGGCATAGCGCAGACTTTAGCTACAGGCCTCTTTAAAGAGATTTTGTTTGGATTGGTTTTGTTTCTCTAAAAAGGACCTGGGCCCAGTCTTATACATCAGGAGAAACAAAAAGATGAGTTGGCAGGCTCTGCTATTCCCCTTGTCGCTTAAGAAGGAAGTTTTCCTCACGTAATAGGCCATTTAAGATTGTGCACAAGGATTCCTGGGCAAGATGGCTGAATAGGAACAGCTCTGGTCTGCAGCTCCCAGTGAGACCAACTCAGAAGTCAGGTGATTTATGCATTTCCAACTGAGGTACCCAGTTCATCTCATTGGGACTGGTTACACAGCGGGTGTAGCCCATGGAGGGTGAGCAGGAACTGGGTGGGGCATTGCCTTACCCTGGAAGCACAATACAGTCTTACAAGCCAACCCTGGACCAAGCAGCTGACCCCTTCTTCGAACTCCCTTCTCACTATCTCTTTTGCCTAATAAATATTGAGGGCTATGTAAAGCTCAGGGCCCTTGTCCACTAGAGGCAAAGTGCCCCCTGACCCCTTCTTCCAAATATACTCTTTTGTCTCTTGTCTTTTATTCCCACATTCGCCCCCTTTGTTCAGTCTCCCTAGGTCCATATAAATTACACAAGGGGTCGGGGAACTCACTCCCCTAGCCAAGGGAAGCCATGAGGGACTGTGTTGTGATGGACAGTGCTATCTGGCCCAGATACTATGCTTTTCCCACGGTCTTCACAACCCACAGACCAGGAGATTCCCACAGGTGCCTACATCACCAGGGCCCTGGGTTTCAAGCACAAAACTGAATGGCCATTTGGGCAGACACTGAGCAAGCTGCAGGAGTTTTTTTCATACCCCAGTAGTACTTGGAACACCAGCAAAACAGAACTGTTCACTCCCCTAGAAATGGGGGCTGAAGCCAAGGAGCCGAGTGGTCTTGCTCAGAGAATCCCACCCCCATGGAGCCCAACAAGCTAAGATCCACTGGCTTGAAATTCTCGCTGCCAGCACAACAGTCTGAAGTCTACCTGGGACACACAAGCTTGGTCGGGGGGAGGAAGGTCCACCATTACTGAGGCTTGAGTAGGCAGTTTTCCCCTCACAGTGCAAACAAAGCCACCAGGAAGTTCAAACTGGGTATGGAACCCACCTCAGCACAGCAAAGCTGCTGTAGTCAAACTGCCTTTCTAGATTCCTCCTCTCTGGACAGGGCATTTCTGAAAGAAAGGCAGCAGCCACAGTCAGGGACTTAACAGATAAAAGTCCCATCTCCCTGGGACAGAGCACTTGGGGGAAGGGGCAGCTGTGGGCGCGGCTTCAGCAAACAAACATTCCTGCCTGCTGGCTCTAAAGAGAGCAGCAGATCTCCCAGTACAGCACTCAAGCTCTGCTAAGTGACAGACTGCCTCCTCAAGTGGTTCCCTGACCCCCACGCCTCCTGACTGGAAGACAACTCCCAGCAGGAGTCAACAGACATCTCATACAGGAGAGCTCCGACTGGCATCTGGCAGGTACCCTTCTTGGATGAAGCTTTCAGAGGAGGGAGCAGGCAGCAATCTTTGCTGTTCTGCAGCCTCCACTGGTGATACCTAGGCAAACAGGGTCTGGAGGAGATCTAAAGCAAACTCCAGCAGACCTGCAGAAGAGCAGCCTGACTGTTAGAAGGAAAACCAGCAAACAGAAGCAACAGCATCAGCATCAACAAAAAAGACACCCACACAAAAACTCCATCCAAAGGTCACCAGCATCAAACACCAAAGGTAGATAAATCCACAAAAATGAATAAAAACCTTTGCAAAAAGGCTGAAAATTCCAAAAGCCAGAACACCTCTTCTCCTCCGAAGGATCACAACTCCTCGCCAGCAAGGGAACAAAACTAAACAGAGAATGAGTTTGATGAATTGACAGAAGTAGACTTCAGAAGGTGGGTACTAACAAACTCCTCCGAGCTAAAGGAGCATGTTCTAACCCAATGCAAGGAAGCTAAGAACCTTGATAAAAGATTACAGGAACTGCTAACTAGAATAATCAGTTTAGAGAAGAGCAAAAAAGACCTGATGGAGCTGAAAAACATGGCACAAGAACTTTGTGAAGCATACATGAGTATCAATAGCCGAATTGATCAAGCAGAAGAAAGGATATCAGAGACTGAAGATCAACTTAATGAAATAAAGCATGAAGACAAAATTAGAGAAAAAAGAATGAAAAGGAATGAACAAAGCCTCCAAGAAATATTGGACTATGTGAAAAGACCAAACCTACAATTGACTGGTGTACCTGAAAGTGATGGGGAGAATGGAATCAAGTTGGAAAACACACTTCAGGATATTATCCAGGAGAACTTCCCCAATCTAGCAAGACAGGCCAACATTCAAATTCAGGAAATACAGAGAATTCCACAAAGATGCTCCTCGAGAAGAGCAGACCCAAGACTCAAAATCATCAGATTCTCCAAGGTTGAAATGAAGGAAAAAATGTTAAGGGCAGCCAGAGAGAAAGGTCTGGTTACTCACAAAGGGAAGCCCATCAGACTAACAGTGGATCTCTCTGCAGAAACCCTACAAGCCAGAAGAGAGTGGGGGCCAATTCAACATTCTTACAGAAAAGAATTTTCAACCCAGAATTTCACATCCAGCCAGACTAAGCTTCATAAGTGAAGGAGAAATAAAGTCCTTTACAGACAAGCAAATGCTAAGTGATTTTTGTCACCACCAATCCTGCCTTACAAGAGGGCCTGAAGGAAGCACTAAATATGAAAAGGAAAAACCTGTACCAGTCACTGCAAAAGCATACCAAAATGTAAAGATGATTGACACTATGAAGAAACTGCATCAACTAATTGGCAAAATAACCAGCTAACATAATAATGACAGAATCAAATTCACACATAACAATATTAACCTTAAATGTAAACAGGCTAACTGCCCCAATTAAAAGACACAGACTGGCAAATTGGACAAAAGAGTCAACACCCATCAGTGTGCTGTATTCAGCACATCTCACACGTGAAGACGCACATAGGCTCAAAATAAAGGGATGGTGGAATACTTACCAAGCAAATAGCCAGCAAAGAAAAGCAGAGGCTGCAATCCTAGTCTCTGAAAAAACAGACTTTAAACCAACAAAGATAAAAAATGGCAAAGAAAGACATTACATAATGGTAAAGGGATCAATGCAACAAGAAGAGCTAACTACCCTAAATATATATGCACCCAAAACAGAAGCACCCAGATTTATAAAGCAAGTTCTTAGAGACCTACAAAGAGACGTAGACTCCCACACAATAATAATGGGAGACTTTAACACCTCACTGTCAATATTAGACAGATTAACTTGACAGAAAATTAACAAGGATATTCAGGATTTGAACTCAGCTCTGGGCCAAGAGGACCTAATAGACATCTACAGAACTCTCCACCCCAACAGAATATACATTCTTCTCAGCACCACATAGCACTTATTCTAAAATAAAACACATAATTGGAAGTAAAACACTCCTCAGCAAGTGCAAAAGAACAGAAATCACAGCAGTCTCTCAGACCACAGTGCAATCAAATTAGAAGTCCGGATTAAGAAACTCACTCAAAACTGCACAACTACATGGAAACTGAACAACCTGCTCCTGAATGACTACTAAGTAAATAACGAAATTAAGGCAGAAATAAATAAGTTATTTGAAACCAATGGGAACAAAGACACAATGTACCAGAATCTCTGGGACACAGCTAAAGTAGTATTTAGAGGGAAATTTATAGCACTAAATGTTCACATCAGAAAGTGGAAAAGATCTAAAATCGACACCCTAACATCACAATTAAAAGAACTAGAGAAGCAAGAGCAAACAAATTCAAAAGCTAAAAGAAGACAAGAAATAACTAAGATCAGAGCAGAATTGAAGGAGATAGAGACATGAAAAACTCTTCAAAAAATCAATGAATCCAGGGGCTGGTTTTTTGAAAAGATTAACAAAATAGATAGACCACTCGCCAGACTAATGAAGAAGAAAAGAGAGAAGAATCAAATAGACACAATAAAAAATGATAAAGGGGATACCACCACTGATCCCACAGAAATACAAACTGTCATCAGAGATTACAATAAACACCTCTAAGTAAATAAACCAGAAAATCTAGAAGAAATGCATAAATTCCTAGACATATATACCCTCCCAAGACTAAACCAGGAAGAAGTTGAATCCCTGAATACACCAATAACAAGTTCTGAAATGGAGGCAGTAATTAATAGACTACCAACCAAAAAAAGGGCAGGACCAGATGGATTCACAGCTTAATTCTACCAGAGGTACAAAGAGGAGCTGGTACCATTCCTTCTGAAACTATTCCAATCAATAGAAAAAGAGGGACTCCTCCCTAACTCATTTTATGAGGCCAGCATCATCCTGATACCAAAATCTGGCAGAGACACAACAAAAAAAAAGGAATATCAGGCCAATGTCCCTGATGAACATCAATGTGAAAATCCTCAATAAAACACTGGCAAACCGAATCCAGCAGCATATCAAAAAGTTTATCCACGATGATCAAGTCGGCTTCATCCCTGGGAGGCAAGACTGATTCAACATATGCAAGTCAGTAAATGTAATCCATCACATAAACAGAACCAATGACAAAAACTACATGATTATCTCAATAGATACAGAAAAGATCTTCGATAAAATTCAATAACACTTCATGCTAAAAATACTCAATACACTAGTATTGATGGAACGTACTTCAAAATAGTAAGAGTTATTTATGACAAACCCACAGCCAAAATCATACTGAATGGGCAAAAGCTGAAAGCATTCCCTGTCAAGAAATGACAATATGTTGCATAATCAACTTATTGATTGGTGAATCTTGTGAAATCTATTCCTTATTTTCTTTCACTAAACAAATATGCATTTAATACTGTGTCAGACACCTCTGTACACCACTTCCATTCTATCAGCTTCATCTCTGACTCTAGCCACCACTACAGCAGCCAGTTGCATACAGGCTCTGCCCAGCTCAAGATAGTATAATCTGACAGCACCTCACCTTGTCCATCATGCACACCCCTCTTTTCCTGCACTGGGGATTCTCTGATGCTGAGGTGTAAGAAGCACGTAAGAATCTGCTCAATACTCAGGCACATACAACCTGGAAGTCTGGACAAGTACTTCCTACCACACCTGAGTTTATGTTAATGAAATGTCTTTTGGAAAGCCTTAAGGATGAGAGCTGGTTGCCATGGGAGCCAACTGTGAGAGGATTGGAACTTTCAGCCTCTACCTCCAAACTCCAGGGAGGGGAGAGAGGCTGGCGATTGATCTGATCACTAATAGTTAACGATTTGGTCAAGTATGCTTATGTAATAAAGCCTCCATAAAAACCTAAGAGAGTAGGGTTTAGAGAGTTTCCAGGTTGGTGAACTTGGAACAGTGTTCGGTGGAGGCGCTGAGAGAGTGGCACATCTGGATAGGACACAGAAGCTCCAAACCCACTCCCCATGTCTTACCCTATGCATCTCACTGACCTGACTGTTCCTGAGTTGTATGCTTTATAATATAACTCTGTAAGTAAACTGTTCTTCTGAGTTCTGAGAGCTATTTTAGTAATTACAGAACCTGAGGAGGGGGTCATGGGAAGTTCTGATGTGTAGCCAAGTCAAACAGAACTTGTGGGTAACCTGGGGACCCACTGTTTGAGATTGGCATCTGAAGTGGTGCCAGTCTTATGGGACTGAGCCCTTAACCTCTGTAGTCTATGCTAATACCAGGTAGTCTCAGAAGTGAAGCATTGAGAATAGTAGTAGAGAATAAATGGGAGTTTTCTTTGGAAGGAATAATAAAATTCTGGCTATATTTTTGAAATAAGGCAAAAACACTTACTAATGAATTAGATATGGGGTATGAGACAAAGAGAGGAGTCAAGGATATCCCCAGACACTGGACGAAGAATATTCCTTTTCAGAGACTAAGTGCAGAATTGAGAAGGAAGGTGGGCTACCCCCACAAGGGGATACTTTAGCTCCCATGTGCTCATCCTTGCCCTACACTCTACCCATTATCTTCTAGAGTAGCTCAGCTTATACTAGACAATCATGCTGTGCAAGTACACATCATGGGCTGTCTATCATGGGATATCGTATGAGCTATGTTTACTGGCAGAGATCACAGTTCTACAAGTTGAAGTGTTCTCTCTGGTGGTCCCCATGTGTACAGGCTATTTGAGCATCTGAAGGTGGTTAGCTCCTGAGGAAAAAAAAAA
>NW_012116588.1:982056-1028481 GCF_000951035.1 Colobus angolensis palliatus | reverse complement strand
GGGGGAAGGATGCATCATGAAGTATTTGCTGTCTCTGCCTGTACTTACTGGGACAATTCGGGAAGTCCACAAGGACAGTCCAACTCATCCTTGTCGTCTATTTCCTGTTGCATTCCCAGCATTGTTCTCATTTTAGAAAGAGCCTGTTAACTATCATAAGTCAAAAAACAGCATTCTGACCTCTGCCCTGTAACTTCCTGATCCTCCTCCTCTTATAAATACAAGGGCAGAACTGGCATCCCGGGGAGCCAGGAAGCAGTGAGCCCAGGAGTCCTCGGCCAGCCCTGCCTGCCCACCAGGAGGATGAAGGTCTCCGTGGCTGTCCTTTCCTGCCTCATGCTTGTTACTGCCCTTGGATCCCAGGCCCAGGTCACAAATGGTGAGTCCAGTGAGCTTTCTCCCAGGCGACCAGGTTCATGGTAACTCAAACTCTGCGGCAGAGACACATTGCCCTCCTGTAACTACTCTCCCTCCCAGACATGGTCATCATACTCATTTAAAAGCAGCGCCAGAGTATAGACCTGGCTCTGTCTGCATGCTTTGGACCCTGGGAGGGGAATATACACATATGATTGGTCCAATGTGGGGCCAATTACTTGCCTTTTCACAGCAAAAATTACTTGATACCTTCCCTTAGCTGACATAGGACTATTAAGTGCTAGATTAAAAGAAGTGTAGTAAAATTACAAATTTGTAGAAAGAAGCATAGAATTGTATGATGTTAAAACTGTTACATACCATCTAGCATCATCTATAATATCATTTTGGAGAAGAAATGGAACCAGCCACACAAATGACTCAACCAAGGTCGCCTAACCATCATATTTTTTCATTTAACAAATGCACTTCTAGCACTTCCTATGTACAGGGCAGGCACTGTTCTAAGTGTGCTACAGATATTAACACATCGATTCCATCTAACAATCCTGTGGGATATGTATTAGATAAAAAAATAAAAATGCAAATGTGTTACTTTTGTAGGGAGAAAACAAAACATCAATTTTTATATAGTTTTTCATATTATTATTGACATTTTACAAATGAGAAAACTGAGGCACAGAACCTTAGATAACTTGGTAGATCACACAACTAGTAAGTGGTGGAATTAAAATATGAGCTAATTAGGAAGTAGTTATGGAAAGACAAGGCCATTTAGATCTTTTTTTACCTTACTCAAACCATATTGAACATATTAAAATACACCCACATGCCTCATTACATATAATTCATTTAATGTAACCATATAAGAAATAAGTTGAAAACACTAGAAAGCAATTGGGGGACTAAGTTGGCAGCTGCATCGTTATTGCTAAGTCTTTATGTTTCAAAATGTTAAGTAAATATCAACTTTAAAGCTAGCTTTAAAATTATTAATAGTATATGTAATATAATTGTTGAATTATATTAAATGCATATTTAATGTAGTTATTAAATTATATTAAAAGTATATTTAATATTGTTATTGAATTATATTAAAAGATATTTAATACAGTCCTTGAATTATATTAAAAGATATTTAATATAGTTATTAAATTATATAAAAAGTATATTTATTTTTAATATATTAAAAGCATACTTATATATTATATTAAAAGATACATGCACATTTATGTTTATTGCAGCACTATTCACAATAGCAAAGACTTGGAGCCAATCCAAATGCCCATCAAGGATAGACTGGATAAAGAAAATGTGGCACATATATACCATGGAATACTATGGAGCCATAAAAAGAAATGAATTCATGTCCTTTGCAGGGACATGGGTAAAGCTGGAAACCATCATTCTCAGCAAACTAACACAGGAGCAGAAAACCAAACACCACATATTCTTACTTATAAGTGGGAGTTGAACACTGAGAACGCATGGACACTGGGAGGGGAACATCACACACTGGGGTCTGTTGGGGCGTGGAGATCAAAAGGAGGGAGAGGATTAGGACGAATACCTGGTGCATGTGGAAGCCCTAGATGATGGGTTGGTAGGTGCAGCAAACCACCATGGCACATGTATACCTATGTAATGAACCTGCACGTTCAGCACAGGTATCCCAGAACTTAAAGTAAAATAAAAGTAAATTTAGTTAATTTTAAAAAAAGAAAAAGTATATTTAATAGTTATTACCTTGTACTTAAAATATATTTAATATAGTTATTAAATTATATTAAAAGTAAATTTTTATTTTATTTTATTTTATTTTATTTTGAGATGGAGTCTCATTCTGTGGCCCAGGCTGGAATACAGTGGCACAATCTTGGCTCACTGCAACCTCCACCTCCCAGGTTCAGACAATTCTCCTGCCTCAGCCTCCCTAGTATCTGGGATTACAGGCACATGCCACTACACCCGGCTAATTTTTGTATTTTTAGTAGAGACGGGATTTCACCAGGTAGGCCAGGCTGGTCTCAAACTCCTAATCTCAAGTGATCTGCCTGCCTTGGCCTCCCAAAGTGCTGGAATTATAGGCATGAGCCACCGCACCCGGCCAAATTTTAAAGCTAACTTTATTCTGTGATACAGTCAATTGTGGAAATAAACTAACTTTGAGGATTAAAATTAAAAAGAAAGGAAAAAAGTGTAAAGCTTAGTTTCATTTGCCTAGCAAGCATAAGGCAGCTCCACAATCCCATTTCCAAAGCACTTGGCACTAGATGAATTTTGGAATGCAGAATTTCTCAGGTTTTAAAAAGCTAATATGATATGATGTAGCAATTCTATTTCTGGGTATATATCCAAAATAATTCAAAACAGGTACATGAAGAGATTTTTGTACACCCATATTTATAGCAGCGTTATTGATGACGATAGCCAAAAAGGAGAAGCAAACTAAGTGCCCATCAAAAGGTTAGTAGATAAACAAAGTGTGATTCATACATACAACAGAATCTATTTGGCCTCAAAAAGTAAGGAGATTCCCTTGAATGTTGAAGTAAGAAAAAATAAAAATTTTAAAAAATTTAAGTAAGGAGATTCTGACACATGCTACAATATGGATGACCATCAGGGACATTATGGTAAGTGAAATAAACCAGTCGCAAAAGGACAAATAGTGTATGATTCCACTCACATTAGGTACTTAGAGCAATCAAATCCACAGAGACACGACATAGATAGTGGTTGTCAGGGATTAAGGGAAGGAAGAATGGGGAGTTGTTATTTAATGAATACAGAGTTTCAGTTTCTTTGAATGAATGGTCATGAAAATTGCAGAGTTATTTGAATTTATTTGATGCTATTGAACTGTAATCTTAAAATAGTTCAAAATGGCAAATTTTATATTATATACATATATATATATAAAACTACAATTTAAAAATGATTTAGTAAAAACTTAAACATATATCGATGGTATTTATCCCTGATGAGGCCTGGGAACAATACTTTAACCAAACATAGCAATCTCCTGTAACAAACACATGAATATTTCTACTAACTGGGATGAATAATGACCATAATGGCTTCACTTCACTTAAGAGGATATTGTGCCATCATATGCGCTGATGAACACCTGTTGCCAGAGCACTGTGGATTCCAGAAATGTGTAGAGAGACTTGTAGACTGTGTCACATCATGTAGATATTCCATTAACTGAACCATGTTAGATTTTGAGGTTGCTTTTAGTATTTCAGAGTCAACACAATGTTTTCATGTCTACATTTTGAAAATGTCCCTGAAAAGTCTCAGGGCCCTAAAGGAATAAATGGGCCAGGAGGCAGGCCTAGAACCCAGACAGGTGGTGGTCCAGCTTCAGAGCCTTTCTGCCTCAGGAAGGGGATGAGTAACGGGGTGGGTGGAGATGCTGAAACAATGCTGTCACCCAGTGATTTCCTTCCCTGTCCTGTCTGTTTCTTCCAGATGCAGAGACAGGGTTCATGATGTCAAAGCTTTCACTGGCAAATCCAGAAGTTCCGGACAGTAAGTGATCAGATACGGCATATATTTAAAAGCAGCCAGCAGGTGCAGGTCTGCACTATGGGATCCATTGTCCCTGTTTACAGTATGGGAGGAGAATGAGAGGGTCCTGAGGGTGGTGAACATCTCCAAAGAAGATCAGGATGGGCTAGGGGAACCCCCTCCATAGATGCCTTCCCTGTTCCCTGGCTGCCCCAAGAGTCTGCTCCTTTGGGGCAGAAGGTGCTCTCTGATGCCTGCAGGTGTCTACAGATGCCTTCCCTTTCTGGGGGAAATGCTCTTGGTCCTGCTGCGGCCCACCCTGAGCGCCCTCAGACACACGGCTCAACTCTGGTGAGGATCTGAAGCAGGGAGATGCCAGCAAGTGCCGGCCACAGAGGAGGAAACATCTCTTCCGAGCCATGTGCCTTCTCACCCTCCACAGTGCTCTGGAGGAGAAAGATTGGTCCTCAAACGATCCCTTCTCTTGTTGCAGGCTCTCACGCTGACTGCTGCACCTCCTACATCCCAGGAAGAATCCCGTGTTCACTCTTGGAGAGTTACCTTGAAACGAGCAGCAAGTGCTCCAAGCCAGGTGTCATGTAAGTGCCAAGCTCACCAAACATGTGTTGAGGGAGAAGGACTCTGTAGCATCTTGCAGGGAGGACCTGATAGATGGGTGTCCATCAGGGCCCACCCTCTGGATCCTGCCAGGTATAGGGCATCTGTGTCCTTATAAGGATCCTGCAGGGCCTCGGGATGAGACATTCCCAGGGGAAAAAGGGTGGGGAAGGAAGAAGAAAGCAGGCACAAGTCTATCCAAGGATGCTCGCATGAGTCACTAGGGAGTCCCACAGGCTGAGGGGGGTCTCAAGAGGACACTGGCCCTGAGTTGCCATCAGCAGAGAATGAAAAAAAAGAAAAAAAACTGGCTGTGTTGACTGGGAAATCTGAGGGGCAGGCAGTATGGGGCCCCCTGTCCCCATGTGCTGGACACACCTCAGTTTGTAACCTTTCTCCCCCTTGTTCCCCAGCTTCCTCACCAAGAACGGGCGACGTTTATGTGTCAGTCCCAGTAATAAGCAAGTTCTGGCTTGCAGGATAATGCTGAAGCTGGCCACACAGATCAAGGCCAGCAAGAACTGAACTTGTCAAGGCAAAGGGACACAAGTTGCCAGCCACCAACTTTCTTGCCTCAACTACCTTCCTGAATTATTTTTTTAAGAAACATTTATTCTTGTGTTCTGGATTTAGAGCAATTCATCGAATAAAGAGTTTCTCACTTTTTGTGTGTGATAGGGCCTCTGTCACCCAGGCTGGAGTGCACTTGAACATCTTGCCTCACTGCAGCCTAACCTCCTGGGCTCAAGTAACCCACCTACCTCAGCCCTACAAGTAGCTGTGAAACAGGATGTTAAGACAGAGAAAAGAGACATACAAGGTGGGGAAGCTCAACAGCAACATAGGTTTATTGGACAGAGAAACCTGTGAAGGGGGAGCACCAACAAGTGCTGGAGCCCCTGTCCTGCTTCCAGACTGGTACAATTATAGGTCTGGACGGGGGAGGTGGGGCAGTGTGGCTAGCTGCCTGGCAGGATGTAATAAGTGAGGCACTTCCCGCAGTCAGGCAGTGTGGCCTGGGATCTGCTTGGCAAAATGTTTTTCATGGTCTGAGCCCCCATGAAAGTTTCCTCCCTGATCAGGGTGTACAAAACGGCAGGGGTTTACTTGATGGCGCCAGTTGGGCTAACACAGGAGAGTTCCCTGACCCCCTCACAGGACTTGTGACAGGGGTGTGGCTCGTTTGCAAGGCTGCTGCACACTCAAACCCCTTACGGGAGGGGGAACATGCAGACAGGCAGGTGCAGGAGCCAGAGTGAGTGCTTTTGGGCTCCAACCCCATTGTAGCATCTAGGGGTGCATTACAAGTAATGCCCTTTAGCAATTACTTTTCATGGATAGCTATTCCATTCAGTGGAGAGTCAGGGTGACAGCCTTTTATACTCTCTTGGTACCCATGTCCTTGTCTTGCATCCAGGAAGAATCAGGTCACATCAACTTGAAGGATGGCGAAGGTGGGGATTTTACTGAGTGATGGAGTTCGCTCTCAGAGGAATGGATGCAGGGCTGGAAAGGGGATGGAGTGGGAAGATGATCTTCCCCTGGAGTTCAGCCATCCCACGGCTTATCTTCTCTCCCATCGTCCTCAGCCAAACTCCTCCTGACATTCAGATGCTCCTTCTCTTCTCTCCCTCTCTGCCATGCCATTTGCTGTTCTGCTGCTCCTCTGTTCCCCTGCTTGTAGAGCTTGGGGGTTTATATGGGCACAGGATAGGGGTGTGGTAGGCCACAGTGGTTTTGGAAAAGTCAACATTTGGGCGTGAAAATAGGAATGCTTGCTCCTACTTAGGGCCATGGAATTCTAGGCTTCAGTGTGGGCCTTCGTTGGGGAACTGCCTCTTCTACCCCGGGTATTTCCTTGCCTGTATCTGTATCATTTCCCCCCTCTAAGAGGCCCATCTAATTGCCATTAGAATATGGATGATGATCAGTCTTAGCTACTTCCTGCTGACGGGGACATTGTTTTGGGGAAAACAGAAGTCAGACTCCTCCCAGAGGTCTATATAAGGGTCCCTGGGGAAGGGGAGTCATCATCCAAGGCTCCAGTTGCCTGACCATTTGGAGTTTGATGACCTCAAACTTGAGAGAATAAAACAAGTTTTATAAGGTGTTAAGTATGCATGGGTTAAACATGTGTATTATACAAGGAAATAATCTAGTGCCAAAGATTACAGAAATAGGAAATGTAATATACTAACAACATTGTACCCCGAGATGTTTCACCTTGGTGAAAGAAATTAAGACTTGTAGGGGTGTGGTTAAATTTTAGAAGAGAGATAACTGTTCTTGCCACATTTGTAGGAGTTAACAGATGAACCTTGGGAATCCTGGGGTTTGTGGGTTTGCATGGTGGCCCTTAAAGCTTCTGCCTCTTTCTTGTATTTCCCTGTCTCTACTGTAAAAGACCAAGGTGGCCACTTTCAGAAGGTCTCCTAAGGTACCCCCTGATGCCAGGGCCCATTTCTGCAACTTACCCCTGATATCAGGGGCTGCCTGAGTAATAAATTTATCATTTAGGATTAGTTGTCCCTTGACGGAATTAGGACATAGAGACCTATGCTTTACAAAGGACCCTCTTAGCCTCCCCAAGAAGGCAGTGGAATTTTCATTAAATCCCTGGTCTACTATGGATATCTTGATATAGTGAAGAGGCTTAGTTCTAGCCCTACGTAAGCCCTCTATTATGCACACCTGAAACTGTCTCCGCTTCCATTCTCCCATCTTGTCACTGGAATCCCATTTAGGGATATTCATTGATACTGCTTCTCTTCCAGTTGGATAATATTCACCACCTTTCCTGGGTGCTACATGTGATACAAACCTCATCCCCAGATCTCTCTGTCACTTGCAGAGTGGCCTGTTTCTCAGTGTTAGTCAGGGTTTGGTTCAAAGTAACATCACATCTTCCTAGGAGAGTTCAAATACTTGGGTTAAATTCTGGAAAGCCTTTATATATCTTTCAGGCTCATCTGAAAGCTTGCCAACATCTCCCTCAATTTCCTTCAAGTTCTGTAGAGAGAAGGGCACCTGGACCTTACTGGGGCAAATTCACCAGGCATCTGTTGGAGGGGAAAGAATGAGACTGGGGCTTGTCTAGGGTGAGAATTTCTAGAAGGCGGCAAGTGAGAGACTGAAGCTGGATAGGGAGGATGGGGTGGACCTGGAGGAGCAGGGCTGGAGAGAGCTGGTTCCTCTGCTGGGGATACCTCTGGGATTTGTTTGTTTAGTTCCCTGGGATTGTCCCTTGCAGCCTCTCCCAAGATGGTAAATAGGTCTGGATTAATTCTACATTGTCAGCAAAGGTCTGGGTTGCCCAGCAAGGTATAGAAAGCCTGCACATATAGGGCCTCAGAGTGTTTGCCCTCACGTTTACAGAAAAGTTCCAACTGCTGGATGGTATCAAAATGAATGGTTTCTTCCTGAGGCCAAGCCAGTCTTTCATAATTTGCCCAAACCTTTGTGCAGAGGGCTATGAGCCATTTTCCTCCAGAGTCTGAGGGTCAAAGCAGTCCCAGTGGTTCAGGATACACTCCAGAGGAGTATAAGCTGGGAGTGGTGAAGACAGCTGATTGCCCATTCTGAAAGGCAAGAAATAGAGGTGACCCTCATTTCCTTCCCTTCTTTTAGTGATAACTCAGGTTGTGATGGAGAGAAAGCAGGCATCCCCCTTGCCTCTTCTGTCTTTTTGTCCCCGAGTCCTAGTGACCTTGGCAGGTGCCACCCATGGGTGCCAAAGTGGCTTTTACTCATGTTAACAGGGGGGTCTAGGGGGTGAGAATATCCACTCTTACACAGTATGCCCTATTTCCCTTGCTGCCAACAACCTTTGAGTTCCCTGGGCCTCATCTATGTCATGGAGCATCGCCTCCTTTCAGGAAGCAAGGGTTTAGTCAGCAGGAATTGGTCCTTCCCATTTACATTGTGCTTGTTGGCCAGCTTTGGATCCCTCAGATCTGGTTTTCCTTTCTAGGGCCTCAACCTGAAGCCCTAGATTGAATATACCCTGCCCTCTTGGTACCCAGGTCCTTGTCTGGCATCCAGGAAGAATCTGGTCATCATTCAAGAAGACTTGAACGATGGTGAATGTGAAGATTTTATTGTGTGATGGATGGGGCTCTTATGGGATGAATGGGAAGCTGGAGAACGGATGAAGTGGGAAGATGATCTTCCCTTGGAGTTTAGCCATCCCGCGGCTGATCTCCTCTTCAACTGTCCCCAGCCGAACTTCTCCTGACATTCAGATGCTCCTTCTCATCTCTCCTTCTCTGCCACTGCCGTTCTTCTGTTCCTCTGCTCATGGAGTTTGGAGTTTAAGGGGTAAAGAGGCAAAACTGTTGGATCTGCCTCTTTTCTAAAATCCTGACGCCTCTCTCTTTCCTTTGGGTAAAAGTAATATTGGCTCTCTTTCCCTTTATGGAGGTCTAGCTCTCAGATGGACACAAGATAGGGGTGTGGCAGGCCAGAGTAGTCTTGGAAAAGGCAACATTTGGATGCAAAAACAGAAATGCCTGTTCCAATTTAGGGCTGTGGGTTCCCAGGCTTGAGGGTGGGGCATTTGCCAGGGAACTGCCCTCTTCTACCCAGTATTTCTCTGCCTCCTGTCCATATCAGCTGAGACTACAGGTATATGCCACCATACTCTGCTAATTCTTTTTTTTTTGAAGAGACAGGATCTGATTATGTTGCCCAGGCTGGTCTTGATCTCTTAGGCTCAAGCGATCCTCCTGCCTCAGCCTCCCAAAGTGCTAGTATTACAAGTGTGAGCCACCACGCCCAGCCTTTACTTGAATTTTAAGAGGAAAAAGAAACTAAAGGAATTACTGAACTTTGGATAAGCATTATCTTCAAAACAAGAGACATCATAATACAATTTAGAAAGCTAAAAATATTCCTTATCCAATTTAGATTGAATATGCATCAAAGATGTATTTAACTCATTAGTGAGAGAACTATTAAAATAATTCAAAAATCATTTGAATAACAGAGATTTGTATAGTTTACTGGGGATGGTGTTCTGAAATAAGTTTGTTAAATTAGAGCACACATTATTACCCTGTGGATAGGGCAACAGAAAAACCTGTAACCGTGGGATTATCTTTTTTAATAGACAGAAATCATTTGCATCTGGCTACACACACGTTTATAATTTAACATATACTTTCTCAGAATCTGGGGCCTGATCAATAGTAAACAGAAGATCAATCAAAAGTTCATTCCCCTACGGATTTAAGGAATCCCAGGGTGGGCCTTTTAGTCAACATTGTAATATGACCTTGAAAACCGTGCAGTCATCCTTTTACCTATTTCTTTCTTTTTTTTCTGAGACAGAATCTTGCTCTGTCACCTAAGCTGGAGTGCAGTGGTGCAATCTCGGCTCACTGCAACCTCCACCTCATGGGTTCAAGCAATTCTCCTGCCTCAGCCTCCCTAGCAGCTGGGATTACAGGCACTGGCCACTACGCCCGGCTAATTTTTGTATTTTTAGTAGAGATGAGGTTTCACCATGTTGGCCAGGCTGGTCTCAAACTCCTGACCTCATGATCTGCCTGCCTTGGCCTCCCAAAGTGCTAGGATTACAGGTGTGAGTCACCGCGCCTGGCCCCTTTTACCTATTTCTAAGTTTTTTATTAGGTGTAAATTTAGTTTGTGGGGCAAGTTATTCGAGTTACTGGTGGCAAATCTGTACAGGTCTGCAGCAACCTCAATTCTTCCCTTCTCAGGAGAAAGAATTCAAATGAGGAGCCCAAGCGAGAAGAGACTGAGGAAGTGTTAGAGCAGGAGTGAAAGTTTATTAAGAAGCTTTACAGGCCGGGTGTGGTGGCTCATACCTGTAATTCCAGCACTTCGGGAGGCCTAAGTGGGAGGGTCACTTGAAGTCAGGAGTTCGAGACCAGCCTGTTCAACATAGTGAAACACCATCTCTAATAAAAATTAGCTGGGTGTGGTGGCAGGCACCTGTAACCCAACCTACTCGGGAGGCTGAGACAGGAGAACTGCCTGAGCCCAGGAGGCAGAGGTTGCAGTGAACCGAGACCATGCCACTGCACTCCAGCCTGGGTGACAGAGTGGGACTCTATCTCAAAAAAAAAAAAAAAAGAAGAGAAGAAGGTTTAGGGCAGGAATAAAAAGAAAGTAAAGTAAGTTTGGAAGAGGGCCAAGCAGAGACATTTTGGAGGTCAAGTGTGGGGTTTGACCTTTTGAATTGGGGTTTTACATGTTGGCATACTTCTGGGGTCTTGGGTCCCTTCTCCCCTGATTCTTCCCTTGGGGTGGGAAGCACTAGTGCAATGCCCTGCTTGGGAGGGGAGCATGTGCAGTGTGTTTACTGGAGATGTATGCATGCTCACTTGAGGTGTTCTTCCCTTTACTGATGGAATGCCCCCAGAAAGTCCTATACGAGTTAAATGCCACCATTTTGTCTCTTGGTGCGCATGCATGAGCTCAATCGCCCAACTCCTGGGATCTTATCAGGAAGCTGCTGATGACGAGTTTCAGGTTTTTTCTATCTATAGGCACAGCCTTTCCCTGGTGCTAGCTGCAACCAATTATTATTCTAGAAAGACAGTTAACAACTCCCTGACCATCACCTGATGGTCACCTGACATTCCTGGTTGGGAGGAGCCCCTCCTGCCCTGTTTATGTATGACTAGCTACCTACAGTAACAATTTGTAAGAGATTTCACCTCTAAACTTAAAGAACATTAAGAAAAACATTTAAAGATGTAGTTAATATTACTTACATACACATCTCTATTAAAGTATATAAATTTATATGTATAATTAGTATGCCTTGGAAAACTGTCTCATAAAATTCAAAAGAGAGCACTGAATTCTAAACAATTCTAAACAACAACAAAATATTTTTTATTTGAAAAAAAGGTTTAAGCTCTATGCTTACTTTTAGTGTGACTTGTCTAAGAAATCAGTAGGAGAAAACTGATCAATAACCAAATAACCTTTATAACACTAAATCACAACTGTGTTAGAAGAACACCCCGAGAGGATGATAAAAGCTTGGAATTATAACCCTAAGGAAAGTAAACACAAATTCACATTACATCTTATCTCCTCCCTACTAAAAGAGCTAATCTTGAAGTGTTAACTACAGTTTAGGAAACAGTGTTTTGGCTGGGTGTGGTGGCTCACACCTGTAATCCCAGCACTTTGGGAGGCTGAGGTGGGAGGATCACTTGAGCCCAGGAGTTGGAGGTTATAGTGAGCTATGGTTAAGCCACTGCATCCCTGTCTGGGTGACAAAGCAAGACCTAGCTCAAGAAAAAAATTTTAAAACAAAAATAAAAACTCTCTTTTATCATTTGCCCATATGACACAACTTTGTCATTTGCTTAGTATTTAACCCATGATAACCTCATGTAGATTCTTATTTTCCTACAATTTTTAATTGACCTTGTTAAATCAACTTTAGCCTAAAGCTGCCTTCTCACTTATTTTAAGTTCAGCCTAAAGGTTTCTCTGTACATAGTGAACTGTAACCTGAATAGAGGTGTAAACAGGCTTTAACCTACTCTTGTGCCAATCACTGAGTTTTGGCCAATCAAAGAGGACCAACTATTCAAACCATGTTTGAATAAGGTAAACGCCCAGCTGTAATAAATTCAGCTGTTTCTGTACCTCACTTCCGTTTTCTGTGATCACTTTTCTTTTTCTGTCTATAAATCTACCACGCGGCTGTACTGGAGTCTCTATGAACCTACTCTGGCTCAAGAGGCTGCCTTATTTGCGAATTGTTCTTTGTTCAGTTAAACTCTGTTAAATTTAATTTGGCTAAGGTTTTTAACAACCTTTTCTCTTATTAACCAAGAGAGAAATACTTGTCTTCCTTTCATTATCATCATTCTGCATTTGTACTTGCAGACTCACACCATTTGTTTTATGGTAATGAAACCAACTTTGCAAAAATTATAACAGTGAGAAAACCATGACAACGGGAAGATCTGATCTAGCCCACTGCCTTCTTGCCTTTAGCTTTCAAGCTGCCAGACATTTAGTTTATAGTTTAAATGATTAGCCCTTCCCCAAAACTCAACCACTTTTGTAAAGCTAGTGAAAGACTACCAGGCTAGGAGGATAGAGGAGCCTGAATTTTGCTAAGGTGAAAGTGTAGACATAAATGATTGCCAGCCATTATTGCGGAGGTCACAAGATATGCAACTTCCCCAATTTCTCTGCAGATAACATCACTGTTGTAGAACCTAAGATTGGCCTTCTGAGATATCTTTTCAGGATTTTTTTTTGCATTGAAACACTGATGATGGCTCCACCTGGACCCACCAACAGCTCCTGCGGCACCAGCCAGAAGCCATTCAGCCTACAGGAGATGAATTTCCCACACCTCTATGATTGCACCCCGCAAGCACAGCAGCAAGCACCCTTTGCCTAGCCACATTCATCCCCTCCCGCAAACTACCTTTCAAAAACCTTTAACCCGTGAGCCTTCGATGAGATTGATCTGAGTAATAACTCTTTACTGCAATGTGATAGTTTTTGTGCAGCAGGTACAGTAACTATCTCATCCTTGGAGACATTCTTCAAGGACCTTGTAACTGTACACTTGGAAGTGTGTTAAGGGGGTAAATGTCATGTTATGTGGCTGATTTGTTTTGTTTTGACACAGGGTCTCACTCTGTCCTCCAGGATGGAGTACAGTGGCGTGATCATAGGTCACTGCAGCCTGAAGCATACCCAGGCACAAGAAATCCTCCGGCCCCAGACTCTCAAGTAACTGAGACTGTAGGCATGTGCCACCAAGCCTGGCTTTCTTTTTTTTTTTTTTTTTTTTTAGTAGAAACGAGGTCTCACTATGTTGCTGAGGCTGGTCTGGAGCTCCTGAGCTCAAGCTTAAGTGCTGGGATTACAGGCATGAGCCACTGCACCTGGACATGTTTTTTAATGTCACACACACACACACACACACACACACACACACACACCTTGTTGTATGGGGGCAGAGGAATGAGGAGAACCATTAAATAAATAAGCATTTAAAATAGAATGTGACTGGTGCTATCATAGATTTATGCTGATAGATGCTGTGGAAACACTGAAAAGGGACACCTGTCCCAGCCTAGTGGGAGCCAGAGCCAAGAAGTCTTTCTGGCAGAGGTGACTGCTAAGTAGAGTTAATGGGTTGCTAGGAATTTGTATTGCACAGGGTCAATTTATCCATTAGGCATTTAGTAATGGGGTCCTGGAAAAAAAATTCACTCCAAAAGAAAAAAGTATAAAATCTAAATTAATAGGTGCATCACTATTTAAACTTAATATGTATTTAAATGCCATTATATTAGAAAATAGAGGAGTTGTGCATATAAGGAGAACCCTATTCTGAAGGACTTTCTACACTCACACATAAACTTTGGAGTTGACTGAAGTCCATGAGAAGCCACTGGCAGATTCTGTTTGAAAAATCACTGCCAAGTTCGCAGATTAGAGAATTAAAGGCCACCCTTTATCATCGACTTTGGAGGCACTTGAAGGTCCAAGATGAGGTGGTTAGTGCTTGACATGGCATCATCAGTGCTTGGGAAGGTCTTCTGGCCTCTAATCTTGAGACTTTCCAGTTCTCCATTTTGGTGGCCAGCTTGACTGGTTCTTACCTTTGAAGTTCCTTTGTTTGGGAGGCCAAGGCAGGTGGATCACCTGAGGTCAGGAGTTCGAGACCAGCCTGACTAACATGGTGAACAATCCCCATCTCTACTAAAAATACAAAATTAGCCGAGCGTGGTGGCACATGCCTATAATCCCAGCTACTCGGGAGGCTGAGGCAGGAGAATTGCTTGAACCCGGAAGGCAGAGTTTGCAGTGAGTAAGATTGCACCACTGCACTCCAGCCTGGGCAACAAGAGCAAAACTCCATCTCAAAAAAAAAAAAAAAAATCCCTTTGTTATAGTAGGTAGTTATTCAGACATGAGCAGGGCAGGAGAGCCCCCTGCCCCACCAGGAATGTCAGACAACCATCAGGTGATGGTCCGGCAGTTGTTACACTGTCTCTCTAAAATAGTAATTGGTCAAAGCCAGCACCAGCAAAGGCAGTCTCCCTATAGATAGAAATATCTGAAACTGGTGATCAACAGTTTCCCGATAAGATCTCAGGGGTCGGGCAAGTAGGCTCAAGTATGTGCACTAAGAGGCAAAATGGCAGAGTTCAACTGGTATGTGATCTAGGAACATTTGACTGGTCAAGAAGGAATGCCTCAAGTGAGCATGTGTACAGCTCCAGTAAACACACTGTGCATGCAGCCCCTCCCACGTGCTGGCAGACCACTGCGCATGCGGAATGCCAGCAAAAACAAAAAAACAAAACAAAAAAACAAACAAAAAAAAACGGCAATGCAAAGGTCAAACCAGGCACTTGAATCTCTCAAATCACCTGCTTGGCACTTTTCCAAGTGTTCTTTACTTTCATTCCTGCTCTAAATCTTGTCTCGGTCTCTCACTCTGCCTTATGCCCCTCAGTTGAATTCTTTCTTCTGAGGGGGCAAGAATTGAGGCTGCTGCAGACTGATATGGATTTGCCACTGCTAACACCTCCTAGCTGGGACTACAGGAATAGAACTGGAAATGGAAAAAAGATAGCATTCACCACATCTCAATCCTGAATCCAAGAGTCTGAGATAGTTCCCCACTCCTATCCCAGGCTTAGAGGATTAGATGAATCTCCTGGAAGGAAGACTCTTCCTTGAAACATTTCTTTCTATCTGCCTGTAGCTATTGGGATAGTTCGGGAAATCCACAGGGACAGTTCAAGTCACCTTTGTCCTCTACTTTCTGTTGCATTCTCAGCCTTGTTCTCTTTTTAGAAACTGCTTGGTAACTATTATATAGCTAAAGAAGAGCATTCTGACCTCTGCCCTGGGACTTCCTGGATCCTCCCCTTCTTGTAAATACAAGGGCAGAGCTGGCATCCCGGGGAGCCAGGAAGCAGTGAGCCCAGGAGTCCTCGGCCAGCCCTGCCTGCCCACCAGGAGGATGAAGGTCTCCGTGTCTGTCCTCTCCTGCCTCATGCTTGTTGCTGCCCTTGGATCCCAGGCCCAGGTTACAAATGGTGAGTCCAGTGAACTTTCTCCCAGGCGACCAGGTCCGTGGTAACTCAGGCTCTGGGACACAGACACATTGTGACTCTTCTCCAGCCCAGGCATGGTTGTGGAACTTATTTAAAAACCACCAGCAGAGTGTAGACCTGGCTCTGTCTGCAGCCTTTGGACCCTTAGAGGGGGAAATGTATACACGTGACTGGTCCCATTTGGGGCCAATTATTTCCCTTTTCACAGCAAAAATATAGCTGATATTTTAGCTGGAACAAAACTGTAATTAAATTATAAATTTGTAAAAAGAATCATAGAAGTTTACAGTGCTAGAACTGCTATCTACCATCTGGTGTAAAATTGTGATTTGGGAGAGGAAAAGGAACCAGTTAGGTAAGTGACTCACCCATGATCACTGTCTCATTTGTTCCTGTGGAATCTTAATTTGTGGCAGTGAATGTCAACACAAAGAGGCCAATGACATTGAAAAAAGAATGTATTATTTATATTTCCCAAGAGAAGGAGGTACACTGTGCCACATAGGGCCCCAAAGGAAGCATCCAGGGCAGGAGTCACAATCAGGAGAGAAGGGACGACCTATGCCAGAACCTTTATTGGGGTTTCCAGGGGGAAAGCAAGGCAGCCCAGAGCATACGGTTTAGGGCTAGGTAGTCTGAATAAGCCTTTCAGGCTTTGGGATATAGGGATAGTCTCTAGTTGTCTAGTACGCATCCTTAGTATGACTTAGAACAGTGGAAATACTGGCTTGGTGTGTGAGAGTTAGCAAAGGAGGTGGCTGGGCACATGGGCTCAGGATTTGTTGATTTGTATATGAAAAGTCTAAACCCTTTGCTATCTCTATGAATTGGTTAGCCCTGCAATGGGCAGTCTCTCCCGAGCTGTCAAGATTTTTTTTTCTTTTTTTTTTGAGACAGAGTTTCGCTGTCTCCCAGGGTGGAGTACAGTGGTGAGATCTCGGATCACTGCAACCTCCGCCTCCCAGGTTCGGTTGATTATCCTTCCTTAGCCTATGGAGTAGTTGGGATTAAGGCACGCGCCACCAAGCCCAGCTGATTTTTGTATTTTTTTAGTAGAGACGGGGTTTCGCCTTGTTGGCCAGACTAGTCTTGAACTCCCGGCCTCAGGTGATCTGCCCAGCTTGGCCTCCCAAAGTGTTGGGATTACAGGTGTGAGCCATCGTGCCTGCCCACTGTAAAGATTTTTTTTTTCTTTTTTTTTTGAGACAGAGTCTCGCTCTGTCGCCCAGGCTGAAGTGCAGTGGCGCGATCTCAGCTCACTGCAAGCTCCGCCTCCCGTTTTCACGCCGTTCTCCTTCCTCAGCCTCCCGAGTAGCTGGGACTACAGGCACCCGCCACCACGCCCAGCTAATTTTTTGTATTTTTAGTTGAGACGGGGTTTCACCATGTTAGCCAGGATGGTCGTCTCAATCTCCTGACCTTGTGATCCGCCCACCTTGGCCTCCCAAAGTTCTGGGATTACAGGCTTGAGACACCGCGCCTGGCTGCATTTTTCTATTTAGCATAATACAGGTATGCAATCCCTTATCAAAATCCTATCAGGCTAGATGTATTTTGGAATACAGAATTTCTCTGGTTTTCAAACGGTAATACAAGCTAGGCATGGTGGCTCACCTATAATCCCAGCACTTCGGGAGGCTGAGCCAGGAAAATTGCTTGACCCCACGAGTTCAAGACCAGCCTGGGCATCACAGCAAGACCTCATCACTACAAAAAGTTAAATTATTGGCTAGGGATTGTGGCTCGCACCTGTAATCCCACCTTTTCAGGAGGCTGAGGCAAGAGGATCACTTGAGCCCAGGACCTCGAGGCTGCAGTGAGTTATGATCATACCACTGTGCCCCAGCCTGGGTGACAGAAAGACCCTGTTTCAATTAAAAATAAAAATAAAAAAAGTAATACATACCTAGATGGTACTTATCCTTGGTGGGGCCAAGGAAGACTGTTTCAATCAAACACAGCAATCTTTCTCCACAAACACATGAATATTTCTGCTAACTGGGATGAATAAAGACCATAATAGACTCACTTCACTTAAGGGGATACTGTGCCACCATATGCGCTGATAAAACCTTTCAGTTTTCAGAGCCCTATAAATAAAAAAAATTCCAGAAATGTGTAGAAAGACTTGTAGACTGTGTCACATCATGTAGACATTCCATTAACTGAACCGTGTTAGGTTCAGTTGCTTTTAGTATTTCAGAGTCAATATAAAGTTTTCATGTCTACATTTTCAAAAGGTCCCTGAAAAGTCTCAGGGCCCTAAAGGAATAAATGGGCCAGGAGGCAGGCCTAGAGCCCAGACAGGTGGTGGTGGTCCAGCTTCAGAGCCTTTCTGCCTCAGGAGGGGGATGAGCAATGGGGTGGGTGGAGATGCTGAAACATACTGCTGCCGCCCAGTGATTTCCTTCCCGATCCTGTTTCTTCCAGATGCAGAGACAGAGTTCATGTCAAAGCTTCCACTGAAAAATCCAGTAGTTCTGAGCAGTAAGTGATCAGATACAGCATATATTTAAAAGCAGCCAGCAGGTGCAGGTCTGCACTATGGAATCCATTGTCCCTGTTTACAGAACAGGAGGAGAATGAGAGGGCCTGAGGGTGGTGAACATCTCCAAGGAAAATCAAGATGGGCTAGGGGGACCCCCTCCATAAATGCCTTCTCTGTTCCCCTCTGGCTGCTCCAAGAGTCTGCTCCTTTGGAGAAGAAGGTGCTCTCTGATGCCTGCAGGTGTCTGCAGATGCCTTCCCCTTCTGGGGGAAATGTTCCTGGTCCTGCTGTGGCCCACCCTGTGCCTCAGACACACCGCACAACCCTGGGGAGGGTCTGAAGCAGGGAGATGCCAGCAAGTGCTGGCCACGGAGGAGGAAACATGTCTTCCGAGGCTTATGCCTTCTCATCCTGCACAGTGCTTTCGAGGAGAAAGATTGGCCCTCAAATGACCCTTTCTCTTGCTGCAGGCTTTCACCTTGCTACTGACTGCTGCATCTCCTACATCTCACAAAGCATCCCGTGTTCACTCATGGAAAGTTATTTTGAAACGAGCAGCGAGTGCTCCAAGCCGGGTGTCATGTAAGTGCCAAGCTCATCATCCACGTGTTGGGGAAGAAGCAGCCCACAGCATCTTGCAGGGAGGACCTGATGGATGGGCATCCATCGGGTTCCACCCTCTGGATCCTGCCAGGTACGGGGCAGCTGTGTCCTTACGAGGATCCTGCAGGGCATCAGGGATGAGACACTCCCAATGGAGAGGAGATAGGGAAGGAAGAAGAAAGCAGGCACAAGGCTGCCCAAGGACACTTCCACGAGTCATTAAGGAGTCCCACAGGCTGAGAGGGTCTCAAGAGGACACTGTCCCTGAGCTGCCATCAGCAGAGAAAGGAAAAAACAAGCTGTGTTGACTGGGAAATCTGAGGAGCAGGGAGGATGGGGCCCCGTGTCTGCCTCTGCTTGGGAGAAAGTGTGTAATCTTTCTCTCCCTTGTTCCCCAGCTTCTTCACCAAGAAGGGGCGACAAGTCTGTGCCAAACCCAGTGGTCCGGGAGTTCAGAATTGCATGAAGAAGCTGAAGCCCTAACCAATATAATCATAAAGAGACAAAAGAGGCCAGCCAGCCACCTCCAACACCTCCTGTGAGTTTCTTGGCCTGAATTACTTTAAAAATATATATATTGTTGTGTCTGCTAATGAAAGTCATGCATCTAATAAAGAGTATTCAATTTTTAACTTTGCTTGAGTTTTAAGAGGAAATAAACTAATATAAAACTGAAGAAACTGCTAAGCCCCAACAGGATTAAATACGAATTCACTTTATATCTCATCTTCTCCTTTCTACTGACATAACTAATCTTCAAAGGTTTGGTTACAATTTCAAGAAAGTTTCTTTTACTCCATCATTTGCCCAGTTCACACCATTTTCTAGTGTACTTAACATTTGATCCATTATAATCCCATAACAATTCTTATTTTTCCCATGATTTCCTTTTGATATTTTTCTATTAACCAAAAGAGAAATATTTTTTGTTTCCTTATCATTCCATATTTGCGCTTGCATATTTACACCATCTGTTTCATGGTAACTACTTCATTCTTCGAGACAGTCTCCAAGGACCTTCTAACTTCCTATTCCAACTTGCAGAAATGCTTTCTAGACATGCCATAATAATAATAATAATATCATACTGGGATTTCTTCTCATTACACACCTGAGTTCATTCCACCATGACAGGTAGCCCACAACTTCCTCTTCCTCTTCCTTCCTTCCTAAAATGGTTTATTTTTCATTTTGCTAGAATATCCTTGAACTGCCTTCTGCTTTAAAAGATGACAAAGGCAAACACTCTCCTTTGCTCCCCAACTCAGGGCAGGTGCCAGGGCAGGCATCCCCAACTCAGGTTTGGCCAATCTATGCTTCCTTCCAGAGATCTGAGCCTGGAACAAGTGTTGCAGAGAAGCAGAAAAAGAGAGGACTCCATCCAGGTGACACTGGTGGTGGCAACAGCTTCCAGATTCTGGAAGCAGCAGTGCCAGCACACGTACCCCATGACCAGTGCTGGAGGTCAGCAATGCTAACTGCAGTGCCCAGCAGCAGTGGAAGCATTCACACCAGTTGACTCTTGTGGCATGATTTTGGATGTGGCATTGGAGCTGGTCTTTCTAGGATTCTACCTCTGCCTTCCAAGTTCAAGCAATTCTCCTGCCTCAGCCTCCCTAGTAGCTGGGATTACAGGTGCCCGCCACCACACCTGGCTAATTTCTGTATTTTTAGTAGAGACAGGGTTTCGCCATGTTGGCCAGGCTAGTCTTGAACTCCTAACCTCAGATGATCCACCCATCTTGGCCTCCCAAAGTACTGAGATTACAGGCATGAACCACTGCGCTCAGCCTCTACCTAGTTTCCAAGTCTTCCTGACACTACCCAAAATCTTTTCAGTAAAGTCCTTTTTGCTTAATCAACCAGAGTCAGTTTCTATTGCTTTCCAACAAAAAACTCCAACTGATATGAACAATAAACTTTCTGGGACTTTAAAGGTCTAAAAACTTTGTTCTTAAAGTTTGAAAATGGTTCAACTGGATATGAAAGTTCATGTTGAAAATAATTTTCTCTCAGAACAATGTAGACATTCTTCAATTGTCTTCTGGCATCTCAGACAGGGCCAAAATTCCAAAGCCAGTTGATTTCTTATTCCTTAGTAAGAAAAAAAATTTTAGACCCTCTGGGAATTTTTAGAATTTTTTTCTTTTTCTATTTTCTTTATTTTTATAATTTCAACTTTTATTTTGGATTCAGGGGTTACATGTGCAGGTTTGTTGCCTGAGTATATTGCATGAAGTCTGGGATATAGTTGATCCCATCACCCAGGTACTGAGCATAGTACCCAATAGTTTTTCAACCCTTGCCCCCTTCCCTCCCTCCCTCCTCTAGTGGTCCCCAGTGTCTATTTTTGCCATCTTTATGTCCAAGTGTAACCAATGTTTAACTCCCACTTATAAGTGAAAACATGCGGTATTTGATTTTCTGTTCCTGCATTAATTCAGTTGAGATAATGGCCTCCAACTTTATCCATGTTGCTCCAAAGGACATGATTTCATTGTTTTTATGGCTACCTAGGAAGTGTCTCATGGTGTATCTGTAGCACATTTTTTTATCCAATCCACATAGATGGGCACCTAGGTTGATGCCATGTCTTTGCTACTGTGAATAGTGCTCTGATGAACACACGAGGGCATGTGTCTTTTTTTGTACAATGATTTTTTTAAATATATACCCAGTAATGGGATTGCTGGGTTGAATGGTAGTTTGGTTTTAAGTTATTTGAGAAATCACCAAACTGCTTTTCACAGTGGCTGAACTAATTTATGTTCCCACCAACGGTGTATATCTGTTCCCTTTTTTTCTGCAGCCTCATTGGCATGTTATTTTTTTGACTTTTTACTAATAGCTATTCTGACTGGTATGAGACAGTAACTCATTTTGGGTTTGATTTGCATTTCTCTGACGATTGGTGATGTTGAGCATTTTTTCACGTGTTTGTTGCCTGCGTATATGTCTTCTTTTGAGGAATGTATGTTCATGTCTTTTGCCCATTTTTTAATGGAGTTATTTGTTTTTGGCTGTTCAATTGTTTAAGGCACTTATAGATTCTGGATATTAGACCTTTGTTGGATGCATAGTTTGCAAATATTTTTTCCCATTCTGTAGGTTTCTGTTTACTCTGTTGATGAGTTTCTTTGCTGTACAGAAGCTGGTTTTTTTGCAATTGTTTTTATTGCAATTGCTTTTGGGGATTTAGTCATAATTTATTTGTCAAGACCAATGTCCAGAACGGTGTTTCCTAGGTTTTCTTCTAAGATTCTTATAGTTTGAGGTCTTATATTTGAATTTTGAATCCATCTTGAGTTATTTGGTGTATAAGGTGAAAAACAGGGATCCGGTTTCATTCTTATGCACATGTCTAGCCAGCTATCTCAGCACCATTTATTGAACAGGGAAATCCTTACCCCTTTGCTTATTTTTGTTGACTCTGTCAAAGATCGGATGGCTGTAGGTGTGCAGCTTTATTTCTGGATTTTCTAGTCTATTCTACTGGTCTATGAATCTGTTTTTGTACCAATACCATGCTGTTTTGTTTACTGTAGCCTTATAGTATACTTTGAAGTCTGGTAATATGATGCCTCTAGGTTTGCTCTTTTTGTTTAGGATTGATTTGGCTATTTGGGCTCTTTTTATTGGCTCCATATGAATTTTAGAATAGTTTTTCTAGTTCTATGAAAAATGACATTGGTAGTTTGATAGAAACAGCATTGAATCTGGAGACTGCCTGGACAATATGGCCATCATAATGATATTGATTCTTCCAGTCCATGAGCATGGAATGTTTTTCCATTTGTTCATGTCATATATGATTTCTTTCAGCAGTGTTTTGTAATTTTCATTGTAGAGATCTTTCACCTCCTTGGTTACATGTATTCCTAGGTTTGTGTGTGTGTGTGTGTGTGTGTGTGTGTGTGTGTGTGTGTGTAAATGAGATTGTATTCTTGATTTGGCACTCAGCTTGAATGTTATTGGTATACAAAAATGCTACTGGTTTTTGCACAGTGATTTTGTATCCTGAAGCTTTACTGACGTTGTTTATCAGTTCCAGAAGCCTTTTGGCAGAGGCTTTAGGATTTTCATATCATTGGTGAGGTTGTCAGCTTAATGTCTGGCAGACAGAGTAAGGGGATAGGGATGGGGATAGATTTTCTTGTCCTTGACCAGAAGTTATCCAGGACACTGTTCAATTCTCTCTCTGGCCCACTGTCCTCTCCAAGAGGTTCCCACAGCAAATATCCCTTTTTATTTTGAGAACTGTGCTTGTAGCTTTATCCTGGGGGCAAATGCCCTACCTGACAATCCTGAATGGGAACTAGCAAGGTCATAGCGTATTCACTCAACCCGAATGTCTTCTCCCAGTACCCACTGACTCTGATCGTCACATTATCCAGGGTTCTGCTGGGAAAATCCTCTTTTCTCTATGATCTTCTCCTTCACCTATATGAGGATATATGTTTTTTTCAGCTTTCTTGTGATCTGCCATCAAGCTGACCCATGTTCTTTTTTTTTTTTCTCTCTCTCTCTGTCTTTTCTTTTGAGATGGAGCCTTGCTCTGTTGCCCAGGCTGAAGTGTAGTGGCATGATCTCAGTTCACTGTAACCTCCACCTCTCGAGTTCAAGCAATTCTCCCACCTCAGCCTCCTGAGTAGCTGGGATGACAGGTGCCTGCCACCACGCCCGGTTAATTTCTGTAGTTTTTGTAGAGACGAGGTTTCACCACGTTGGCCAGGCTGATCTCAAACTCCCGACCTCAAGTGATCTACATGGCTTGGCCTCCCAAAGTGCTGGGATTACAGGTGTGAGCCACCACACCCAACCCCATGTTCTTTATATAGAGCAGAAATGTCCCACTTTATGGTAGACCAATGTCATCTTTTGTGACTCTTTACTGCTACTATGAATTCTATTTATTTTTATATTTCTTTTGTCATTTCAACAGGATTTACAGAGATGAAAAAGACAAACGCAGATGCTCAGAGTTCTGGCTTACTTTGTTGTTCGTTTTGTTTATTGAGACAGGGTCTCACTCTGTCACCCAGTCCGGAGTGCAGTGGCACAATCTTGGCTCACTCACCTTTACTCAACCTCCTGGGTTCAAGTGATTCTCCCAACTCAGCCCCTTGAGTAGCTGGGACTACAGGAGTGTGCTACCCCACACCCAGCTAATTTTGTTTATTTTTTGTAGAGACACAGTCTCACTTGTTGCCCAGGCTGGTCTCAAGTAATCCTCCTGCCTCGGCCTCCCAAAGTGTTGGGATTACAGATGTGAGCCACCACACCTGGCCTCTGGCATACATTTTGATCCAGTTATAATCCTTTATGTTGCTCTCACTGCTCCACTGAATGCTGTTGAATTCAGAAGCTTTGAGTTGAAAGCAGTTCACTGATACCTAAATATATGACTAAGGGATGGCAGTCCGGAAGCTTCTGGATTCTCCATGGAGATTTTGTCTCAGAGTCTTAGAAAAAAATTTAAATGGTCCTAGACCTAAGTAGGATTCATGTGGTTTCACTGGGTTCTCTCTGACAGGTCAAGTTTTTAGCTTAGAAGGATGAAATGAGGAGGGAGAGCGTCTGGGCAGTGTGGATGCCAAAGGGTCACTTATGAAAGTGTTGGGTCATGACAATGGCAACTCAACAGAAATGAGGGATAAAAACCAAGACTTTCCTTTTTTCTCCTCTGTCACACAGGCTGGAGTGCAGGGGTGCAATCTCGGCTAACTGCAACCTCCACCTCCTGGGTTCAAGCGATTCTCCTGCCTCAGCCTCCTGAGTAGCTGGGATTACAGGGATCCACCCCCACGCCCAGCAGATTTTTGTATTTTTAGTAGAGATGGGGTTTTTCCATGCTGGATGGGCTGGTCTCAAACTCCTGACCTCAAATGATCTGCCTGCCTCAGCCTCCCAAAGTTCTGGGATTATAGGCATGAGCCACCCACCAGACCCAGCCCAAGATTTTCCATTCTAACCAAGCATCTAGCCACTCACAGAATGTCTTTGAGGTCTTGGAGGGGACAAAAAAAAACATGTTATGTGCAGGTTGATTGCATAATACACACTCTGCTCTCACAGTTCCTCAGAAACAGCATGCTCTTTTTTGCTTCCTTGCTTTGTGTGGTACCCTCTGCCAGGCATGCCCTCCTCTCAACTCTGCCCAGCAAAACTCAACCCAAACTCAACGGCTTAGATCAGATGCTACCATAAAACCTTCCCCCTTCATCCCAGCCAGAAGGACCCACCTCCATTTCTCTGGAATCTTGAAGCATATTTATTGCCACTCAAAAAGAGTATTATTAAGTGGCTACTTTAAGTTATGCATTGTGCTAGGCATTAGGAAAACCATGAAAACCAAACAAAGTAGACTATTGCCCTTCAAGATGTCAGTCCAGGGCCAGGCACGGTAGCTCACGCCTGTAATCTTAGCACTTTGGGAGGCCATGGTGGGCAGATCACCTGAGGTCAGGAGTTCAAGATCAGCCTGGCCAACATGGTGAAACCCTGTCTCTACTAAAAATACAAAAATTAACCAGGCATGGTGGTGCACAACTGTAATCCCGCTACTCAGGAGGCTGAGGCAGGAGACTTGCTTGAACCCGGAAGGCGGAGTTTGCAGTGAGCCGAGATCATGCCACTGCACTCCAATCTGGGTGACAGGGTGAAACTCTGTCCCAAAAAAAAAAAAAAAAGTCAGTTTATAGAGAATACTGAAAATAAGAATAAGCATGATGCTTGGGTGCAAAAGTCATATCTAATTCATTGCTAAGTCTCCAAACTTTTATGCAACATTGGAGCAAAAAGAGGAGGATATTTATACTAGAGGCAACCAGCCTGGGACTCAAGTCTCCCCAGGCCCTGGTTGGACTGGCCAGGGACTGAAGAGACCAACATAATATTGAAACACAGCATTTAGAAAGCTGTGTGATAGATAGGGCTTCTGAAACTTTAGCATGCATAAAAGTCACCAGGAAGGCTTGTGAAAACACAGACCGTGGGCTCCCACCCGCAGAAATCTGGTTCAGTGGGACAGGGGTAGGACCAAAGAATCAGCATATTTAACAAGTTTCCAGGTAACGCTGATGCTACAGAATGCAGTGGAAATTTGAAGAGGACTTTGTAACTTCACCAGTGTTTGCAATATTCTAAAAAGCACATATTTCTTTAGTAATCAAAAAATAAAAGAGTTGAAAAATGCATCTTCATTGTCTTTTCAAGGATGTGTAACAAAATGGGCCAGCTCTTCACTTGTGTTAGTATTTGATTTGTTTTTATGATGAAGCTCATCAAAGCTGTTTAATTATAAAAGAAATAGAAAATTGGAAAAAGTTTTAAACATGGCTAGTCTGACAATCAATTTGGAATTCTTAAAGGTAAAAATCTCGAGCTGGGCTCAGTGGCTCATGCCTATAATCTCAGCACTTTTGGAGGCCTAAGTGGGCAGGTCCCCTGAGGCCAGGAGTTTGAGACTAGCCTGGCCAACATGGCAAAAACCTCCTGTCTAGTAAAAATGCAAAAATAAGCCAGGTGTGGTGTGTGCACTTGTAGTCCCAATTACTTGGAAGGCTGAGATGGAAGGATCACTTGAGCCCAGGAGGTCGAGGCTGCAGTGAGCCGAGATCACACCACTGTACTCCAGCCTGGAGTGACAGAGTGAGACTATGTCTCAAAAAAAAAAAAAAGAAAAAAAGAAAAGAAAAAAGGAAAAATATTGGAAATTGTACAAAATAGCTAGAAAAAAAGTGCATAAAAGTCATTTTAAAAATCTAAATAGAGGGCTGGGCATGGTGGCTCATGCCTGTAATCCTAGCACTTTGGGAAGCCAGGAGTTCAAGACCAGCCTGGCCAATAAGGTGAAACCCCGTCTCTACTAAAATACAAAAACTAGCCAGGTGTGGTGGCAGGTGCCTATAATCCCAACTACTCGGGAGGCTGAAGCAGAAGAATCACTTGAACATGGAAGGCGGAGGTTGTGGTGAGCCGAGATCACACCACTGCACTCCAGTCTGGGCAACAAAGTGAAACTCCATCTCAAAGAAAAAAAAAATCTAAATAGAGCTTCACAGAAATCATCAAGACATAAAATAGGAAATAGAAACATCCATATTTTTATTCTTTTTAGAACCAGAGACAAGATTTAAAAGTAATATAACTCATCCCCTCAACTGAGGGCTCCACCAGGGCCCGGGCAGAGAAGATGATGCACATGGTTGAGGCCAGTGGGACCAGAGGCCAGAATACAGCCAGTGTGGCCAGGAGACTTGTTACATACAGGGAACTCAGCAAATAAGTACATACATTGAAGTTAATGGGAGCAGGAGTCCCTATGGTTAGAGAAGGGAGGGAAACATAGAAACGGGAAAAACTGAAATAACTCTGTGGTGTTGACTGGAATTGGACATAGTGGTATAAACTTTTGTTTATTCATGTAGCTAGAAAGAGGATAGAGAAATTGCTAATAATAGGCTGGGCGCGGTGGCTCACGCCTGTAATCCCAGCACTTTGGGAGGCCAAGGCTGGTGGATCACCTAAGGTCAGGAGTTCAAGACCAGCCTGACCAACATGGCGAAACCCCATCTCTACAAATACAAATATTACTAAGGTGTGGTGACCTGCACCTGTAGTCCCGGCTACTCGGGAAGGTGAGGCAGGAGGATCACTTGAACCCCCGAGGCAGAGATTGCAGTGAGCCAAGATTGCACCACTTCACTCCTGGGAAACAGAGTGAGACTCCATCTCAAAAAAAAAAAAAAAAAGAAATTGCTAATAATATATGAAATAGATATACTTGAAATAGACATACATTTAAGTACATACTTATACATATATGCTTACATATATTTCCAAGTTCTAGCCACTGAAAGCCCAGACCTAAAAGTGATGTCATTCTCATAGCAATGAACACAACAAGCACTCAGATTTTGGTTTCTCAAAATCATTTTTTAGTAAAAGAAACTGAGACTCATGGAAGAAATGGCTAATTCCAAGGAAAGTACAAAATTATTCTGGAACATCTATTTGTGCCAAAAAGTAAGAAAACGAGAGTAAAGAATGAACCCTAGAACTTTCTAGAAAGGGGAAACACCAGATTACCACAAATGAAAGTTTCAGAAGAAACATATTTTTGGCCGGCACAGTGGCTCAAGCCTGTAATCCTAGCACATTGGGAGGCCAAGATAGGCAGATCACGAGGTCAGGAGATCGAGACCATCCTGGCTAACATGGTGAAACCCTGTCTCTAGTAAAAATACAAAAAAATTAGCCGGGCGTGGTGGCAGGCACCTGTAGTCCCAGCTACTCAGGAGACTGAGGCAGGAGAATGGCATGAACTTGGGAGGTGGAGCTTGCAGTGAGCCGAGATTGCGCCATTGCCCTCCAGCCTGGGCAACAGAGCGAGATTCCATCTCAAAAAAAAAAAAAAAGAAACATGTTTTTATATACCATTGTAGAATTCTATACACAATCAAAATATCAATCAAGTGTAAGGACTAAGTAATGACCTCTTCAGACAAGCATGAACTCAGAAGGTTTATGTCCTACAGATCCTTCCTGTACTATTCAGTTTTTTAAATCAATATATATATGTGTTGCTTTGAAAAACATTTTTAAATATTTTTAAAATAGGCTCTTCATATTCAACAGGGGGCAACGGGAGGACATTTAAGGTCTCTAATTATGTTGCTACCAAATTTTATTCATCTGGTTATATTGCAGTTCTCCTTTACTTTTTTTTAGTCCCTCTTTGAGTTCTGAGACTTCTGGGATCACGGTCATCTTCATTCCCTCCCTCCAAGCCTAGCCCAGGACTTGGCATATGATACTGTGTCAAAGAAGTGATGTGGTCACAAAACCTATTCCTTTTTCTTCCTGGGCGTACAGCTGATGTATATTTTCCATCCCTTTGTCATTATGTTGGAGCCAGGTTACTTGATGCTGGCCACGGAATGTGGGTGCAAGTAATTTGTACCATTTTCAGAACTGATCCACAAAAATCTCCCAATCCTCCTCTGCCTCTCCCTTTTTGTATCAAGCTTGGAGGCCTTGTGCTGAAAACGGTGGCATCCAAGATAGAAACAGGCCTGGTTCCTGAATGAGTACATGGAAGATCCCAACACACACACCATCATCCCACTACTGACCCACACTGGACTGTAACATGAGCAAGAAATAAACTTTTATTTAATTAGTCTGATGGATTGTTTATGACAGCAGTTGGCACATATAGACTAATGTAGGTAGGAACTCAATACTTGCTGGAAGAGTACAGGAACTTCCTGTAAGGCTCCTAGAAACAACATGGCAGGTTGGCTAGTCTCCACAAAAACAAGAAGTAAGCATTATTTCTTTCCGACTCACTCTTCCCATAAACAACTTGCTTCCTGAGATTGTTCCTAATAACAACTGTTATCATTTAACATGAAGGGTTTACATAATGTTCTTATTGATGATAAGAAATATAGAAAATTTCTTGCCAGGTGCGGTGGCTCAAGCCTGTAATCCCCGCACTTTGGGAGGCCAAGACGGGCAGATCACGAGGTCAGGAGATCAAGACCATCCTGGCTAACACGGTGAAATCCCGTCTCTACTAAAAAAAAAAAATCAAAAAACTAGCCGGGCAAGGTGGCAGGTGCCTGTAGTCCCAGCTACTCAGGTGGCTGAGGCAGGAGAATGGCGTAAACCTGGGAGGCAGAGCTTGTAGTGAGCTGAGATCCGGCCACTGCACTCCAGCCTGGGCGACAGAGCAAGACTCCATCTCAAAAAAAAAAAAGAAATATAGAAAATATCTAATCAATGACTGTCTCCACAACTAACCATGAGATTTCAGCCATTTCCTATAAGATGCACATATGTAGACCTGGCTCAATTTGTTTATTCATCCTTCTTTTAAAATATATATTCATAAAGCACCTGGTATACACTAGATTCTGTGTGGATGGGCAAAGGTAAACAATAGATATTCTCCACCCTGATGATTCAGATGAGGAGAGGAGATTAAATAGCCATCTAACCACATCAACAAGCAGAATGGGGGATTGCCCCCAAGAACAGCATGGTGAGAGCACTAAGCTGAAAGCCTGCAGAGATGAGATTTGTCCTGCATCCAAATCACTGTGTGAACATGAGCAAGTCACTGGCCCTTTTTGATTCCCAGCTTCCATTCAGTAAAAGGCCAGTTTAGACGAATCAAATGGCAAATACATAGCACGCAAGCTGCACTGCAACAGAAACTGCTCGTCGGTCACAGCATATCTTCCCAATGTGCCTGGACATGGCCTCAGAATCATTTCCAGCACAGAGCTCCAGTGCCATTCCCCCACTAATCAACGAAATCTACTAGCTATCCCTGAATTAGACATTTTCTAAGGTTCCCACCAAGTTTCTCTGTAGCAAAAGTCAGAGAAACCAGGAGAAGGTCCCAAAGAGATCCACTATCTGATCTCAGAAAGGACTAAGACTAAAGGCTTTATAGAGAACCCATAAGCTTTTGCAGAGCTCCGTTGGGAGTCTCATGTTTCTTTATGGCATAATGGATAAAAATACAGACTTGGAAGCCAGACCACCTGAGTCTGAACCCCAGTTCCATTTACCAATTGTCAAAAGCTTGGGCTTTGATTCTGAGCCGGTTTCCTCAACTGCTATTCTAAAGGTTAAATAGGCGAATATTCATAAAGCATCTGGGACAGTGGCGTGTGTGCAGCAACTGTTATGTAAATGAATTATCTACTGAGCACCACAGCACTTCCGCACCTCATGGTGTGGTGACCAGGGTGGAGATGAGACTAAGAACTGCAGGTTCTGCTTACGAGTTTAAGTTAGGATTTCCCAGTCTTGACCAATGAGACCGGACTCGGAGGAGTCCAGGCCTCATTCCACTACCCCTAAACACCCTCTAGTCTCTAGATGAACAGATCCTGAGTCTCCAGGTCCCACGTGGCCTGTTCTAAGGCCTGAGATGCAATTAGATACGGGACATATCCAGCCTTGAGATCTTTTGCTAAGTCGGAGACAGTGCCCCCAGCCCTGTGCTCATGTTCATGCCTAGGGAAAGGCTTATATCAAAAGAGTTGAACTTCTTCCCACTGCGGATGGAAGACCATTTCCTCCCTTAAACCTGGGCTCTCCCTTCTTCCTTCACACCACTGTACAGGATATGAAATCTCTGAGGCATCACTGTACAACAAATGTACAGGATATGAAATCTCTGAGGCATCACTGCTTTCCTACTTCCCTTCCAAATCTCAGCTCTCTTACTTTAAAAACTATTTGGCCTCAATGATCATTTCTCAACAATTCCTCACCGCAGGAGCCTCAGAAGCCCCCACCAAGCCAGCTCTCCTCCTGCAACAGCTTCCCACAGCATGAAGGTCTCCTTGGTTGCCATTTCCTTCTTCCTGCTCACCACCATCGCCCTAGGGACCAAGACTGAATCCTCCTCTCGTGAGTGCAATGCCTTGTCTTCCTTCCAACCTAGTCCCTGCAAGGAAATAAGCAGGAGTGAGGTTGGGTTCAGGGGGAGACCAGGAGCAGAGACTCGAAAAGGAGGGCTGGTATCTTCTTGAAATTGTGTGTATAGCAACCATTATATAAATGAATTATCTACTGAGTACCACAGTACTTCACCCCATGGTGTGGTGAGCAGGATGGAGATGAGACTTAGGACTGTAGGTTCCGCTTAAGAGTTTAAGTTAGGATCTCCCAGCCTTGACCAATGAGACCCGACTTGGGAGACTCCAGGCCTCATTCCACTACCCCAAATGCCCTCTAGTCTCCAGATAAACAGATCCTGAATCTCCAGGCCTCATGTGGCCTTGATCTCTTATCACTGCCCCCCAGGACCAGTCCCCCCTTGCCCTCAAGGACATGGAATGAGGCCAGCCTGCCTCTCCCTCAATTTCTCTGTCTTTGCCACTAAGCAAGAGCGGCCCACCCCATGTGGGGGATATTTCCTCAGGGAGATTAGGAGCAGTGTCTTGAGCCTCTCAAGGGCATTTTTCTATTGGCCTCCTGAGGTTTGGGCCCAGCTGCTTCCAGCGTCACCTATGCCCAGTGAGTGCAGCATTGCTTGGGTATGGGCTAGGGGGAAACACGATAGTGCGGGGTCCCTCCTAGGCCCCCTTTTCTCAGCTGATTTCTTAGAATAAGCTGCCTTTAGAGACAACCAAAACTATTTATCACTCTTCCATTTTACCTACTCTTCTTTTCAGAAACTGGGGGGAAACAGAAGGTTGTTAAAATACAGCTAAAGTTGGTGGGTATGTGCACAGTTTGACTTGCCCGCTCCAATGTCATTTTTCAGCTCAGAGGAACAAGGTGGGAGAGTATAGGAGCTCTGAGTGGGTCTCAGGAAACAGGGGCCCCTTATGCCGTTCTTTGGATAGTGAGGATGCTGCCTGGAATGGAGCTGGAAAACAGGACCAGCCCTTTCCACCCAGGCATCTGGCCGCCCTCAGTGACCTCTGAGGCCATTGCGATGCACACCCAAGTTTCCATTCAGCAGGGTCACATAACATGCACACACCTGATTTCTCCACTCCATAACCACAACATGCGCCTGTTTGTACAGGGCTCTTGGCCTGCAATGTTCTTCCCGCTACCTCTATAATTCAAGCTTGGGGTGACTGCTGTCACCTCCTTGCTTCTACTATAAGAGCCATGAAACTTCTCAATCAGAAAAGAGATGAAAAATCACCTAATCCGGTGATTTTTAAAACTTTTTAGACCACAAAACCTTTTCTTCAAGCAAAATCTTCCACAGAGGCCCAATATGTAAAACAAACAAACAAAAAAAATTGGTTGAGTAGGGCACAAGACACCACTCTTAAATGCAGCGGGACCTCCACAATAGTCCCTGAGGCCTCCAGAGTTCCAGGGAGCTCAGTGTAAAAACCACTGATCCAGTCCAAGGGCCTCATTTACAGAGGAGGGAACGGGGGAAAGTAAAATGGCCACAGTACAAAGGAAGCACAGACAAGGTTAGGTTAGGATTTGGGTGTCCTAACTCTGTGGCCATTGTCCTTGGGGCTTGCTGTGGGCATCCTGCTCTCTCTGCAGGTTGTTGGTTGAGTGGGGACACGGGCAGGGTGGAGCACTAGGAGGGGTGGGTCTGCATTCTCAAATGGCATGTCTCCAAATCCATATTGGGATTTCTTTCAAATATTCCTCCTACTTGGAGCATCTTTCCCAAATAAGGCATGAAGGCTGCATGACATTGGCCAAGTCCCTAGCCTTCTCTGCCAGTCGGCCCCCAGAGATGATGTGAGAAGATCTGAGTGTGCTGCTCTTCAACCCTGGAGTTGAAAGTCATCCACCAGTCTTTCCAAGAGGGATTGAAGAAAAGGAGGGAGGGTGATTGCTGATGAGGGAGGAGGAAAAGAGGAGCCCGGGATTACTACGGAGAAGGAGAAGAGAAGATGAGGAAAGCCTACTCTCCCCTCCAAGTTCTGCGGGGCTGTCTCCTCCTTCCTTCCCTCCTCCATGCCCTCAGCTTGCAGGACCAGCCAATAGTATGGCCTTTAACAAAGGGCCCCTCCTCAGCATCCGATGCTCTCTCCTCGGGGGGACCTTACCACCGTCAGAGTGCTGCCTCACCTACACTACCCACAAGATCCCGCATCAGCGGATTATGGATTATTATGAGACCAACAGCCAGTGCGCCAAGCCCGGAATTGTGTAGGTGGCACACACACATCACACTGTGAGGAAAGGGAGCCAGCAGGGCCTCCTCGAGGGAGGCAGGGAGTAGTCATGGAATGGGGACCCCCAGTGTACCTCCCAGGTGTGACTACACAGGGAGACACAGCTGAGAGGCAACCTGGGCGCTTTCTGGCTGGAGCCTGCCGGAGCCATGGGGAAGCTGACCCCATGGATGGGGGGAGGTGACGGAAAAGGGAGAAGAAGGCAAGAGGGTACTTCCTCGGGGGGACACAGAGACTAGATGGGTCTAGGGGTCCTAGGGACCGAAGAACATGTCTCAGAGAAGAGACAGGCTCTAAGCGGCCTCTACCGAAGAAACAAGAAGCAGTCTAGGTCAGGTGGGGAATTTAGAAGGCAGGGAGGATGGGCTCTCTCTTCCGGCCACTGGGCCCCTTGGTTTGTGATCCTTCTCCCTCTTGCTCCACAGCTTCATCACCAAAAGGGGCCATTCCATCTGCACCAACCCCAGGGACAAGTGGGTCCAGGATTATATCAAGCACATGGAGGAGAACTGAGTGACCCAGAGAAGGTGGAGAAGGCACAGTTCAGAGACCTAAAGAGAAGACACCAAGGCCCCCTTCCTCCACCCACTCCTAACTCTCCCCCCAAGCCACCCTCTGGGAGCTTCCCTGCCTTGAATTAAAGACCACTTATGCCCTTCCCTGGCCTCATTCCTTTCTACTGGATTTACTCATTGGTCACACACTGAGGATACCAGGGAGTCCAGCCGGGTGTGGCACCCTCGGCATCAAGCCTCGCTCTGCAGAAGTTTCGCTGGAGCCTGGTACAAAAAAAATAGGTCAAGCCTGCAATGCAGGTAGTGAGAAGCAGAAAGTGAGAAAGAAAAGCAGTGTAAAGACTGTCTCCTCCTCAACAACAACAATACCAGACCCCGTTTTCTTAATGCTTTCTATACTGCAAGCACTCTGCTAGGCAGTCTGTATGCATTATCTTATTTAAGCTTCATGACAAGTGTAAAAGCTAAGAATCATCATTTTATTTTATAGGTAACACTTCATAAAGGGCTCTCGATAGCAGTCAAACTCCATAGTCCTTTTTTCTGTGCTGTTTCCAAGGTCTTTTTTCACTGCTGTCTGGAATAGGAATGATTCATGAAGACATTTTACCTAATCTCTCCCCTTCGCTTACATACACCAGATTATACTATATTGTTTTACTAACAGCCTTCAAGGTGGAAAAGGGTTCGGAGGCAACTGAAGAGAGAGGAGGCTGTGGGGCAGGTCCAGCCAGAGCCCAGGCCAGAGGGGCTGAAGCTGGAGCCCTAGAGCACAGACGCAGGTTGTCAGGTGCACAGAGTTGAGCATCCCCTGCTGGTCATGGTTGGCCACGGGGGCACCCAGGAGGGATCAGCAGGCTGGCTACACCTAAAAATCGGTCCAAAGTCCAAGGTCTAAAGAGATAAATAAAAACACTGACAAATAAGTCAAATGGTCCAGCAACAAATGGGGACCCAAGGATCAGGCACATTGGGGTTTTTTTTTTGGAGTATTAGCATAAGCTGTGACATGAAAAAGTGTGAGGTCAATCATGTGGCCTTTGACTGGGAGGGGGCATATCCTCCTCAGAGGCAACTAAGCCCTACCCTCGCCTCAGTCTGGGCTCTGTAATCCTGCTTTGTGCTCATTCTCCCCAAGACTGATCACCTGGGGGAAGCTGGGGTGGTTCAACCCTGCCTGACCCTTCCCCAACATACAGATGGCGGCAGGTAACATGGTGAAATCAAATAGATCTGGTTTTTCATCCTGCCTGTCCACCCAGGTGGACTTGGACAATTTATTTAGCCTCTAAGCCTCAGTAGTCCCAGGGAAGTCATCATCGCTACTTCACTATTTTAAGGATTATATCAGATAGGGCATGTAAGGTAGCTGACACACATTCCTTCATGTGAATTCAAATTCTACTGAATTCAGCTCTGCACCAAGTCCCATCCTCCACTGCCCTCTGTTTCAGCAAACACTGAGGCCTGTTGTTTCTCCTCCTCTACCTGCTCTGATGTGGTCAAGGTCCAGAGAGCTGAGCAGTTGGCAAGCGGACCACTAGCAGCAGATAACATCTTCACTCAGCTCTCCCCGAAGCCGTACGGCCCGGCTGAAAGGAAGAAGGTCTCCGAGGCTCCCCTGTCTCTCCTCATCCTCATCCTCATCCTCATCATTACTTCTGCTTCTTGCAGCCAGCCAAGTGAGTCCACTTGTCTCTGTAGGGCAGGAATGAGAAAAGGGGATGGAGCAGCTGGCAGGGAGGTGGTGCCAAGGGTGCTGTTGGGTCTCTGGCCTCATAAGCCCCTGTGGGCTCTCCCCACCTTCATGCCTAGCTCCTGACCTCCAATTCTCCCCTTTGTAAGTAGAGCTGGGGTTGGTCTGGATCTTTCTGGGGTAAGTAGTTCCAGGAAACTGGGTCACCATTTCCTCAGGAGTCCCAAGCGTGGTGAGCAGGAATGATCACTCAGGAGAGAGGCCAAGAAAGCTGCAGAAAATGCAACAAGAATTGCATGCAATGAAAGGGAGGGGGAAGCACGCAGATGAGAAAGAAAAGCGGTAGGTGCCCTGGAAGAACGAGTTATGAGAGGAAGGAAGGTTCAAACAATCATGTGGGTCTAAGCCCAGGAATTGGGAGTCTGAACCGAGACACCACTTCCTCAAAGTGGCTGGCACAGGTTGCTGGGACTATCAGACAACCAAAATGAGTCCCAGAGGAATGGTTGTTTGGGAATCTATGGTCCCCTTCTCCATCCCCCAGCCTATGACTACATAACATCTGCAGAAAAGAGGAAAGGGGTTGAAAGGTTTTTGAGCTGTGGGGAGAAGGAGAATTGCGGCCTATGGAGGATGGGGTTTGTTTTGTCCCTCCATATCTCCTCCCTCTATCATCGCTTATGAGGACGTGGTGACGGGGGTGGGGGGGACAAAGATGTGTACCACCTGCCCTAGGCTGCCCCAGCCATTCTTTTCTCTCTTGTTTTTTTTGTTGTTGTTGTTGTTGTTTGGTTTGTTTTTGTTTCTCGCTTGTTTTATTTTGTTTTGTTTTGTTTGTGATGGAGTTTCACTCTTGTTGCCCAGGCTGGAGTGCAGTGGCGTGATCTTGGTTCACCACAATCTCTGCGTCCCGGGTTCAAGTGATTCTCCTGCCTCAGCTCCTGAGTAGCTGCAGGCACACACCACCACACCCAGCTAACTTTTGTATTTTTAGCAGAGACGGGGTTTCACCATGTTGGTCAGGCTGGTCTCGAACTCCTGACCTCGTGATCCGCCTGCCTCGGCCTCCCAAAGTGCTAGGATTACAGGCGTGAGCCACCACGCCTGGCCTCTTTTCTCTCTTAAGGTCACCCTGGCACGTAGTCCGGCCTGACTCTGCTTGTATAAACACAAAGGAGCAAGGGTCAGCTGCACCATGTAATCTGCCCACATACTCTCAGGATGACCCTGGACTTCGTAAACTCTGCTTTGAGAACTAGTGATATGAGCATCACTTACGGAGGGACTGTGTGGGAGGGGGAGACGATGCTCTTTGGGAGAGTCAATCAGGCCAGTGCAGTGGGTTCAGGCTTCAGGGAAGACAGAATGGCCCACCCAAAGCATGGATCAGCAAGATGGTGCTCTCAAGATGTCCCAAGCTTTGCCACTCTCTAGAGGCAAAGGGGTCAAGCTACAAAAATATTTGCACTCTGAAGGTTTGGGGGCTGGGAGAGATCTCTAGACTGACCTCTTGTGTAGTATTCCCAATTGATGGGTAGTCAGGACAGCTCAAAGAAAACACAGCGACAATAACTAATCAAGTCCAGTAGCCTGCGTGCATCAAAGAGACGGGAGGAAAGAGCCATTTCCAAGGCAAGAAGAGCGGTCATTACAACCATTGGCTCTTAATTATAATAAGCACTGATTGAGCCTTTCTGTGTGCCAGACTCTGAGTTAAGGGCTTGCCAATCATTTTCTCACCGAATTCTAACCATGATCCTAGGTTACAAGCAAGTATCATTTACCCCCACTTAATGGATGAGGAAACTGAAACCTAGGGAGATTAGGAAATTTGCCCATGATTCAAGTCAAAATTCAAGTCAAGTCAAAATTCCAGCCCAAGCTGTCTGACACCAAAGCCTAAATCATACACTTTTTCCTTCTGCTCTAACTTCTGTCTCTAACGGCTCTACTCTCTTACCCTTCCCCCTAACCTCCGTCTCTTCAATGCCCTAAGATAGAGTCCAAATTACTCAGTAGTTCAGCAGGTGTGTGAACAGACCCTCCTGTCTCTCTAGTTTCATCTCTGCCCATTCATTCCTTCCTACCTTACATGCCAGCCACCCAAACTGCCCAGCACTCCCAAGACACACTGAGCTTCCCCTACCTTCAAGCTTTCCTGCATTTCTTTCTTCCAGATTCTACAAGTCCTTCGTGTGTCTAAATCCTTTTTTTTTCCTTTTGAGATGGAGTCACTCCTTCCTCCAGGCTGGAGTGCAGTGGCGCCATCTTGGCTCACCACAACCTCTGACTCCCAGGTTTAAGTGATTCTCCTGCCTCAGCCTCCCAAGTAGCTAGGATTACAGGCATGCACCACCACGCTCAGCTAATTTTTGTTAGTAGAGACAGGGTTTTGCTATGTTGGCCAGGCTGGTCTCAAACTTCTGACCTCAGATGATTCGCCCACCTCGGCCTCCCAAAGTGCTGGGATTACAGGCCTGAGCCACAACACCCAGCTGTGTGTCTAAATCCTGCTCATCCTTTACAAATCAATGCAGGCCTCACTTGCTTTGAGACTTCTTCCTCAACCACCGAGGATGGGTTAGGGGCCCCTCATTCTGTTCCCATAGCACCTTATACCAAAGTCTGTTCTATCCTGGACCACATTCTATGGTAGTGTTTGTTTAACTTTTCAATTTCCCTTTCAACCCTGACTACTCTGTAAGCTACTTAAGGGTAGTGACTGTATCCTCCTCATGTTTTTACCCCCATAGAGCCTGGCATATAGTACTAGCTCAACCCATGTTTGCCAGATCAAGTCACCAATAAACAAAAGAGTGAGCCAGCTTCCTCCCAGTTCCTTGGCAAGTGTGAATAACCAAGTCATTTGTAGTTGACACTCAGCTCAGAGGCTGAGGGTTCTAAATGTATGTCCCCCAGAGAGATTCATCTTTTGCCCTTTCTCCACTACCTGTCAAACTATCATTGGTCTCCTCTAACAGACGGCTTTGCTATCAGAGCAGTGAAACACAAACGGTAGGAGACAGAGGTGGGTATGGTGGTCTCCCCTCTGCTTCCCTGGCTCAGCTTACAATGTGATTCCTTCAGAAGTTCCTGAGTGGGTGAACACCCCATCCACCTGCTGCCTGAAGTTTTATGAGAAAGTGTTGCCAAGGAGACTGGTGGTGGGATACAGAAAGGCCCTCAACTGTGACCTGCCAGCAATCATGTAAGCACATCCTTGTAGATATTTCTGTGGAGGGGGACAGGGAGCCCAGGGGCAGGAATGAGATACATGGAACCAAGAGGTCTCTATGCTAGAAGCAGTGGAGTAGTGGCTAAGGGTTTGGCCTTTGGCTCTCACGGGCCTGGGATTAATTCCTAATTTTGCCACTTTTAGCTACGTGGTCCATTATGAAACCCAAGCTTGAGGGTCTAGGCTGAGCGGAGAAGGGACTGAGAGAAGGGATGGTAAGGTTCTGAGGCCAGAGAGAGAGGCTGTCTGAGGGAACCCAGCCAGGAGAGGCCCAGGGAAGCTTTAAAGAACATAAGGTGAGCTCCATGTGAACCAGAGGTGGGGGTGTGCACTGGACCCCTGCCTGAGTCTGCAGCCCATGACAGTCTAATTCTGCTTCTGCAGCTTCATCACCAAAAGGAACCAAGAAGTCTGCACCAACCCCAGTGACAACTGGGTCCAAGAGTACATCAAGAATCCCAACCTACTTTTGCTGCCCTCCAGGAACTTGGCCATGGTTAAAATTATTACAGCAAAGAATGACAAAGCCCAGCTCCTCAACTCCCAGTGATGACCAGGCTTTAGTGGAAGCCCTTGTTTACGGAAGAGAGGGGTAAACCTGTGAAAACAAGAGAAGCCTTATTAGGCTGAAACTAGCCAGTCACATTGAGAGAAACAGAACAATGATCAAAATAAAGAAGTATTTCGAATATTTTCTCAATCTCAGGAGGAAATACCAAAGTTAAGGGATATGGGCAGAGATACACTCTTTTATTTTTATATTTTTATTTTATTTTACTTTTTTTTTTGAGATAGGGTCTTACTCTGTCACCTGGGCTGCAGTGCAGTGGTGTGATCTTGGCTGATTTGATCTTGGCTCACTGTAACCTCCACCTCCCAGGCTCAAGTGATCCTCCCACCCCAGCCTCCCGAGTAGCTGGGACTACAGGCTTGCGCCATCACACCTGGCTAATTTTTGTATTTTTGGTAGAGACAGGATTCTACCATGTTGCCCAGGCTGGTCTCAAACTCCTGTACCCAAGCAATCCACCTGCCTCAGCCTCCCAAAAATGTTGGGATTACAGGCGTGAGCCACCACATCTGGCCGGTACACTCTTAATACATAGAAAAATATCTTTCACATCCTTCTGCTCTGCTTCAATTTCTCACTTCACACCAGTACACAAGCCATTCTAAATACTTAGCCAGTTTCCAGCCTGCCAGACGATCTCTGCCCTCTGGGTCTTGACCTATTAAGAGCCCCAAAGAACTCTTAATTTTTCCTGTCCATCTTTATGGATTTTTATGGATCTGTATTTTCTTCAATTATTCTTTTCTTGTATAATACAACTTTTTATAGGAAGTCAGGATGAGAATATTCACATTAATCATTTTTGCAGAGGCTTTGCTAGATCCTCTCATATTTTGTCTTCCTAAGGGTGGCATGGGTACAGAGAGTGCCTGACTGGGAAAGAAAAAAAAGAGTGAGAGATAAGAAGAAGAAGAGACACAAATCTCTACCTCCCATGTTAAGCTTTGCAGGACAGGGAAAGAAAGGGTATGAGACACGGCTAGGGGTAAACTCTTAGTCCAAAACCCAAGCATGCAATAAATACAACTTCCTTATTTAACAGCTTGATTCCTAACTTCCTGCTTTTTTTCTGCTAGGGTGAAAGCAGCTTAATCTCAGTTTTTTTCAGGGGCTTCTCCACATTTCTTAAGACTTTTGTCAAGGTTGGGGGCCATTTATAATCAATCTCCCCTTCTGTCTCCAGCTCAACAGCAGACAGCTGACTCAGCTCCTTTGCATTCAACATTCTCCCAAAATGCTGTTGTGAAGACAAAACAAAAGCCAGGAAATTAAGACCGGATGGTTAAGCGAAACAAATAAATACAGTGTAAGTATCAAGCTGAAAACGGGCCAACGAATTGGATTCTGGTAAACTGACTCATGGCTGCCCCCAAGTGGCCATGTTGTTACAACCCGAACGGCCTCCCTTGGTCGGGCGTGGTGGCTCACGCCTGTAATCCCAACACTTTGGGAGGCTGAGGCGGGCGGATCACGAGGTTAGGAGATCGAGACCATCCTGGCTAACACGTTGAAATCCAGTCTCTACTAAAAATACAAAAAAATTAGCCGGGCGTGGTGGCGGGCGCCTGTAGTCCCAGCTACTCTGGAGGCTGAGGCAGGAGAATGGCATGAACCCGGGAGGCAGAGCTTGCAGTCAGCCAAGATCATGCCACTGCACTCCAGCCTGGGTGACAGAGGGAGATGCCATCTCAAAAAAAAAAAAAAAAAAAAACAGCCGCCTCTTCAGCCCAAGCTCATCTACCCAGGTTGGCCATCTCATCTAGCTGGCCAATCAGACTCTTGGAGAGATTTGAAATTTGGACCTGAGAAACTCAGTCTGGTTGCTTCTAGAGCAGAAGTGAGTTTCTGGCAGTGTCCCAAGGAAAGAGGTCTACGAACTTCTGTCCCGAGGTCCCTGGAACTGCCTCACTTTCTGCCCCAGCTCCAGGCTGGGGGCTTCAGCTGGTCTTTCAGTTCCATGAGATGTCCCAGCATCCTTCCTTTAAAAAAAATGTCTAGGCCAGGCGCAGTGCCTCATGCTTGCAATCCCAGCCCTTTGGGAGGCCAAGGCAGGCGGATCACTTGAGGCCAGGAGTTTGAGACCAGCCAGGACAACATGGCCTGTCTCTACTAAAAATACAAAACTTGGCCAGGCGCGGTGGCTCAAGCCTGTAATCCCAGCACTTTGGGAGGCCGAGACGGGCGGATCACGAGGTCAGGAGATCAAGACCATCCTGGCTAACACGTTGAAATCCAGTCTCTACTAAAAATACAAAAAAATTAGCCGGGCGTGGTGGCGGGCGCCTGTAGTCCCAGCTATTCGGGAGGCTGAGGCAGGAGAATGGCGTAAACCCAGGAGGCGGAGCTTGCAGTGAGCTGAGATCTGGCCACTGCACTCCAGCCTGGGCGGCAGAGGGAGACTTCCGTCTCAAAAAAAAAAAAATACAAAATTTAGCATGGTGGTGCACGCCTGTAATCCCAACCACTCAGACGGCTGAGGCACAAGAATCGCTTGAACCCAGGAGGCAGAGGTTGCAGTGAGCTGAGATCACGCCACTACACTCCAGCCTAGGCAATAGAGTGAGACTCCATCTCAATTAAAAAAAAAAAAAAAAATCCTAAAGGGCCATGTTGGCAATTTAGCACCTCAGGAATAACTTATTGGTTTAGGTCAGTTCTTGGTGGGGGATGGGGGATGTATGTGTGTTAAAATAGACATAACAGGGGCTGGGCAAGGTGGCTAATGCCTGTAATCCCAACACTTCCAGAGTCTGAGGTGGGCGGATCACTTGAGGCCAGGAGTTCCAGACCAGCTTGGGCAACACGGTGAAACCCCATTTCTACCAAAAATACCAAAAAAAAAAAAAATTAGCTGGGCATGGTGGCCTGCGCCTATGGTCCCAGCTGCTCAGGAGGCTGAGGCAGGAGGATCGCTTGAGCTGGGGAGTCAGCTGAGATCGTGCCACTGCACTCCAGCCTGGGTGACAGAGTGAGACCCTGTCTCAAAAAACGTGTGTGCGCGCGCGCGCATGCACATACGTATACACACATAACAGGGCCACGCACAGTGGCTCATGCTTGTAAACCCAACACTTTGGGAGGCTGAAGCAGGAGGATCATTTGAGTCCAGGAGTTTGAGATCAGCCTGGGCAGTATGGTGAGAGCTTATGTATGTTTCATCTCTACAAAACATTAAACAATTAGCTGGGCATGGTGGTGTGTGCCTGTGGTCACAGGTATTCAGGAGCTTGAGGAGGGAGGATTGCTTGAGCCCAGGAGGTTGAGGCTGCACTGCAGTGGGCCATAATATCACCACTGCACTCCAGGCTGGATGACAGAGCAAGACTGCCTAAAAAAAATACATACACACACGCACACACACACACATAAAATTTACCATTTTAAACATTTTTAAGTGTACAATCCAGTACATTCACTTTGTTAGGTGAACATCACCACTATCCATCTCCAGACTTTTTTCATGGTCCCAACCTGAGACTCTGTACCCATTAAATGCTAACTCACCATTCTCTCCCCCGCCAGCCTCTGGTAACCACTATTCTTTCTGACGCTATGAATTTGACAGCTCTAGGTATTACATGTGAGTGGAATCACGTAGCATTTGTCCTTTTGTGACTGACTTATTTCACCAGCGTAGTGTCATCAAGGTTCATCCAAGCTGCAGCATGCTTCAGAACGTCATTCCTGTTAGTCATTAGGCTAACATTCCATTGTAGGTATCTGCCACGTTTTGTTTATCCAGCTATCTGCTGATGGACGTGTGGGTATCCCCCTTTTCTTGCTAGTCAGAGTTTGCAGATCTTGGTTTCTGTTACTTGCGCCAAAAGCACCTGAACTTGGATAGCAACTCATCAATCACCCGGGCAGTGACTCAGAGGAGCCCCATGTGCTTGCTGCTCTTGCTGCTCCGCAGGGGCCAGTAATGCTTGCTTTGGACCCTCCCTGGACTGTGAGTCCCTGCCCCTTGATCCAGGAATTTCTCTCCACCCTCCTTGCTATCAGGGGTTACAGCTAAATATGATCAAACTCCTTCCTCCAGGAGCTCCCAGCCTGGGGATGACAGAATCACTAACATGCAACGTAGTCAGGCCCAGACCTTTGCTTGCAGAGGCCAAAGCAGACATGGGGGTGGGAGTGGGGGTGGCAGGGCCTAGGCTGACAGAAGTCAGAACAGCATCAGATGAGGCAAGAAGTTTCAAAGTCCTTAGCCAGCACCAGGGTCAAAGCCAGGGAGTCAGAGTTCAAAGGCCTGAAAAACAGGACAAGGTTGAAAACAGGAAGCTCAGGGCTGGGGTTCTGGCAAGCTGGAACAGAATGTCGTTGCCTTGTGTTTTGTTTTGTTTTTAAATTCAGGAGGATTGAGATGTCAGTCTGAAAACCTGACTAATTGGGAATCTATATACACAAAGTCAAATCCCCACCCTAGCACGTCATAAAAAGCTTACCAGAAACTCCTAATGGTTCAGAACTGGAAGAGCTTTTCTCACGTGCATTCAGTTGCTTTTCAAGAAGGATATTTCTCGTCTTTTCAAGGTAGGCAGATAGATGGCTGACCTTACACACACACAGAAAGGACTTCGGTCATTCTGATATACAGAGTTTTCCAGCCGTGGTCATCCTAAAGCGAATAAACCTATTCTCAAACAACTTATATGACTGACCATTTGCCTTGTAGAATACAGGTGGCTCCGTACATGGGGGAATCAACTGGAACAGGAAGGGAAGAAAATGAGGGAACAACTCTGAGTAGTACAAAGAGCATTTTACTCTTACATAGGAGTCACAGGGGATGGCTCGCATGTCCTCTTTCTACACAGCCGTCTTAGACACCGTGAAGCAGATGACCAGATGTCCTGCGGCTGGTTTCAGCAGGCCTGTTTGAAATGTTATTAGGCCTTCTCGGATGGGCCGTGTGAACACATATTTTCTTCCCATGAGAGCACACATGCGCTTGCATGTGTAAGAGCAACTATTGAGAGTCATCAGCAGCCTGAGCTGGCATTTGGGGACACAGTTGATGCAATGGTTTGAAAACACTGTCTCCAAGCCAGGTGCGGGGGTGCATACCTATAGTCCCCTTAACTCAGGAGGCTGAGGCTGGAGGATCACTTGAGCCCAGGAGTTCGAGGCTGTCGTGTGCCATGACTGTGCCTGTGAATAGCCACTGCACTCCAGCCTGGGGGACGTAGCACGACCCCATATCTTGTATTTAAAAAAAAAAAAGTATTATCTCCAAACTCAAACTCTGACAGACCATCTGTGTTTAAGTCCCAACTCTCTCACTCACTGTGAAGTCTTGGGTAACTACTAATCCTCCTAAGCCTTAGTTTACTCATCTGTAAAACAGACCAATTATAATACCTACCCCCCCCCCAACCGTGTTGAAAGGATGAAAAGGCAATGTGAGAGAGTGCTTAGCAGATAAGTGCTCAATAGGCCTTATTGTTCCAGTATCTGACTTTTCTCTAGGACCACAGAACATAAGATAGTAAGGAGCTTTCTGTCATTGTGAAGATAAGGGAATTAAAGCCCAGCGATGGAAAGCGATTTAGCGAAGATCACGCTACAAATCACCAGCAGATCTGGCACTAGAACTGGAGGCTATACTTTAAAAAGGAGAAACCTCTGATCTACGCAAGCCTGAGGCTGTTGTGAATATGTGAAAGATTGGAGTCATCTGACTAAAGAAGCAATAGTTCAAAGCCTGAGACCTCATTTTGCATTATCTGGTCTCCCTGGAGAGCCTGGCCTCCATTCAGGTGTCTTTGATTCTCACCAAGGAGACTTTGAAGGAATGGGCAAATGCAGAAAGGGACCTCAAATCTCTCCAGGGCCTGGCATTTATGAGCAATAGCCTTAACTTTTCTAAGCCCAGTTTCCTCTTCTGCAAAATGGAGCTGATACCTTACAGCGCTGCTGTGACAACTGCCAGCTTCTGGTACAGGTTCTGGAACAAACATCATAATAAAATGGAAAACAGTATTAATACCTTGGCAGCTAAAGCAGGAATTCCTATCATGGAGGAAATAACCTTTGTTAAGAAAATGAATTGGTAACCCTGGTTAAGGAAGGACACTCCCCCAGGACATGGGGCTGAGACTTCAGAGAAAGGACTGAAGTTGTTTCAAGCGAACCAGGAGAAGCAGCTTTGCCCCTGAGAGCCAGAGGGGAGAAAGGCAGAGGGGCTGGAGAAGGGGATAGAGGCTGTGCAATGAGCAGCAGGACTGTCCTCCTTCCTGGAGTCCTCAAAAGTGCCATCAATTATTTTGCTTCCTGGCCAGCGGGGTGGCTCTTGTTTGTAATCCCAGCACTTTGAGAGGCCGAGGTGGGAGGATCACCTGAGGTCAGGAGTTTGAGACCATCCTGGCCAACATAGTGAAACCCCATCTCTACTAAAAGTACAAAAATTAGCTGGGCGTGGTGGTGCATGCCTGTATTCCCAGCTACTCAGGAGGCTGAGGCAGGAGAATCCCTTAAACCCAGGTGGCGGAGCTTGCAGCAAGCTGAGATCATGCCACTGCACTCCAGCCTGGGAAACAGAGTGAGACTCCGTCTCGGGGAAAAAAAAAAAAAAACAGAGATGGAAACACCAATAATTACAAGTTATTGGGAGAACTACACTGGTTAACGTAAGTAAAGTGCCTAGTTTTGGGCCTGGCTCACGGCAGAGATTTAGTACTTACGGGTTCCCTTGCCAGAGAAATGCTGCTTCTGTCTTGCAAGTTCTTGCTGGAAGAGTCAGATGACACTTATCGGTTCCCACAACTACAACACAAAAGCTGATGGAAAAGGAATCATGTCATGAGCAAAAGAATCAATAAATCATTTGAATCAAGAAACAGTTATTTCCACCCTTAGCACACTCAGAACTTCCCCCTCGCTCCTCCCTTGCATTCTGATCAAAAAAGGAGTCCTGGTCGGGTGTGGCTGTTCACGCCTATAATTCCAGCGCTTTGGGAGACCCAGGCGGGCAGATCACCTGAGGTCGGGAGTTCCAGACCAGCCTGACCAACATGGAGAAAACCTGT
>NW_012116588.1:979639-980043 GCF_000951035.1 Colobus angolensis palliatus | reverse complement strand
AGAAGGCAGTTTAAGCTGGGTCCTGGAGTGTGGATTTAGGTCCTGGAGTTCTGGACTGAGTTGCTGAAAAGCAATTGTTGGCTGACTTGATTTTAGGAAAATTAGTGAGCAGCGTGACCCAGTGGTTGAAAGCCACAATGGCTAATCTCTGTGCTCATTGGGCTGGATCATACATAAACCCAGTTGCTGAGATAGCCCCCTCCTGGTGCGCACACCTTCCACCTTCCCACCTCTCCTTGTTTTCTCCCCTTTTGAAGAGAGCTGAGACATTCAGTACACACTGAGGGCACAATGCGTTCGAGGAGCTGTCCTTCCCACTGAAAGTGAGAAGAGAGATCACGCACAAACATACACATCATCAGGCTCTGTAATGAAGAATAGAGCATAGTAAGAGTGATGGCGAG
>NW_012116588.1:978051-978427 GCF_000951035.1 Colobus angolensis palliatus | reverse complement strand
CAGATGTCAGAGGGACACTGAAAACTGGAACCAGCAACAGGCATTCAGGGAGTTCCTATTTTTTGTGGCCTTGGCCTGAAGGCAATGGCAGTTGCTGTGGAGGATGCCACAGGGTTGGCTAAAACTAACACAAAGTGTGTGGGCTGGGCACGGTGGCTCATACCTGAAATCCCAGCACTTTGAAAGACCGAGGTGGGCGGATCACCTGAGGTCAGGAGTTTGTGACCAGTCTGGCCAAGATGGTAAAACCCCGTCTCTACTAAAGATACAAAAATTAGGCCAGGTGCGGTGGCTCATGCCTGTAATCCCAGCACTTTGGGAGGCCGAGGCAGGCAGATCACGAGGTCAGGAGATAGAAACCATCCTGGCCAACATG
>NW_012116588.1:967202-973229 GCF_000951035.1 Colobus angolensis palliatus | reverse complement strand
GAGACTCCATCTCAAAAAAAAGAAAAAAGAAAAAATTACCCAGGTGTGGTGTCTCTACTAAAAACACAGAAATTAACTGGGCCTGGTGGCGCATGCAGCTACCCAGGAAGCTGAGGCACGAGAATCGTTTGAACCTGGGAAGCAGAGGCCACAGTGAGCCGAGATCGCACCATTGCACTCCAGTCTGGGTGACGGAGTGCAATGGAGAGAAACTCTGTCTCAAAATAAAAAAGAAAGAAAGAAAGAAAGAAATTTCCATTGCCCGGCTTTCCTCCACATACAGGAGTTAGTCCTGTATAGCAAATATTTGTAGTTTGTATTTTGATCTAGACATAACTGTTTTATTTTTCAGAATTCTCAGTGAAAATTCTTTTAATTACATAAGAATTCATTTGAAGGCCTGCTATACCTCCAGGATTTGTAAGTTAGTTAATCATATTTATGAGTTTTTAATCATATTATCTATAAAATGAATAAGGGGTTTAAATTAGATAATCTCTAAGATTTCTTCCAGCAATAAAATTCTGCAATTCTGTAAGTTTCTACAGGGTCTCTGCCTATCTCTAGCATTAACTACCTCCTATGCATTTTCAATTTTTAAACTATATAGACAAAATACAGACAGAAATATTTCACATGATAATAAGATCTGAGCAGTGATTGACCCCATATGAACCTTGTTTCATAAAAAGTGTTCACGTACTATCTTCTTATATTTACTCCACAACCAACAGATCAAATCTAATTTATGGTCTATTTTTAAATAGCCCACTAAGTTAAGAATGTTTTTTACGTTTTTGAAGGACTGTGATAGAAAAAGCAAAGAAACAAAGAGAAATATGCAACAGAGACCACATGTGGCCCATGAAGCTTAAAATATTTACTATCTGACATTCCCCAAAAAAGATTTGAAAAAGTTGGTTTAGTAGAATGAAAGGAATTAAAGTTAACTTCGGATTGTTGCCTAAAGGAGAAGAAAATACAGACCACCTGCATTAATGTCAACATCATTAATCCAGATTTTTTTGGTAATTTAATCTGAATTAAATTAACATTTAAATATTAAAAAGGGCAGGCCCAGTGGCACATGCCTATATTCCCAGCACTTTTGGAGCCAAGGCGGTGGATCAAAGGTCAGGAGTTCGAGACCAGCCTGGCCAACATGACGAAACCTTGCCTCTACTAAAAATACAAAAATTAGCCAGGTGTGGTGGTGCATGCCTATTATCCCAGCTACTCAGGAGGCTGAGGCAGGAGAATTGATTGAATTTGGGAGGCCGGGGTAGTAGTGAGCTAAGATCATGCCACTGCACTCCAGCCTGAACAACAGAGTGAGACTCTGTTGCAAAATATAATCATAATAATATAAATAAATATTGAAGATTGAGAGGCTGAAATATACAAATAATACTAAAGCTACCAAGAGAATAGATTAGTATTAAGGATTTAATTTCAGGAATTGTTATATTAAAACAGATGTTTAAAATGATGGTTAAGTGGTATAGCTAGAAATGTTTACACTAAGTAAGCATATCAGAAATGCCCCCAACTCTTCACTAATTACAAAATAACTATCTCCCCAGCCCTGTTACCAAGGAAGGGATACCTGCATAGTATTTCTGTCTGTTTAGAGATAAAAAGTTACTATGTTCATTGTTATCAAAGCTTGATTTTTATCCTTTGTCCATGGTCCAGGGCCGTGTATGTCATTAATCCTTACTAAGCTTATTAATGATGCTCTTTTGCAAACAATATAAGCAGTACAGGTGCAAAGACACTGAGTGAAGACCTGCTTTCTGCCCAACTGCTTAACATGTTTAAGATCTTTTAAACCATCAGAGCTTTTAAGGTCTTTGCTTCTCTTGATAATATACCTACTAGATTTTTTAAAATACCATCCATGAACTTAAAGGAATTACCGTTTCATTGGTGTTTTTAAAGAAACAAACAAGCTTCTCTATACTGCTTTCTTCAGGACTGATTTTCAGCTGATATATACAGGTATAGCCATATTGGTTGTTAAATATGGAAATATGTTCTTACCGGTTGGTAAAGAGCCGCTGTTGTAAGCTGTCTGGACGTCCGCCACAGCCTGGCCTTTCCAACAGGAACTTCACTGCTGTACCTCCCCACAATCCAACAATTAAAAGGTTATCCCGAGGCATAGCAGGAAGCCTTTAGGACCCTTCTTCACAAGGCTTGCATCCGTACTCATGGCTGGTGCTGGGGTCATCCCTTCCATGTAACAATTTTTAATACCACCCTGACTTTCTGACTAATAGAGTTAATCGTTACTGTTTTATCAATGTTTGTGTTCGCAATCTAGAGTATCAAATAGCTCTAGCTCGCCTGTGTTGCTTATCTGTATAGAATCAACATTCAGAGTTGTATTATTTCTGAATAAGCTGAGGATGCCATCATATTATAACTCAGTCTCCTAAACCACACTGCATTTTTTTCTTTATTTCTCTCAATGTTAACAGTGTGACCTAAGTTCTGTATTCTCTTGTTGCTTTCAGTTCGCTTTGCACCTCACAGGCCTCCAGATATCTCCTTGAAGGTTTTGCTCTTTGAAGTGCCAGCACCACTTCAGAGTCAGTGTCTGTTGGCCAAGATTGGGTTTTCCAAGAAATAGATGCTCAACTTCAACGTTCAGACGCCAGCGTGAACCACGGAGTAGTGATTGTGGGAAATACTGGATTCTGCAAAACTGCCACCGTCTCCAGACTGGTGGCCCTCAGTTGCCATGGTACAAGAATGAGACAGCCTCAGACAGCCTACATGCCTCCCCCAAATGTATGTTTCATTTTTAAATAACTCCTTGCTTCACTGGCATTGAAGTTTTTCTGATATATTTATATTAAGTCATATATCCTCTTACTTTCTGATCTGTAAAACCTGACTTCGATGTGAGGACTATTTTTTTTTTTTTTAACAGAGTGTCGCTCTGTTGCCCAGGCTGGAGCGCAGTGGCACAATCTCGGCTCACTGCAAGCTCCGCCTCCCAAGTTCACGCCATTCTCCTGCCTCAGCCTTCTGAGTAGCTGGGACTACAGGCACTTACCACCACGCCTGGCTAATTTTTATTATTATTATTATTATTATTATTTTGTATTTTTAGTAGGGACGGGGTTTCTCCATGTTAGCCAGGATGGTCTCGATCTCCTGACCTCATGATCCACCAGCCTCGACCTCCCAAGGTGTTAGGATTACGGGTGTGAGACACCACGCCTGGCCCATGTGAGGACTATTAATTCAGAGGTGAAGACAGTAATTACTCACAAAATCAAATACCAGACAAAGGGGAATAGAGTAGGAGGAGGAAGTGAACAGCAGACATAATACATGACATACAATCACTGAACTTCACCTTAACTCAAAATGTCACACATTACTTTAGGCTTTTTTCCCTGCCATCTCCCATATCCAACCCCCGCAGTTATCCAGAACTCTATTCAGTGACCAAGGAATTTACTGTACCAGTTGAATGAAAGAAGTCTAAATTCACTCCTACTGGTAGGGAGTTAAACGAGGACTACTTTTTCCTATTTCTCCTTCTTTTCAACAGCTATTGGCCACCAAATAACAACTTCTAATATTTACTTTGGTATCCATTTTTGAAGTATGATCTTATTCATAAATATAGTGTATAATTTCTACTAGTAGGGATGCATTTTCTAAATAACAAGAACAAATTGAATTTTTAAAAAAATCTTAAACAGCTTTATTGAGCTATAAAATTCACATACCATGTAATTCACCCATTTAAAGTATTCAGTTCAGTATTTTTAGTATAATTCACAGGGCTGTACAGCAATCACCATAATCTAACTTTAGACCATTTTCATCCACCTAAAAGAAACTCATGCCTGTTAGCAGCCAATCCCCATTCTCCTCTTAACCCTCTATTTCCAGCCCTAGATAACCACTAATTTACTTTCTATCTCTACGGATTTTCCTATTCTGGACATTTCATATAAATAGAATCATACAAGATAAGGTCTTTTTTTTTTTTTACTGCCTTCTTTGACTTAGCATAACATTTTCAAGGGTTATCCCCGTTCTAGCACATATTGGTATCTTTTTTCATTTTATTGCTGAGTAATAGTTATTGAGTGGATATACTGTGTTTTATCTAGTCATCAGTTGGTGGGCATTTAGGTTGTTTCCACTTTGGGCTATTATAAATCATTCTTCTATGAACATTTGTGTACAAGTTTTTGGGTGGACATGTGTTTTTATTTCTCTTAGGTATAGTCTTAGAAGTAGTATTGCTGGATCATAGAACAAATGGACTTTAGCCATTTTTCCTTTAAAGTTTTATGATTATCTGATGCAACCATTTAAATCTTTTTAATACAGATGTGGATACCAACAGACAGCTGCCACTCACACAGCCACCTTCAACCCACTCATCTATCACCAGTGGAAGCTGCCCAGGAGCTCCGGAAATGCGCAGCAGCAGGAGAAGGATATGTGAAGACTAGCCTCACAAGTATGATAGGATTCCCATGTTGGGGACATGGCAGTTCCATTTTAACATTAAGGAAGCAAAGATAGGGAGAAACCTTTGGCAAAGTGAACAAAAATACATAAAGGTACACCATGAGAGCATGGAGGAAAGTTTCTCTTTCTTTACTATTCCTAGAAAAATACTTTCTTATGTTGGGATCAGAACCTTAGAGTTGGAAAGACTCTTAGAAATAAAATCTTCTAGTGAATAAATAAAGAAGTTGAGACCCAAAGAAGTGGGTTGGTTGGTTGTTTTTGAGACAGAGTCTTGCTCTGTTGCCCAAGCTGGTATGCAGTGGTGCAATCTTAGCTCACTGCAACCTCCACTTCCCAGGTTCAAGTGATTCTCGTTCCTCAGCTTCCCAAGCAGCTGTAGATGGAACTACAGGTGTGCAATACCATGCCAGACTAATTTTTTTTTTTTTTTTTTTTTTGAGACTGAGTCTCACTCTGTCACCCAGGCTGGAGTGCAGTGGCTCCATCTCGGCTCACTGCAAGCTCCACCTCCTGGGTTGACACCATTCTCCTGCCTCAGGCTCCCGAGTAGCTGGGACTATAGGCGCCTGCCACCATGCCCGGCTAATTTTTTTGTGTTTCTTAGTAGAGAAGGGGTTTCACCATGTTAGCCAGGACGGTCTTGATCTCCTGACCTCGTGATCCACCCGCCTCAGCCTCCCAAAGTGCTGGGATTACAGGCGTGAGCCAACGTGCATGGCGCCACACGAGACTAACTTTTGTATTTTTAGTAGAGAGGGGGTTTTGCCACGTTGGCCAGGGTGGTCTCAAACCCCTTACCACAGGTGATCTGCCTGCCTCGGCCTCCCAGAGGGCTGGGATTACAGGCGTGAACCACCGCACCTGGCCAGAAGTGATACGTTTTATCCAAATCAGGGTATGAGTAATCAACAGTTTTTAATTTTCATTTCTAACTTAAAACTCTTCCTGCTATACTGCACTGTCCATAATATCTTTTATACATTTGGGTTTGAAAGTTCTATTTTTCTCAAAATAACGTAAGCACATAGAAAATCAAATAATGCTCAAAACCAGCAATTCTCTTCCTCTACCCCACCCATCTTCTCCCCATAGGTAGCCACTTTCAGCTCTTAAGGAAGTTTCTCTGATTTTCACCTCGATATTTCTAAATACTACTTGTATACTGCTAAAACTTTTATTATTTATATATTAAATATTGCTTCTTATTATAGATGATGGAAAGTATAGCTCTTTCACCTTCCTTCTTCCTACCACCATCCCAATACAATTATTTCATGATTTTCGGCTGAACCATATTATAGTATTTTCAGTATTAATACTATGCAAATATAGTTCACCCTGGAGCCAAGGGTAACATTGCCTTCTCGAACGACTTTATTTTTCCTAGGGGTTTATGAAATGCCTTGTTTTAAAATTTGCTTATTTTTCTTCACACCATTTGCTAAGTCATTTCATAACCCTAATGTAGTTTTGTAAAATGTCTCTCAATACAATTTTCCACATTACCAGTTACATTTT
>NW_012116588.1:963115-966772 GCF_000951035.1 Colobus angolensis palliatus | reverse complement strand
CTTTCTTTCTTTCTTTCTTTCTTTCCTTTCTTTCTTTCTTTCTTTCTTTTCTTTCTTTCTTTCTTTCACTTTCTTTCTTTCTTTCTTCTTTTTCACAGAGTCTGGCTTTGTCGCCAGGCTGGAGTGCAGTGGTGCGATCTTGACTCACTGCAACCTCCGCCTCCTGGGTTCAAGCGATTCTCCTGGCTCAGCCTCCCAAGTAGCTGGAACTATAGGCACCCACCACCAAGCCCAGCTAATTTTTTGTCTCTTTAGTAGAGACGGGGTTTCATAAGGCATCTGTCTTAGAGCCCTTTGCCGAGCTTAGTCTGGACCTAGGACACTGAAGGCTTACCACCTTGTTCTCCTAGAAGTTGCTGTCAGTTCTCTTCTGTGTTTCATCCCATGTCATATTCTTTCTCGATTTGATTCTTCATTTTGGTGGAACATATCCTCCAGTAGCTTCCTAACAAAAAAAAATGCATAGGACATAAGTTTTTTGAGACTTACTGTTTCTAAAAGCATCTTTTTTCTATGCTCATACTTGCTTATTTATTTGACACAGTATATCATTCTAGGGTAAAAATTATTTTTTCTCAATTTTGAAGGCATTGCTCCATTGTCTTGAGCTTCCAATATTGCCATTAAATACTCTGGTACTATTTGTATTCCCAATCTTTTATATATACCTTGTTTTCTCTCCAGAAGCTTTTAGAATCTTATTTTTATCACCATGGTTCTTGGGTCTTTTTCATTTATTCTGTTGGTACCTAGCAACCCTGAGGATATTCTTTAATTCCAAGTAATGCTTTTGTATTATATATGATAATTTCCTCGCCACATTTCCTCTATTCTCTCCTTCTACAACTCGTATTAGTCAAAAATTAGATTTCTGCCTGGACACGGTGGCTCATGCTTGTAATCCCAGCAGGTGGGTGGATCATCTGAGGTCAGGAATTCGAGAGCAGCCTGACCAACATGGCAAAACCCCATCTCCAAAAAAATACAGAAATTAGCCAGGTGTGGTGGCAGGTGCCTGTAGTCCCAGCTACTCGGGAGGCTGAGGAGGGAGAATCGTTTGAACCTGAGAGGCAGAGGCTGCAGTGATCCAAGTGGTTTCTCCAGGTTTTGAATCTGTTGCTACCCTGTGGGAATACACAAGACAAGGAAAATTAACAGAATTCAGAGAATACAGAATTCATAAGATAAGGAGAACTTGGCTTCCGTCTACAGAACACTTAACGTGCATTGTGGCTTACTGCTACTTAAATTATATTTGTTATATCATTTCTTCATTTTTACCTTAACCCTATGAGGTACATTATTATCTCATTTTACAGGGGAAGAAACGGTGGCTTCAGTGATTAACTTTTTCAAAGTCATACTGTTAATAAATGTCAAAGCAAGGATTCAGAGTCAGTATTCTCCCCTATAAAGTGAATACTATTCTTATCCCCATTTTATAAATGAGGAAACAGAGGCTCTGAGGTTAAATAACTTGCTTGAGACCATAAAGTAGTACATGACTGAGTCAAGATTTAAACTGAGGCAGGCAGCCTCCAAGTCTATACTTTTAACCACTACACAATGCTGCCTCTCTAGTGTGGCAGGAAGGATTTTTGTTTAGTGCTATTCGGGAAAATCCATCCATCATTGAATGTGGCTTCAAAGCAAGAAAGTTATAATGAAGGTGTACCTTTCAGTCATTTTGCTGACCTAAAGTTCTTCAAAAAAGGTTTTTATGCAACTATTAGCTCCCAACACATTAAACAAGTTGTCACTGATTTAGTCCTTAGATTAAGAAGCTAATATATCTGAAATGAGCTCATTCAAGAAAACAGCTAATTTGAAGAAGTGTCACAGAGATACAAAAAGCAAAGGTTTTTTTTTTCCCCAAAGAAACCTATGTAAGAAAAAAATTAAATGTCATCCTTGCCAAGAGACAAGTTCTGTGCTATACCGGGGGGTGTCAAATGATCATGGTTCCCCAAATTGTTGCTGTCACTATTAAAGCTGTTGGCCAAAGAAGTAATCATTTTAGTAATCCTATAATATTGAGCATTTTGAACATAATGTGGAAATGTAAGCCAGAAACACACACATACATACACAGAAAGTGAAGAAAAATAATGAAGAACAAGATTTTATTTGTGATGTGGTGATTATTTGAAGGGTGGCCTGCCCCTCCACACCTGTGGGCATTTCTCGTTAGGTGGAATGAGAGACTTGAGAAAAGAAATGAGACACAGAGACAAAGTATAGAGAAAGAAAAAGTGGGCCCAGGGGACCGGCGCTCAGCATACAGAGGACCCACGCTGGCACCAGTCTCTGAGTTCCCTCAGTGTTTATTGATCATTATCTTGACCATCTTAGAAAAAGGGAAGTGGCAGGATAATAGGATCACCGATCATCGTAGGGAGAAGGTCAGCAGTAAGACATACGAATAAAGACATAAGTTTAAGGAAAAGTGCTGTGCCTTGATATGCATATGTAAACATCTCCATAAACCCTTTTAGTGCATAAAGAGCAGCATTGCACTAGCAAGTCCCATCTTCAGCCCTAACACGGTTTTCTCCTTTCTCAGTAAACAGAACATGCAATTGGGTTTTACAGAGATGTTCCATTGCCCAGGGACGGGCAGCAGACAGATTCTTTTCTCTATCTCAACTGCCAAGAGGCCTTCTTTCCTCTTATACTAGTCTTCCTCAGTACAGACCCTTCAGGGGTGTCAGGCTGGGGGACGATCAGGTCTTTACCTTCCCACGAGGTCATATTTCAGAGTATCACATGGGGGGCAACCTTGGACAATACCTAGCTTTCCTAGGCAGAGGTCCCTGCGACCTTTGGCAGTGTGCGTTTCCCCGGGTCCTTGAGATTAAGAGAATGGTGATGACTTTTCACAAGCACACTGCCTTTAGGCACTTGTTTAACAAAGCACACCCTGCACAGCCCAAAATCCGTTAAACCTTGAGTCACCACAGCACATGTCTCTTGCAAGGACAAGGTTGGGGGTAGGGTCACAGATTAACAGCATCTCAAATACAGAACAAAATGGACTCTCTTATGTCTACTTCTTTCTATATAGACACAGTAACAGTCTGATCTCTGTTTCTTTTCCCCACAATTATTTTTTTAAAATATTTACATTTAGGAGAAATGAGATCCAAACTAAACACCAAATGCCCCATAGATGATGTTTTATAAAATTTGTCTAGGGCTTTTCTCTAAAAATTAGCACTGAGATTTTATTTTCAGACCTGGATTTCATCTACACTTGGGAAAGTGAATATGGGAAAACAGCTTTGTTGTTTATTGTTAATTTTCGTGTTGTTTTTACTTTCTACCTCTTCCACTAGAATGGGTCAGTGATTAAATGTTCACCACTGTATCCCCAGCTCCTACACAATGCATGGTTCATAAATATTTGAATGAAGAAACTCTAGTCATTTCTCTGTACAGAGTAATCTTTCTGAAACATTTGCTTTTGCTACTTAAAGCCAGCAAATAGCTCCCCTTGCCCTTGAATGAAATCCAAACTCTCTTCTTAAACTATCATATAAATTATAATGAAAGGACCTGACAAAAACAAGAAATGGGGAAAGGATTCCCTATTTAATAAATGGTGCTGGGAAAGTTGGCTAGTCATAAGTAGAAAGCTGAAACTGGATCCTTTCCTTA
>NW_012116588.1:960348-962000 GCF_000951035.1 Colobus angolensis palliatus | reverse complement strand
TGGGTGCAGCACACCAACATGGCACATGTATACATATGTAACAAACCTGCACATTGTGCACATGTACCCTAGAACTTAAAGTATAATAAAATAAAATAAATAAAAAATATTGCTTCTAAGAAGCCTTTTCTGACTCTCCTAAATTACCTTAAGGTGCCCCAGTTGTGTGTTGCCCCAGCACACTATATTTCCTCTCTCCTACTACTTATTACACTATTATTATTATTACTTGTTTAATTGCCTCTGTTTCCTGCTAAACTGTGGAGGGCAGACAGGGATCATAACTATATTACTCGTTATTATAGCTCCAGAAGCTAACACAATGCCTGGCATATAATGTTCAATTAATATTTGTAAATGAGTGAAAATGCCAGTATTTTCCATTAGGAAATCTTGGAGCATTCAGCTGGATGCTTATACATAATAGTGGTTCTCGACCAATTTATAAGGTCAATTTAGAACCAGATTCATGTGCTCCAGGAATGAATCTTGTTAGAGAATCTGGAATTCCACCAATCCACTGAGACAGAGTTTCATTGGGGATTGAATGTACTTAGACTGTTTATATTGTGCCAGATCTGCTTCTCTAGGAATTCCAGATGAACTGAATAAATTAGCCACTTTTCTTTCAAATTTGTATTTGGTATTGGCCCTCACCTCCTTTGGCTCAAGTAATCAGTAATCTATAATTGAATAGTAACAATCTACAGGATACAGCTATTTAGATCTAGAATTATAACAAAGATAAGCATTACCTTGAACTCTGCTACAGTTAATTAAACAACAGGGCTTTTACTACCACCCAGGAAGCTTACTATAAAACCTAAATCAAAACAGTGTGTTACTAGTACACGAATAGACAATAGACAAGTTGAATAGAACAAAAAGTTCAGAATTAGACCCAAGGACATGCAACACTTAGTGTATGAAAAAGGTGGTATTTCAGATCACTGGGATAAAGGTGGACTTTTTAATTAAATGGGCTGAGACGACTAAATAACCATATAGATAACTCGTATCTCACACCATGTACAAGAATACACAAATGGATTAAGGATCTAAAGGATCTAAATATCTAAAAATAAAACAATGCAACTAATGGAAGAAAACTTAGTAACTTTTTCTTTAACCTTGGTGAAGAGAAAGACTTTCTAAGATCTAAATCTAGAGGAGTAGAAGAAAAGATTGACAAATTTGGCCACACGAAAAAAATTTTACCAGCCTGAGCCACTAGTAAGACCCTGTTTGTACAAAAAAGAAAAAAAAAAAGTAGCCAAACGTAATGGCGCATGCCTATAGTCCCAGCTAATAGGGAGGCTGACGTGGAAGGATAGTTTGAGCCCAAGAGGTGGGGGCTGCAATGAGCCAAGATCACGCCACTGCACTCCAGCCTGGGTGATAGAGTGAGATTCTGTCTCAAAAAAATAAAAAATAAAACTTTTAATGTTGCAGGACCAAAAAACAAACCATAAACAAAGTCAAAAGACAAAGACAACTGATAAACTGAGATAAAATACTGACAAAATACTTCAAAAGTACAGGCAACAAAAGGAAATATAGACAAATGGGATGACATCTAAACTAAAAACTTTCTGCACAGCAAAGGAAACAATTAACAAAGTGAGGAGACAATCCACCGAATGGGAGAAAAT
>NW_012116588.1:955109-956528 GCF_000951035.1 Colobus angolensis palliatus | reverse complement strand
AAAAAAAAAAAAAAAAAAAAATGGGCAAAGGACCTAAACAGACATTTCTCAAAAGAAGGCATACAAATGGCCAATAGGTACATGAAAAAATGCTCAGCATAACTAATCATTAGGGAAATGCAAATTAAAACCACAACAAGATATCATCTCACACCAATTAGAATGGCTTTTACCAAAAAAAATGAAAGATAAGTGTTGGCAAGAATGTGGAGAAAAGGTAACTCTTTACTTTGTTGGTGGGAATGTAAATTAGTACAACTATTATGGAAAACAGCATGGAGGTTCCTCAAAAAACTGAAAAATCCGGTAATCCTTCTTCTAAGTATATATCCAAAGAAATGGAAATCATTGTCAAAGGGATACCTGTACTCCCATGTTCATTGCAGCATTATTCACAGTAGCCAAGATACGGAACCAACCTGAACCAACCAAGCTGAATGGATTTTTAAAATGTGTTATTTTTTTTTTTTTCCAAAGCAGTTTGGAAAGTTCTCAAAGAACTTAAAACAGAGCTACCATTAAACCCAGCAATTCCATTACTGGGTATATATCCAAAGGAATATAACTTGTTCTACCATAAATACATCTGTACATTTGTTCATTGCAGCACTTTTCACAATAGCAAAGCCATGGAATCAACCTAGATGCCCAACAGCGGTGGCCTGGATAAAGAAAATGTGGTATACATACACTGTAGAATAATGTGCAGCCGTAGAAAAGGAATGAAATCATTCGTGTCCTTCGCAGCAACATGTATGCAGCTGGAGGCCATCATCCTTAGCAAATTAAGACAGGAACAGAAAACCAAATACTGCACGTTCTCACCAATAAATGGGGGTTAAACATAGAGTACACATGAACACAAGGAAGAGAACAACAGACACTGGGGCTCACTTGAGGGTGGAGAGTAGGAAGAGGGTGAAGATCAAGAAACTACCTATCAGGGGCTGGGCTCAGTGGCTCACGCCTGTAATCCCAGCACTTTGGGAGGCCAAGGTGGGTGGATCATCTGAGGTCAGGAGTTTGAGACCAGCCTGGCCTGCATGATGAAACTCCATCTCTACTAAAATTATAAAAATTAGCTGGGCGTGGTGGTGGGTGCCTGTAATCCCAGCTAGTCGGGAGGTTGAGGCAGGAGAATCTCTTGAACCCGGGAGGCAGAGGTTGCAGTGAGCCAAGATGGCACCATTGCACTCCAGACTGGGGGACAGGGCGAGACTCCATCTCAAAATAAAAGAAAAAAAGGCTGGGCGCAGTGGCTCGAGCCTGTAATCCCAGCACTTTGGGAGGCCGAGATGGGCCGATCACGAGGTCAGGAGATGGAGACCATCCTGGCTAACACGTGAAACCCCGTCTCTTCTAAAAATACAAAAAAAAAATTAGCCACGCGCAGTGGCGGCCGCCTGTAGTCCCAGCTAC
>NW_012116588.1:943460-951342 GCF_000951035.1 Colobus angolensis palliatus | reverse complement strand
TGTGTGTGTGTGTGTGTGTGTGTGTGTGTATTCCACTGTGTGTGTGCCTTTGTATAATGGAATATACTTAGCCTTTAAAAAGAAGGAAATCTTGTCATTTGCAAGAACATGGATAAAACTGGAGGACATTATGTTAAATTAATAAGCTAGAAACAGAAAGACCAATACTGCCAAAGACCAAAGACTACCAATGATCTTTCTTATATGTGGAATCTAAAAAACTTAAACTCATAGAAATAGACAGTAGAAAGACAGTTACCAGAGACTGGGAGTGTGAAGAAGGAAGAAATGAGGAGAAATTGTTGATCAAAGGGTACAAATTTTCAGATAGATAGGAGGAATAAGTTTTGAGATCCATTACACAGCAGAGTAGGTAACTACAATAATAATATATATTTCAAAATAACTAACTTTTAAATGTTTCACCATAAAAAATGATAGGTTAGGGAGGCGATATGTGTTAATTAGTTTGATTTAATCATTCCACATTGTATAGATATATCAAAACATCACAAAGTACCCCATAAATTTATACAATTATGATTAGCCAATCAAACATAATAATTTAAAAATCTACCACTTGTCAACTTTTAGTATAAAAGAAAAGTATCCACCTTCCATTCTCCAACAGATGGCTGGGCTTTCCTCATATACTCGAATCCGTAACAGTTTCTTGCAACATACTGAATGCAGAGGCAAATTTGGGAGTCTATTGCAAAAGTGTAAAACAGTGCCACTTTCTGAAATGTTTGCTTTGAAAAATAGTTATTTTCATAAGATATATTCTTAGATGTCAGCATGTAATAGGTGTTTTTCAATGAATCAAAAATTTTAAGGAAAAAATTTATAGCATATACTACAGATAAAGGGTTAATATATTTTATATTTAAAGAACTTTTTTTTTTTTGAGACGGAGTCTCACTCTGTCGCCCAGGCTGGAGTGCAGTGGCCAGATCTCCGCTCACTGCAACCTCTGCCTACTGGGTTCAAGCAATTCTCCTGTCTCAGCCTCCCGAGTAGCTGGGACTACAGGCGCATGCTGCCACACCCAGCTAATTTTTGTATTTTTAGTAGAGATGGGGTTTCACCATATTGGTCAGGCTAGTCTTGAACTCCTGACCTCAGGTGATCCACCCACCTCGGCCTCCAAAATTGCTGGGATTACAGGCGTGAGCCACCGCACCCAGCCTAAAGAACTCTTAAAAACTGAGGAAAAAATGGACCAAAACATAATGGGAAAAGAAATAAACAGACAATTCCCAAAAAAGGGATTAAAATGACCCTGAAACATTTTGAAAACATGTTCACACTCACTTATACCTAAAGAAATGCAAACTAACTAAACTTAGTAGGTAGTTTTCACCTGACAGTGCTAAGGAGACTGGGAGGTTTGGACTGGGCGGAATTCACCACAGCGCAGTGAAGCGGCTGTGGCCAGACTGCTCTAGATTCCTCCTCATCGGGCAGGGCATCTCTGCAAGAAATGTGGCAGCTCCAGTCAGGGGCTTACAGATAAAACTCTCATCTCCCTGGGACGGAGCACCTGGGGGAAGGGGCAGCTGTTGTCACAGCTTCAGTGGACTTAATCTTTCCTGCCTGACAGCTCTAAAGAGAGTGGCTGATCCTGATAAGGGGGATTCTCCTAGGACAGCACACCAGCTCTCCTAAGGGACAGACTGCCTCCTCAAGTGAGTCCCTGATCCCTGTGCCTCCTGACTGGGAGAGGCCTCCAAACAGGGATCGACAGACACCTCATATAGGAGAGCTCCGGCTGGTATCAGGCTGGTGCACCTCTGGGACGAAGCTTCCAGAGGAAGGAGCAGGCAGCAATCTTTGCTGTTCTGCAGCCTCCACTGGTGATACCCAGGTGAACACGGTCTGGAGTGGACCTCCAGCAAACTGCAGCAGACCTGCAGAAGAGAGACCTGACTCTTAGAAGAAAAACTAACAGAGAGAAAGCAACAACAACATCAACAAAAATGACCCCCCCAACAAAACCCCATCCAAAGGTCATCAGCCTCAAAGATAATAAATCCATGAAGATGAGGAAAAACCAGAATGCCTCTTCTCCTCCAAATGATCGCAACACCTCTCCAGCAAAGGCACAAAACTGGATGGAGAATGAGATTGATGAATTGACAAAAGTAGGCTTCAGAAGGTGGGTAATAACAAACTCCTCTGAGTCAAAGCAGCATGTTCTAACCCAATGCAAGGAAGCTAAGAACCTTGATAAAAGGTTACAGGAACTGCCAACTAGAACAGCCAGTTCAGAGAGGAACAAAAATGACCTGATGGAGCTGAAAAACACAGCACGAGAACTTCATGAAGCATACACAAGTATCAATAGCCAAAGTGATCAAGCAGAAGAAAGGATATCAGAGATTGAAGACCATCTTGCTGAAATAAGGCAAGCAGATAAGATTAGAGAAAACAGAGTGAAAAGGAATGAACAAAACCTCCAAGAAGTATGGGAATATGTGAAAAGACCAAACCTACGATAGATTGTTGTACCTGAAAGTGACAAGGAGAATGGAACCAAGTTGGAAAACAGACTTCAGGATATTATCCAGGAGAACTTCCCCAAACTAGAAAGACAGGCAGGCCAACATTCAAATTCAGGAAATACAGAGAACATCACAAATTATACTCCTTGAGAAGAGCAACCCCAAGACACAAAATCAGCAGATTCTCCAAGGTTGAAATTAAGGAAAAAATGTTAAGGGCAGTGAGAAAGGTCAGGTCACCTACAAAGGGAAGCTCATCAGACTGACAGCGATCTCTCAGCAGAAACCCTACAAGCCAGAAGAGAGTGGGGGCCAATATTCAACATTCTTAAAGAGGTCAGGCATGGTGGCTCACGCCTGTAATCCCAGCACTTTGGGATCACCTGAGGTCAGGAGTTCAAGACCAGCCTGGTCAACATGGTGAAACCCTGTCTCTACTAAAAATACAAAAAACTATCCAGGCATGGTGACTCGTGCCTGTAGTCCCAGCTACTTGGGAGGCTGAAACACGAAAATCTCTTGAACCCAAGAGGCAGACATTGCAGTGAGCCAACATAGCGCCAGTGGACTCCAAGCTGGGTGACAGAGTGAGACTCAATCTCAAACAAACAAAAAAAAAAATTAAAGAAAAGAATTTTCAACCCAGATTTTCATATCCATCCCAGCTAAGCTTCATAAGCAAAGGAGGGATAAAATCCTTTCCCGACAAGCAAATGCTAAGGGATTTCATCACCACAAGGCCTGCCTTGCAAGAGCTCCTGAATGAAGCACCAAATGTGGAAAGGAAAAACCAGTACCAACCACTGCAAAAACACACCAAAATATAAAGACCAGTGACACTATGAAGAAACTGCATCAACTAGTGTGCCAAATAATCAGCTAGCATCATGATGACAGGATCAAATTCACACAACATTCAGCCAAGAGTACAGATGGTTTTTTAAATGAAATCAGTAAAAGAATTATTTGTGTAAATATCACAATTGTTATCTTTAAAATGATATCTTCTTACTTTAGGATTTTACAGCTGATTTGCTCAGCTGTGCTTAGCCTCAACATGTGGAATCAATTGAAGTGAAACATGCTGAAAGTTTACGTTGAGTTAGAGGTTCGCTGTTTGCTTTTTAGCAAGTGGAGATTTGTACCCACGTGGACATATCCACTGGCATTCACTGTTCATTGAAAGGACAGATCAATTGCTGACAAGTTTTCTCTTTAGGTTCCTTACATTGTGTTTAAGATCAGTAAAATGAAATAGATAAAATAATCACCAATCTATCTAAAGAAGAGAGTGGAGATTTTTAAAATACAACCTCTGATTTCCAGTTTCCACACTGTGCTCAGACTTCATTGCTTCACTCACAAGCAATTCCTGTCTTCAGCTTTATATATGTAGTAACATTTCCTGTGGGGTTTCATTTTTTTTCTGTTTAATGAGAAGGATTTCAGGTGTTTATGCAGGATGTGGCTTATTCAAGAATAAAGGGAAAAAGAGAAAGAGGAAAGAGCAATCTATGGATTAAAAGAGATTTAAAAGACATCAACTAATCATAATGTGCACATCTGATTTCAATCTTGATTTAATCAACATGTTAGAAAATGCCTTTTGACATAAAACAGTTGAAAATTTGAACACTGACTGAATGTATAATGATATTAAAGAACAATTGTTTTAAGAAAGATAGAGAGAGATAATGTGTGACCAACGCTTGATAAAGAAGAACCCAACAGCAAAATCTATTATCAGAGAAGGCTGTGGAGTATGAGAGAAACAGACTGTGCTGGGAATCCTAACCCTGGCTCGGCCCTCAGTGCGCTGTGGCCTTGGCTGAGTCCCTTTCCCTGCCCAGACCTTGGTTTTCCCATCTATGAAATGAAGGAGGGGACCCAAGGGGCCTGTTTAACTCTGGCTTTCTTTTGCTTTGTCCTGTCATGGGCAGCCATGGAGCCTTTAACTCAGGGCCTGTATCAACACCACCATGCATCCACGAGAGTGTAAAATGGGCAGAAGAGTGCTTGATGAGCACAAGTCCAGCGCTGTTGGCTTCTGCAGAACCCAGAACAGGAAGGGTCACCTCCCTGAAGAATCAACTGCATGACCCCAGGTGAGCCGGGTCAAAGGCAACGGGAAGGAGAGAAACTGCTGGAGGATTTCCTCCCACAAACCGTGGGCATGTGTTGTCTGCTCACCAGGATGCTTTGACCTTGTTCTGATGCCTAAGGACTTCTGGTGAGTTCCCTGGGCCTCCATCCTGGTCTGGTTACTTTCTCAGGACTCTAGATGAGTTGGGCTGCATGTGACAGACCCATGTGTGTGCAAATGAACAACGTCACTGGATTGCTACATCACTGGCCCTTCAATTCCTCGTTGCTGGCCTCTGCTCACCTACCCTTCAGATACCGTCATCATGAAAGTATCATCCTTAACACAGAGCCTCACACACTGAAAGTGCTCCATGTAAAGCAGTCAAGGGGTGGAGAGGGGAACCTGCCTCCTGGACCATCACAGATGCTTAATATTCTCTTGAAGCCTGACAAGCTTTCTCCAGAAGGCTGAACTACAATACTTACCATCTGCTACCAACACCAACCAGTTTAACAAATGAACTAAATCACCTAGAAAGAAAAACACTTCCATTTAAGCGGGTACTACAGAGCAGTAGCTAGAGCCACACATTAGTGTCAAATCTGAATTCAAATCCTGCACTGCCTCCTATCAGCTCTGTGACTTTAGGTGTTTCTTAACTTCTCTGCAGCTTATTCAGTAACGATGCTGTGAAGATGAGATTATTTCCTTCAGACAGTGTTCGGCATCATGCCTCACCCACTGGGAGGGCTCAGTGTGTGTCCACAATGGCTTTTCTTTTTCTTTTTTTTCTTTTTTCCTTGAGACTATGTGCACTCTCACACGCAGGCTATAGTGCAATCATAGCTCACTGCAGCCTCAGACTCCCAGCCTCAAGGATCCTCTTGCCTCAACCTCAGGAGTAGCTGCAACTACAGGACACCACACCTGGCTAATTTTTGTAATTTTTTTTTGTAGAGACGGGGCCTCGCCATGTTGCGCAGGCTGGTCTTGAATTCCTGGGCTCAAGTGATCCACCCACCTTGGCTTCCCAAAGTGTTGGGATTACCGACATGAGCCGCTCCTGGCCCTTTAGGCATTTCTTAACCTCTCTGCAGTTTATTTAGTAAGAGTGCTGTGAAGATGAGATGACTCCCTGCCTAGAGTGCTCTGCATCATGCCTCACACACTGGGATGGCTCAATGTATGTTCACAATTGCTTTTTTTTTTTCTTTTTCTTTTTCTTTTTTTTCCTTTGAGACGGAGTTTCACTCTGTCACCCAGGCTGGAGTGCAGTGGCATGATCTCGGCTCACTGCAACCTCCGCCTCCCAGGTTTAAGTGATTCTCCTGCCTCGGCCTCCCAAGTAGCTGGGACTACAGGCGCATGCTGCCACACCCAGCTAATTTTTGTATTTTTAGTAGAGATGGGGTTTCACCATATTGGTCAGGCTAGTCTTGAACTCCTGACCTCAGGTGATCCACCCACCTCGGCCTCCAAAATTGCTGGGATTACAGGCGTGAGCCACCGCACCCAGCCTAAAGAACTCTTAAAAACTGAGGAAAAAATGGACCAAAACATAATGGGAAAAGAAATAAACAGACAATTCCCAAAAAAGGGATTAAAATGACCCTGAAACATTTTGAAAACATGTTCACACTCACTTATACCTAAAGAAATGCAAACTAACTAAACTTAGTAGGTAGTTTTCACCTGACAGTGCTAAGGAGACTGGGAGGTTTGGACTGGGCGGAATTCACCACAGCGCAGTGAAGCGGCTGTGGCCAGACTGCTCTAGATTCCTCCTCATCGGGCAGGGCATCTCTGCAAGAAATGTGGCAGCTCCAGTCAGGGGCTTACAGATAAAACTCTCATCTCCCTGGGACGGAGCACCTGGGGGAAGGGGCAGCTGTTGTCACAGCTTCAGTGGACTTAATCTTTCCTGCCTGACAGCTCTAAAGAGAGTGGCTGATCCTGATAAGGGGGATTCTCCTAGGACAGCACACCAGCTCTCCTAAGGGACAGACTGCCTCCTCAAGTGAGTCCCTGATCCCTGTGCCTCCTGACTGGGAGAGGCCTCCAAACAGGGATCGACAGACACCTCATATAGGAGAGCTCCGGCTGGTATCAGGCTGGTGCACCTCTGGGACAAAGCTTCCAGAGGAAGGAGCAGGCAGCAATCTTTGCTGTTCTGCAGCCTCCACTGGTGATACCCAGGTGAACACGGTCTGGAGTGGACCTCCAGCAAACTGCAGCAGACCTGCAGAAGAGAGACCTGACTCTTAGAAGAAAAACTAACAGAGAGAAAGCAACAACAACATCAACAAAAATGACCCCCCCAACAAAACCCCATCCAAAGGTCATCAGCCTCAAAGATAATAAATCCATGAAGATGAGGAAAAACCAGAATGCCTCTTCTCCTCCAAATGATCGCAACACCTCTCCAGCAAAGGCACAAAACTGGATGGAGAATGAGATTGATGAATTGACAAAAGTAGGCTTCAGAAGGTGGGTAATAACAAACTCCTCTGAGTCAAAGCAGCATGTTCTAACCCAATGCAAGGAAGCTAAGAACCTTGATAAAAGGTTACAGGAACTGCCAACTAGAACAGCCAGTTCAGAGAGGAACAAAAATGACCTGATGGAGCTGAAAAACACAGCACGAGAACTTCATGAAGCATACACAAGTATCAATAGCCAAAGTGATCAAGCAGAAGAAAGGATATCAGAGATTGAAGACCATCTTGCTGAAATAAGGCAAGCAGATAAGATTAGAGAAAACAGAGTGAAAAGGAATGAACAAAACCTCCAAGAAGTATGGGAATATGTGAAAAGACCAAACCTACGATAGATTGTTGTACCTGAAAGTGACAAGGAGAATGGAACCAAGTTGGAAAACAGACTTCAGGATATTATCCAGGAGAACTTCCCCAAACTAGAAAGACAGGCAGGCCAACATTCAAATTCAGGAAATACAGAGAACATCACAAATTATACTCCTTGAGAAGAGCAACCCCAAGACACAAAATCAGCAGATTCTCCAAGGTTGAAATTAAGGAAAAAATGTTAAGGGCAGTGAGAAAGGTCAGGTCACCTACAAAGGGAAGCTCATCAGACTGACAGCGATCTCTCAGCAGAAACCCTACAAGCCAGAAGAGAGTGGGGGCCAATATTCAACATTCTTAAAGAGGTCAGGCATGGTGGCTCACGCCTGTAATCCCAGCACTTTGGGATCACCTGAGGTCAGGAGTTCAAGACCAGCCTGGTCAACATGGTGAAACCCTGTCTCTACTAAAAATACAAAAAACTATCC
>NW_012116588.1:938645-941510 GCF_000951035.1 Colobus angolensis palliatus | reverse complement strand
GGAGTTCGAGACCAGCCTGACCAACATGGAGAAACCCCGTCTCTACTAAAAACACAAAATTAGCTGGGCGTGGTGGTGCATGCCTGTAATCCCAGCTACTTAGGAGGCTGAGGCAGGAGAATCGCTTGAACCCGGGGGCGGACGTTGTGGTGAGCCGAGATCGCACCAATGCACTCCAGCCTGGGCAAGAGCGAAACTCCATCTCAAAAAAAAAAAAATCTGGGAGCACAGGGAGCTCTCCCGGTGTTGGGAGACCAATAAGGTGGTATCAGGAGCCAGAGACCAGGGACCAAGTGCCAGCTCTGAGTATTATGGGGGTATTAAGGCTCACCGCCCAGGACAGGGAGCACAGAGCAGGGAATTCTAAGTATTCAAGCCCTGAAATGCCCGCTTCCTCTGCCTGAGTCGCGGCTGTCCTCTAGTGGCCACTGGATAAATTGCACAGCACGCTGGCCGAAGAAGGGAAAGTGGGAGATGCTTTTCCCCACTTCTGAATCTACCTGATGCTGGAGTTCTCGACCATGCCCACCCATAACTTCCTTTTCATAAAATATATTTTGCATAATTACTGTAATTTTTAAACATTTTAGGCAGATTTATTGAGGTATTGACATACAATAAACTGTGCATATATAGAGATTACAATTTGGTAACATCTGACCCTTGGTATACACCTGAAATCATTATCACAATCAAGATAGTGAAGATATCCATCCCCCCAAAAAGTTTCCTTGTTGCCCTTGGCGATCCTGCTTCCTGCTCTTTCTACTTCCCCACCCCTAAGCAACTACTGATCTGCTTCCTTTTTTTCTTTTCCTTTTTGTTTTTTGTTTGTTGTTGTTGTTTTTTAAATGGAGTTTTGCTCTGTCTCCCAGGCTGGAGTGCAGTGGTGTGATCTTGGCTCCCTGCAACCTCCACCTCTTGGGTTCAAGTGATTTTTGTGCCTCAGCCTCCCGAGTAGCTGGGATTACAGCTGTGTGTGAACAGGTCTGGCTAATTTTTCTATTTTTAGTAGAGACAGGATTTCACTCTGTTGACAAGGCTGGTCTCAAACTCCTGACCTCAAGTGATTCGCCCACCTCAGCCTCCTAAAGTGCTGAGATTACAGGTGTGAGCCACCGCACCCTGCCCTGATCTGCTTTCAATCATCATAGGTTAGTCTATATTTTCTAGTGCTGTCTAGAAATGGAATCACACAGTGTGTACTGTTTTTTATCAAGCTTCTTTCACTCAGTATAATTATTCTGAGATTTATCCTTGTTGTTTTGTGTGGCAATAGTTCATTACTTTTTAAAATTGTAATTGTAGTTTTTGTGGGTACATAGTAAGTGTATATATTTATGGAGCACCTGAGATGTTTTGACACAGGTCTACAATCTGTAATAATCACATCATGGAGAAGGGGGTATCCATCCCCTCAAGCATTTATACCTTGTGTTAAATATTTCATGGCAAAGTTATCTTGGGGTAAACACTGCAGCAAGCCACCAGTGAGTATTCTCTGGGCAAACAGAAAAACGGGTTAAATAAATCACATTACACATTACTCTAATATTTGTATCTATGTCTAGCCCTCAGACATACTGCGATGCCTATTCTTTTCATTGGCAACCAGGTGGTCATTGAATGCTAGAATTATGAATTTAAATTTAACAAAAATTAATCAAGTTTTCAAAAATCAAAACAGAATGGATTTATTTCAATCATTTTGATGTACAAATTTGACTAATTCTAATTTGTATGTTGCCTTTTGGTTTAATAGATACTTTACAATATTTGAAAAGAAAACTAACTTTTGGGAAAACATTTCTGATTAAATTTTTTTACATAAACATAATTTTGATGAAAATATTAAGATATTTGTACTTTAAATGATTGTTTTAATCCTTACATGTATTTTCAAATCTTGATAATAATATAATTAATGATTTTGCTGAAAGATAAGAAAAATAAATTTCACAGAATAGTTTCAGTAATTTATAAATTACACATATCTTTATTACTCATCCCAATATTGTCAGCCCATCAACAGAGCACCCAGACGTGTGCAATAAACATGAAATTTCATGATCTTTGACATTTTGCTAATTTTCTGTCATATACAAATCACAGCTTCATACATATTTTAAAATTTTATCCTTTTAGAGGCATATTTGTCAGAGGATAAGGATAGGACATACTTTAACATACATAACATAACATAATCGACTGGGCATGGTGGCTCACGCCTGTAATCCTAGCACTTTGGGAGGCCAAGGCAGGCAGATTGCCTGAGCTCAGGAGTTTGAGACCAGCCTGGGCAACAAGGTGAAACTCCATCTGTACTAAAATACAAAAAAAATTAGCCAGGCATGGCGGCATGCACCTGTAGTCCCAGCTACTCGGGAGGCTGAGGCAGAATTGCTTGAATCCAGGTGGCAAAGGTTGCAGTGAGCCGAGATCACTCCAGAGTGAGACTCCGTCTCTTAAAAAAAAAAAAAAATTCAAATCATAACTTCATACACATTTAAAAATTTTGTCCTTTTAAAGGAATATTTGTCAGAGGATGAGGATAGGACATACTTTAACTAAAATTAAACTAACAGACTGATAGTTTGTCCATGGGAAAAACCCTTTGCATATTATCAAACTGACTCAAAATATTTTGAACAACTATATTTGTCCAGCTTGACTGGTCTGTAATACAGTGTTTAATAATATATTAGGAATTAGTATTATATTTAAAATTAGAAATGTGAAAAGACAACATAGAATAATTTATGCCACCCAGAATGCCATATGCCAGAAAGCCCACAGGAGAAAACTCCATAAGCCCTGAAAATCTAGTTCTTTTATAGAATGTTGGTTAAAATACAACCCTGGGAC
>NW_012116588.1:934988-937899 GCF_000951035.1 Colobus angolensis palliatus | reverse complement strand
TGCCTATAATCCCAGGAGTTTGGGAGGCTGAAGCCGGGAGTTTGATACCAGCCTGGGCAACAAAGTGAGACTCCATCTCTACAAAAATTCAAAAAAATTAGCCGGGCATGGTGGCAAGCACCTAGAGTCCCAGCTACTGGGAGGCTGAAGCAGGAGGATCACTTGAGCCCAGGAGGTTGAGGTTTCAGTGAGTCATGATTGTGCCCCTGCGCTCTAACCTGGGTGACAGAGCTAGACCCTGTTTGAAAATAACAGCAACAAATAAATGATCTGTCTTGCACTTAAACATTCACTGGACATTTTATTGTTCACTGGGTTATGCAGATCTTCCAAATGTTACACATTACATTATGTGGAATCAAAAATTCACATTCATTAATATCGTCACAAGTCTGTCAAATCAGAAATGGCTTTTAAAATATTGGGAAAGTCCGAGTGCAGCAGCTCACACCTATAATCCCAGCACTTTGGAAGGCCGAGGTGGGCGGATCACGAGTTCAAGAGATTACGACCATCCTGGCCAAAATGGTGAAACCCCGTCTCTGCTGAAAATACAAAAAATAGCCGGGCGTGGTGGCACACACCTGCAGTCCCAGCTACTCGGGAGGCTGAGGCAGGAGAATCACTTGAACCCGGGAGGCAGAGGTTGCAGTGAGCTGAGATCGCACCACTGCACTCCAGCGTGGCGGCAGAGCGAGACTCCATCACACACACACACACACACACCCCAAATAAAATCTTGGGAAAATGTTTAAGTTCATGATTGTTGATACAGTTCTCAAAAACACTAATCTTTGCTTTAAAAAATCAGATTTTATTATTGGCAGCAAATATATCCTCATTGGTTTTCCTTGAAGTGACAAGTTCACTTGGTTCATTTGCAAGAAAATGTCTGCTAGTGAAGCAGGTTTCAGATAATCAGTTTGTCAGTAGTTCTGCCAAGTAAAAATAGTGTTCCATGAACAAAGCTCTAGTTCATTTTGCAACTCAGTTGTACTGTACTTTTTCCTGAGAATTCATAAAGCAGCAGAGTGCTTTATGCGTACTTTCCCTTTCATCACAAAAAATACTTTTTAAAAATGCACTAAAGGCTCAAGATAACTAATAATTTTTGCTGCTTCATCAAGGACATCTTAAGTGGAACTCCCTTAAAAATAAAACTGAGTGGAGAGTGTAATGACTATTGGTATAGTTTGGTGCCTCTGCCTTGATTTGTGCTAATAATGTGCCAGCAGTTTTGTTCACCTTTGTTTTTGTATTCTGATTGTAAATGTCAACACAGTGAAAAAGGCAGATAATATTCTAGTATTGCTATGAAAATACCTTTGATTTCACGAACCTCCAAAATAGTGTGTGAGATCCCCAGAAGTCCAGAGACTACACTTTAAAGAAAACTGGCTTAGTTCTATACGTATGTTTCCTTTGACTCCCAGACCACATAGATCAAGGGGGGGATCAAACAGAGGCAAATGACTGGGGTTTTTAGTTTGGTTACTAAATAAAAGCAGCGCCATTACCTAAGATAATGAAATGGGATGCGGAATAGTGTGCTGGAAGGAGGAAGTGAATTCTGAGCTTCAGGGGGCTTGAGGAGCATAGAGGTATGGGAATCTTAATATTAGTGCAGCTCAGAAGTTTTTCTTAGGGTTAGGTAACCTCACCATATTAGTGGTTTTTGAGAGAGAAGAGGGCAGAAGAGACCTGTGCAGCACCAACATTTAAGGGTCCAGGAGGAAGAGAAGAGGATGATAGTACAAGGACATCAGGAAAGAATTAGAAGGATATCTGTTTTGTCCAGTGCTTCAGAGAAGTCAGATAGAATGGAGACTGAGCCTTGACCATTGGATTTGGTAGTAAGATTACTGGTGACCTTTGCCAGAGCAGTAGGGGATGAAATCCAGATTATGGAAGAGTGAAGAGTGCAGAGACAGTCATTTATACAATTCTTTAGAGAAGTTTTGGGGTAAAGGGAAAGAGAGATGTTGGGCAATTAAATATGAGAAAGAGGCTGCACTGAGGACAGAAGATACTTAAGTATTAATTCCTAGGCTGAAAGGAAGAAGCCAGTAGAGAAGATACTGATGAGCACTTTGATCTGAAAGAAAAGAAAACTGATGAAACAAGTTGGTATTACAGATGAGATACAGTTAGCTTTGTAGTATAATCTGTACTTTGTAGTATAATAGTGAAATGAGAAGCTGATGAAAACTGGATTCCCTGGCCAGAGAAATGCACAGACCTGTGATATTTGGCATACTTTTTTTAGTGAACACGGAATTCCTTACTAATTTTTTCTGTTTCATTATTGTTTAGTTTGATGTGTCTTACTTTAAATCCATTTATTTCAACAAAAAGATTTTTTTTTAATGCAGATGATTTAATTTTAACAATCTGTGATTTTCTCCGAATCGAACTTGTGTTTTGGCAACTTTCAGTCTGTAGTAACAAATGATAAGAAGAAGGGTGCAATTCTTTCTCTTGTGCAGGGATTTTGCCTCCCCCTTTCTCTCAGTTGAAAGATATTTGGGTCTCTCGAATAACTGGTACATTTAGCTCCAGAGTGTTTTGTTTCTGGAGGCAGTTTAGACAACAGCCTCAAGTAGTGCTTTTGTTAAAAATGTATGTGTTTTTAAATGTGCTTGTATTTCTAACATTCTTTTCTCCTTTCTCTTCTAGTCTGTTCTCTGGGGAGGCAGTAAGGGGCCGTGGAGCTGGCCTCGGCCTCTGCCTCGGCATCGGGAGAGGCTGGACTTCCTGTCTCTCTGTGCTGAATGGCTGCGATGGCGCCCGCTCTCACTGACGCAGCAGCTGAAGCACACCATATCCGGTTCAAACTGGCTCCCCCATCCTCTACCTTGTCCCCTGGCAGTGCCGAAAATAACGGCAACGCCAACATCCTTATTGCTGCCAA
>NW_012116588.1:931547-934585 GCF_000951035.1 Colobus angolensis palliatus | reverse complement strand
GGGCTCTCACTTCATCTGCTCTTCATGGGGGTGAAGTGGGAGGATCTGAATCTGGGGACTTGAAGGGGGGTATGACCAATTGCACTCTTCCACATAGAAGCCTTGATGTAGAACACACAACTTTATATAGCAATAATAGCACTGCAAACAAATCTTCTGTCAATTCCATGGAACAGCCAGCACTTCAAGGAAGCAGTAGGTTATCACCTGGTACAGACTCCAGCTCTAACTTGGGGGGTGTCAAATTAGAGGGTAAAAAGTCTCCCGTCTTCCATTCTTTTCAGTGCTTTGGATTCTGACACAAGGATAACAGCTTTACTGCGGCGACAGGCTGACATTGAGAGCCGTGCCCGCAGATTACAAAAGCGCTTACAGGTTGTGCAAGCCAAGCAGGTTGAGAGGCATATACAACATCAGCTGGGTGGATTTTTGGAGAAGACTTTGAGCAAACTGCCAAACTTGGAATCCTTGAGACCATGGAGCCGGTTGATGCTGACTCAAAAGGCTGAAGCTGCCTTGAGAAAAGCTGCCAGTGAGACCACCACTTCAGAGGGACTCAGCAACTTTCTGAAAAGCGATTCAGTTTCAGAAGAGCTGGAGAGATTTACAGCTAGTGGCATAGCTAACTTGAGGTGCAGTGAACAAGCATTTGGTTCAGATGTCATTGACAGTAGTTCAGGAGGGGAGTCTGATATTGAAGAGGAAGAACTGACCAGAGCTGATCCCGAGCAGCGCCGTGTACCCCTGTGAGTAGACCTCATGCATGATAGCATTCTTGAGAAATGTTGGCACAGGGAAGAATGAATGAATCCCTACTATGGAGAGAATGTGATTCTTTGTACATAGGTGTCTAGGTTCCATTTGTTTTTTTCCCTGATGTTAGGTAGGTGAGTGCATATACATGTTAGTGAAGAAATGGAAGATATTTTTGCTGTAGTGTTGTGTTGTTGTTGTAGTCTAAATGGTGGTAATTTCCTTTTGAAGTCTTATTAAGAAAAAAAACTAGGAGACATCTTACGTGTCAAATTGTACTAGTACCTCTTTGAGAGTGAATAATTAGATTTCTTTTGAAACTATATATAGGACATGACAAGTTAATGGCCTGATTGTTCAGATTTTGTTGTTTCCAGTAAGCAGGGACAAATGTTGAGTTGACCTAGTTACCTTTGTAGGAAATTACAGTTGATTTTGATTGAACTTTGAGCAGAGAGTATACCCAGTCTTCAATTTCAACACTTGAGATTGTCTTACATTTTAAGGACTGACAGTTAGAAAATGCTTCAGAATGTTTAATATATTGCCTCCAAGCACAGTCCACTTTCACAACCTGACTCTCTTCCTATTTAAAAAAAAACCCATTTTAATTAGATTTGTTAACCTGAGTTAAATGTATTAATGTATGTGGAATAAATTCTTACTGTTGTTTTTTTTTTGGGTGGGGGGGAGACTGAGTTCCGCTCTGTCACCCAGGCTGGAGTGCAGTAGTGCGATCTCAGCTCACTGAAGCCTCTGGCTCCCGGGTTCAGGTGATTCTCGGGCCTCAGTGTCCTGAGTAGCTGGAATTACAGGCACCCGTCATCACGTCAGGCTAATCTTTTTCTTTTCTTTCTTTTTTTTTTTTTTTTAAAGTAGAGACAGAGTTTCACCGTGTCGACCAGGCTAGCTTCAAACTCCTGACCTCATGATCTGCCCACCTCGTCTTACTGGTTTTTCTAAATCTGTTGGTTTGAGAAAATTTTCCATAAGCTTAAAGGGCGGGGCTCCAAATTGGCATGGTGGAGACAGAGACGTTTCACTCTTGTCACTCCCAATTCAGCATCTATGTACTTAAATAAAGCAGTACTATATTATAACATACTTAAATGTTAAATAAGTGCATTTATCTACTTAGGAATATCAGACTTGAGAGGTAGTATGAGGAGTTGGAAAAGAGGGGCAGGATAGTTGACTAGTAGATCCTCTTTCATTTCCTCTTTGCTAGAGGCTGACTTACTAGAAAAGGCTGAAAAGGATGAATATGTGGGAAGAATTGATGTTTCCTTGACTGTATTAAAAGATGACTAAGATTTTCACTGGAGTGTTTGGTTGTTGAGACAGCCGTGGTTTTTAAAAGTAAATTTTCTGGTTTCCCAATTTTGTTTATATTATCTGCATGGATAACATATTGTATCTGAAATGAAACTTTTTTTTTTCTATTTTGAGGGAAGAAATGGATAATTTTTGCTGAATGTCTTCCTTGTAGACCTAGTTCCATTATCATTTGTTAGTTCACTGTGCTCAAGTTCACTTCTGTGTTTAGATTTAAAGCAAATATGTTTCAGAGACTTGCTTCTTCTGCAACCCATCTTTCTTTAAATGGATTAGTAGCTTAATTCAGCTTGCTAATATTCACGGCATTATCCCCCCTAACTTTGCTGTTTAAATCACTGCTTTAAAAATATCTTGGTTAATGTTAAATATTTTGTGCTGAGAAGTATAATAAACACAGTAGTTAAAGGATTTTAAATTGCATGTACTTATTTTGAGTATTTAACAGAAAAGCACCTAGATTCTATAAGCTTATTGTTCTCAGGATACATTGCATTGAAAACATTTCTGAGTTTTGGTACTGTTGTAGGTAAGTGTTACAAACCAATGAAATAAAAATAGCTGAGAGAATTGTTCTTATTCTATAGGATAATTTAGTGACTTGAAAAAACCTTAAGTCTATTCATTTATTACTTAGTTCTGTGCATTCTTCTCACATAATGGTTTATGGTTTGGAAGGGTGTGAAGTGTATAGGAACAGCCAAAGGATGGCTTTTAGGAAACATTTTCGGATCAGTTGAATCCTCTTGTAATTACATCAACTGAATGATACTTTAAAAAGTTGAATTTTCATGCGTTAGATCATATTAAAGAAAATTTGGGTACTGAAAGTACTCCGAAGTAAATGCTCTTTTCGCACATTGTAATTGTATTTAGGGCCGGGCACGGTGGCTCATGCCTGTAATCCCAGCAGTTTGGGAGGCTGAGGTGGGTGGATCACTTGAGGTCGG
>NW_012116588.1:926558-929822 GCF_000951035.1 Colobus angolensis palliatus | reverse complement strand
AAAGTGATTATTGTATTTCTTGATGTATGGGATAGAAATGTGGGAATAATTTCATTGTATTCTTACAGAATTTACTTCACAGCTGAGTAAACTTTCATTTGTTGAACACCTTTGATTTAATGCCCCTTGGCTTTTCTCCTAATCTGCACATGACGTCCGGTGGCAGAAATAGGAACTTGTGTTTTTTTCTTCTATTCCCTTCTCATTTTTTTTCCTGAGAAGACATGTAGGTAGTGAAAATTATTCTTAGTGCTTGTTGTGGGAGTCTGAAGAAAGGAACTTAGGCATCAGGGAATTTGGGGGTTACCCATTTACCATAGATAGAGTTGCTATAGTGTTTTCTGCTACCTTGTGATTGTTGTTTTTGTTCTCTGAAGTGAACGTAATCTTTTATGGTAGTGTTAGTCATATAAAAAGTACTTAGTAAATGTGTTAGACACAAGAGATAACAGATGAATAAGCTAAGTTTCTATCCTCAAGAAGTTTAAAGAGTGAAGGGAGTGAAGAACTTAGTAAGACAAAGATGAATGTTTAGAACAGTGTCTGGTACTAGGTAATGTTAGAAATGAGTCTTGAAGGACAGCAAATATTTTGATAGACAGTTTTCTTTTGGTTGTGACCTTCTGAGAGGTCAGTATAGGCAGAAGGCACAAGGCACGCAGAGAGGACAAGTTGAAAGGTACAGGGCTTTGGTGGCTCCGTGGGAATGGGATATGTTGAAGACATAGTAGTATAGGTACAGATGATAAATGTAATGTGAGAAGAAAGAGAGATAATTCCAGAAATGATGTAGAGGTAAACTGAATGGGACTTAATAACTGATGTGTGGGGTCAGTTACGGGAGGGATCACCATAGGTGATTGAATTTTCAAGCCTGGCTGACTATAGCAGTAGATAAAGGTTACCAGAAGCATTTCAGTACTGTTTGCAAAATAACCTTAATAGCTCGTGAGAGTCCAGGTTCTTTACTAGAATCTCAAGAATGAAGTTTTCCATATTCCTTACAAGTTCCAGCAAGTGTTAAAAATGAGGAAATGGCTGGGTGCAGTGGCTTGAGCCTGTAATCCCAGCTCTCAGGAGGCTGAGACAAGAAGATGGGTTGAGCCTAGGAGTTCAAGGCTTGGGTAAGCTATGATCGTGCCACTAAACTCCAGCATAGGCAACAAAGTGAGACCCTGTCTCTCAAAAAATAAAAAACAAGGAGGAAATCAGCTTCCAAATAATCTTCTATAAACACGGGGAGGAGCTGATCTGTACAGAGACCTGAAAACCTTCATTGGAGGAGTTTGGATTTGATTAATTCATTCATTAAATCTACATTGAATGCCTGCTACACATGCTGGGATGCTAGGGATACAGTGGTGAGTAAGAAAGATACAATCCTTGTCTTGCACTCATGGGGAATATAGACTAGAGAGAGATTAATATTTAAGCAGGTAATTACATGGATGATGATATATTTATGATTGTTGTGGGTGCCACAGGGACAAAGTTCAGAGTGATCTCTGAGGGTGCATATTGGATATATTTAGTCAGCATGTGGTGGGGATGTGATGGTGAGTCTTCTGAAGGAAGTGACATGTAAGCTGAGACCTGAAGGGTAAGAGGGAATGGGGCTTTGCTGCTGATTAAGGAAACAGGACATGCTAAGGTCCTGGAAATGAAAGGTGCTTGACTCTCTCAAAGAACAGAGCAAAGTTTAGTGTATTTTATGAGTAGCGAGAAGTGAGACCAGAGAGGTAGCTAGTTGCCAGATCATACAGATGCCCTTGTTGATTACATAAAGTTAAAATTTTTATTATGAAGCCATTGACATGGCTTACATGATTTGTATTTTTCAGACCCCGCTTGTGTGGAAAAGGGGAATAGAGGTGAATTTAGGTTAACCAGTTAGCTGAATAGTGGACTCAGCTTTTGGCAGGAAAGATTTAAGGTAATTGGTTATTGGAAGTAGGGGTAATATGAGGGCTTGTGACTGATTGCATGTGGTGAGCAAAAGGGAAGAGGTGCCATGGGTGATTCCCAGATTTTTGTATGGCAGGGGTAACTACATTAAATGGATATGTCAAGATGGAGAAGGAGCAGATGAGGTAGGCATTCATTAATTTTTATTTAAATATTTTCATCTGTTGGGTATACCTGGAGTGTCCTCTGCAGAGCCCCCGATTAGGCTCTGTCAGTGTGATAAAACAAATAGATTTAACTAGAAAAGGGAAGGCATGGGGCCACATTCTATTTTAAATGGATGGTACTTTAATTCATTTCCCTGCCTCCCTAAACGTGGACCACAGTGGACTAGATTATTTTGCAAGCTGGGTAGAAATTCGTGCCTAAGGCCATGTCCTTTCATGTTTACCAACGAATTATCTTTTTCCAATTTTCTATTGTGCATCTGGGAAAATTACGCTTACATATCCAATGTAAAGAAAACATTGAGTTTATATAGATTTGAAACCAAGGGGGTTTAGTATATAATAAACATAAGAAGAAATCTTTTTTTTTTTTTTTTTTGAGACGGAGTCTGGCTCTGTCACCCAGGCTGGAGTGCAGTGGCCGGATCTCAGCTCACTGCAAGCTCCGCCTCCCGGGTTTACGCCATTCTTCTGCCTCAGCCTCCCGAGTAACTGGGACTACAGGCGCCCGCCACCTCGCCTGGCTAGTTTTTTGTATTTTTCAGTAGAGACGGGGTTTCACCGTGTTAGCCAGGATGGTCTCGATCTCCTGACCTCGTGATCCGCCCATCTCAGCCTCCCAAAGTGCTGGGATTACAGGCTTGAGCCACCGCGCCCGGCCAACATAAGAAGAAATCTTAACCAGTTTTGATTCTTACTAGTTAAGGCTTTGTGACAACTGCATCCTGTTTGATTTTATACTTCTGTAAGTGTGAAAAAAGGTTTTTTGCACCATGGTAGATAAAATTGCTTTGAAATTATTTTAAGTCTGATGAAAGTTTCTGTAGGGTCTGCTCCACAAACAGAATATACTGAAAATTTGCTGTTAAATTGTGAATGTTGTGGTTTGCTCTGGCAGCCTATTTAGTAGCAGTGTAGTAATCGTGTAGATTATATTCAGAACTCAGGTGAGAAGAATTGTAGAGAAAATTGTTTTGGGGGCGGGGGAAATGGGGAGATTGGGGAATGGCAACCAGAGAGAGGTGTCATAGTTCATTTAAAATCGTGTTCTTGCCGGGCGCGGTGGCTCAAGCCTGTAATCCCAGCACTTTGGGAGGCCGAGACGGGCGGATCACGAGGTCAGGAGATCGAG
>NW_012116588.1:926158-926508 GCF_000951035.1 Colobus angolensis palliatus | reverse complement strand
TTGACTCTCTCAAAGAACAGAGCAAAGTTTAGTGTATTTTATGAGTAGCGAGAAGTGAGACCAGAGAGGTAGCTAGTTGCCAGATCATACAGATGCCCTTGTTGATTACATAAAGTTAAAATTTTTATTATGAAGCCATTGACATGGCTTACATGATTTGTATTTTTCAGACCCCGCTTGTGTGGAAAAGGGGAATAGAGGTGAATTTAGGTTAACCAGTTAGCTGAATAGTGGACTCAGCTTTTGGCAGGAAAGATTTAAGGTAATTGGTTATTGGAAGTAGGGGTAATATGAGGGCTTGTGACTGATTGCATGTGGTGAGCAAAAGGGAAGAGGTGCCATGGGTGATT
>NW_012116588.1:924823-925668 GCF_000951035.1 Colobus angolensis palliatus | reverse complement strand
AGGTGCTTGACTCTCTCAAAGAACAGAGCAAAGTTTAGTGTATTTTATGAGTAGCGAGAAGTGAGACCAGAGAGGTAGCTAGTTGCCAGATCATACAGATGGCCTTGTTGATTACATAAAGTTAAAATTTTTATTATGAAGCCATTGACATGGCTTACATGATTTGTATTTTTCAGAGCCCGCTTGTGTGGGAAAAGGGGAATAGAGGTGAATTTAGGCTAACCAGTTAGCTGAATAGTGGACTCAGCTTTTGGCAGGAAAGATTTAAGGTAATTGGTTATTGAAAGTAGGGGTAATATGAGGGCTTGTGACTGATTGCATGTGGTGAGCAAAAGGGAAGAGGTGCCATGGGTGATTCCCAGATTTTTGTTTGGCAGGGGTAACTACATTGGATGGATATGTCAAGATGGAGAAGGAGCAGATGAGGTAGGCATTCATTAATTTTTATTTAAATATTTTCGTCTGTTGGGTATACCTGGAGTGTCCTCTGCAGAGCCCCCGATTAGGCTCTGTCAGTGTGATAAAACAAATAGATTTAACTAGAAAAGGGAAGGCATGGGGCCACATTCTATTTTACATGGATGGTACTTTAATTCATTTCCCTGCCTCCCTAAACGTAGACCAAAGTGGACTAGATTATTTTGCAAGCTGGGCAGAAATTCGTGCCTAAGGCCATGTCCTTTCATGTTTACCAACGAATTATCTTTTTCCAATTTCCTATTGTGCATCTGGGAAAATTACGCTTACATATCCAATGTAAAGAAAACATTGAGTTTATATAGATTTGAAACCAAGGGGGTTTAGTATATAATAAACATAAGAAGAAATCTTTTTTTTTTTTTTTT
>NW_012116588.1:914754-916416 GCF_000951035.1 Colobus angolensis palliatus | reverse complement strand
GCCTATAGTCCCACCTTACATGGGGGGCTGAGGTAGGAGGATTGCTTTGAGCCTAGGAGGTTGCAGCGAACCGAGATTGTGCCACTGCACTCCAGCGTGAGTAGCAGAGACCTTGTCTTAAGAAAAGTGGGATGGGACATTTTGCTAGGGCAGACAACATCTAGGAAGTGGTTGGAGTTATTTTTTTAAAAAGGGAAGAAAAGAAAGGAATTAGTATTTATTGATCACACCTTTGTGTATGTTAGGTGGTTTAGGTTTGGTGTCTTTAAATCTTCCTTATGATGATGATACCCCATTTTACAGTTGAGACCCAAGACTATAGATATGTTAAGTGATTTGCTTGTGGTCATACACGTTCTGTCTTCTGAATGGAAGATAACTCCAGGAACTGATTGGTAGAGGGCAGAAAAAAGATTCTGTTTTGAGAAACGGAGCAGCCTGAAGGCACATACCTTTGCTGTTTGCTGTAACTCCTTTAGACAGCTCTCTGACCACACAGTACGTGGGTGGACACCAGCATTGACCAGGAGGGACGGTGGAAAGTTTAGATAGTTTTCCTTTACATAATAAACAGTCCAGTGACGTGAACTATTTAAGTTTTTTCCCTATCAAATGGCTAAATTAAACATTTTTGACATTCGAAAGGGATGATTTATATCTTATGTGGAAAAGCCCCAAACAGCTATTTCCCCAGTCGCTGGAAAAAGAGCTCTTTTGAGATATGAAGGTATTTTATATTCTTTCTCCATTATTCTTACCTTGTGCTTACAGGTGAATTGTAAGCATGTGCTTTGTGTTTAGTATTTTCCTCAAGAAAACTCTTGCTGGTAAGTCTAGTTACCATAGAACTTAAAAGGATATTGAAAAAATAGTTGAGGACTATCCTGATTGGTTTTCATCCAGTTAGTCTGCTTTTGTGTCATTTCAGTGTCTGAGTAGGTGGTTTGTGATTAACGTTTCACATGTTATTTTTATTGATTTTGTGAGTACCAGAAAACTTGAAGGATGAACTAGAAGTTATTTTTCTTAGCATTTGTGGTATTAGTACTGAACGGGGAGTAATAGAATAGGAAGCATTCTGGACAACTGTTGAGAATTGTTACATTTTGTCTTCCTAGGCTTGAAAAATTAGGATTGTACCTTTTGGAAAAATCCTGCTTGTTGTTTTGTGGTGGGACCAGGCTGTGATGGGAAAGGCTATTGTCATAGGCATAGGCAGGCCTTTTGCTTTGCTGAGGTATAGTGAGCAGCCCGATGACCCTCGTCCCTGTAGCCTGCATTGCATGCAATTTCCACAGAGTCCATAGAGTTAGTGCAAAGCTCCAGCAGACCCGCTCACCTGCTTTTCTCATGAGGCAACATGGGACCAGTGTGTCCCTGTAGTAACTTTAATTTTTTGTTGTGTTCACTTATTGTAGTGAAAAAAAATCTGAGCGTAAGGTTGTGAGTGGACCTGGAAAGGGGTGGGTGTTGTGAGAGACTGAAGACAAGGGCCTGTAACAGATGGGTGTCTTTTTAGCTTAATCAAGCTGTTGCTGGAGTGTTATGCTTCAGAAATAAGTCTCCTGGCTGGGTGTGGTGGCTCATGCCTGTAATCCCAGCACTTCGGGAGGCCAAGGCAGGTGGATCACTTGAGGTCAGGACTTTGAAACCAGCCTGGCC
>NW_012116588.1:911220-912754 GCF_000951035.1 Colobus angolensis palliatus | reverse complement strand
CACTGCTCCCAGCTTTCCCCTCCACTTTCCAGTAGAAAAGGAAGCATTAAAATTAGACATTGTGGGCCGAGCTCCTTGCGAGCATCCCTTGAGCCCAGGAGTTCTAGACCAGAATAGGCATCATAGCGAGACCCTGTCTCTGTTTCATTTTAGTATTGAAAAACAATAAAAATTGAAAAACAAGAATTAGGCATTGTGTACTAAGTATTAGATACATGGTACAGCCATTAAATGCTGAAATCTTAGAAGGAAGGAGTGGTCGGAAGGAAGGAGTGACTGCTGTGGGCTAAAGTGATAGGGAGACCTGAGAAGAGATGGATCTAGAGTTAAGAATTTACATTCCAGTGTGGGAGTTCTCCATATAAACACTATCAGATATTGACTTTCTGGATGATCTGGAATATTCTTTCTTAATGTTTTTTTGAGACAGAATCTCGGTCTGTTGCCCAGACTGGAGTACAGTGGTGCCATCTCAGCTTACTGCAAACTCTGCCTCCTGGGTTCATGGGATTCTCCTGCCTCAGCCTTCCAAGTGGCTGGAATTATAGGCATGAGCTACCACGCCCAGCTAATTTTGTATTTTTAGTAGAGGTGGGATTTCACCGTGTTGGTCAGGCTGGTCTCGAACTTTTGACCTCCAGTGATCCACCCACCTTGGCCTCCAGAAAGTGTTGGGATTACAAGTGTGAGCCACTGTGCCCGGCTATCTGCGTATTTTTAAACTGCTTAGGAGGAGAAGCTTTTTTCTGATATTTACAAGATTTTCCCCTGAACTTTTGTCATGTGATTAATAGCTATCAAAAGAAAGGATTGTTCTTAGACTATCTTTTCTTTTTAGAGACAGAGTTTCACTCTGTCACCCAGTTTGGGGTGCAGTGGCGTGATAGTAGCTTACTGCAGCCTAAGACTCCTGGACTTAAGTGATCCTCCTGCGTCGGCCTCCCGAAGTGTTGATATTATAGGTGTGAGCCACTGTACTTAGCCTATAATATCTTTTAAATGGTTTTTTTTTTCCAATAGATTGTAGGAACTAGAGTGTGTTATTCTCCTTTTCTATGTTTATGTGGTTTTTCCAAAAATGAATTTTTTTAGGCAGGTTTTCTTAACAGAGGCACCATTAACCTTTTGGGTCTAATAATTATTTGTCATGGGAAGCTATTCTGTGCACTGTAAGGATGTCTGGTGGCATCTCTGGTCTCTATTCCCTAAATGCCAGTAGGACCATCCCTCACCCTAGTTGAGACAACAAGATTTTTCCAGACTTTATTATATGTGCCCTTTTGGGGGTTGGGGTAAGGTCAAAATAATCCCCAATGCTGGGAGCAGCTTTTCACACCTGTAATCCCAGCACTTTGGGAGACCAAGGTGGGCGAATCACTTGAGGCCAGGAGTTCAAGACCAACCTGGCCAACATGGCGAAATCCTGTCTCTACTAAAAATACAAAAATTAGCCGGGCATGGTCGCACACACCTGTAGTCCCGGCTACTTGGGAAGTTGAGGCAGGAGAATCACTTGAACCTGGGAGGTGGAGGT
>NW_012116588.1:908952-910860 GCF_000951035.1 Colobus angolensis palliatus | reverse complement strand
AGGCCAGGACTTTGAGACCAGTGTGGTCAACATAGCAAGACCCCATCTCCATTAAAATAATCATAAAATAATAAAAGGGAAAGATTAAACCTGGAGATGGCATCGTATAAACCATGTACAATATGGGTTACCTCTGCTCTGATTGTTTACTCCTTCCCCCCACCACACCCTCTCATTTCTTTGTCCCAGCTCTAAGAAAAGCATACAATATCCTTTTCCTGTATTCTGGTACCGTTTAAGGCTTTGCAGTGAAGATGGTTTGGTGAGTCAGACCACCTTTAAAGAGGAAATTCTACCCTTCCCTTCATTCTCTCTCTTTTTATAAATTGTGGTGAGAGCCCGGGCACGGTGACTTAGGCCTGTAATCCCAGTGCTTTGGGAGGCCGAGGCATGGGGAATCACTTGAGTTCAAGGAGTTCGAGACCAGCCTGGGCAACATGGTGACGCCCATCTGTACAATAAACCACAAGAAATGAGCTAGATGTTGTGGTTGATGCCTGTAGTCCCAGCTACTTGGGAAACTGAGATGGGAAGGTCACTTCAGCCTAGGAGGTCGAGGCTGAAGTGAGCATTACAACTAGAAATTCTTAAAGTGCAACCCTGACAGGGGAATATCCTCCTAAGGGACAAGTCAGGATGTTAGCATTTCCCCACCTCCCTCATTTCCAGTAACGTATAATTTAAGTATGTGGATATGCCGGTCAGCTTTCCACAGCTTAGCTGGGGTAGAGTGAGGTGTGTGAGCCACTGCTTTTGTTCTTACTTGTCTTTTTCCCCTTACTTTTGTACTCCCACTCCTGCCAAACTAGACATCGTTTTATCCTGGTGTGTTCATTAACCTCTACTCCAAAAGTTGTGTGGTTAAGGGAGTGAGGTCAATTTCAAAATGCTGCATCTGATTTAGAGGGGGGTATAGTTGAGTGAAGAACTAGGCACTGAAGCAGCAGCTCATGAGGGGAGTGTTTTCTCTTTAAAGCCCTTACATATCAAGGCATCTGGTGTTCATGAAATAGTCTCTTGTGCTGTTCAACTTTTTTGCTCTTATGTTACCTGACTTAGACAACTCCTAGGGCTGCTTTTTCCCTCCACATTGCAATTCCTTCAGGGTCAGATTGTCTTAAACTTTCTCTTTTTTGTATTGATACTTTGGGTTTTTTTTTTTTTTTTTTTTTTTTGGTGATTCTCATTTCTCCAAAGGTAATGGAGTGAGGGGACTCAGACTTTTTCTGGTTTGGTAATCTAGTGTATAAATGACCTGGTCTCTTGATGGTTCATGAAATCTTTAACTCCTTCACCTCCAAGTAGCCAACCCTTCCATGTAGTCTTCATTTCCTCTATACTAGTATTCTGTTCCTGTTACATAAAAGTCATGTACATGAAAACGTTTTGTAAACAGCCAGTGGGGTTTTGTATCCCGTGCTGTTCTGTTCGTCTCTAGCCCACATTTTGGGAATATGTTTCTGTGGCTTCATTTATGTATTTACTAGTTAATCCCAGAACATTTATTTCCACAGGCTTTTGATAAAAGATAAAGTTACTAATAAGAGTGTACTATTTTACCAAGTAAAACGACATAGAAAGCTAAAGCTCTCCTTGTGCCCATCTTTCTAGAAGGGAAATTTTAAAGAGGGCTTTTCCAACTCTAGTAGTTTTATAGTTATTCCTGTGTCCTAAACCTGATCTCGCCCCACAACTAAAATGCGTTGATGAACTGTGTACCTGCATGTATTTCTTTGTTTGCACTTTTCTTACCAAATTAACTTACTCAACAAAGAAACTGAATAATACTTCAAAAAAATATCCTTGCAATATTTCCAGGAAGTCAAGCCACAGAGGCTTCATAGCTAGGAGTATGGCTTTCTTCCCCAAGCCCTTTAGATTTTAAAAAAGACTGCTTTAAGTTTGAAA
>NW_012116588.1:902553-904317 GCF_000951035.1 Colobus angolensis palliatus | reverse complement strand
GTTTGACTTCAAAAAGAAAACAATTTGCCACCTGTGTCAGTCTGACACCTGCTCTTTTCAAACCCTTTTGGCATGATCTAAATAAATCTCTGAAACTCCCCCTCCCTCTTTCTCTCTCCTTTGTGTCTGTTGTCAGTATTAGTTTCACCTAAATTCAGGGCCTGTCATCCTGTGTAACAGTTGAGGCTAAATGAGGACATTAATTGGTGGAAATGTGTTGCTTCAAAGGCATTTTTAGCAATAAAACTACAAAGAGCTTCATAGTTGTAATATAGCTCCTGGTTCATCTTCAAAAAGTATTCTGTTGTTTTCTTGATAGTTTTAGGTTTTTATAAGTAACGTATTAAGAAGTGAATGTCTGAAATACATTGTTTTAAGTGAAAGATGTTATTTGTGCTCTAGGAGTAAGCTCTAAAATCTCAATGTCAGGTTAGCATTTAAGTGGAGGTAGAGCTACTAGTTTTTGTTTAACATGTTTTTATGATACAGAATTACTCAGGAACTTGTATATTGATGTTTGCCAGCAATGCCAATTCCTTCAAAATTCGTAGTTTTCAATTTTTGTTTTCTCTCACTGTAAGGACCTCTGAGGACTCTCAGCCAGTTAACATTAGTTGTGTTCAAATTGCATGGTTCTCAACTTTTGCTATACACCAGAATCACCTGGGTAATTTTTTAGAAGTCCTGTGGTTGTACCACAGATGAGAAAAAATATACCCTCTGGGATGGGATCCAAGCATCTGTATGTCTAAAATTCACCAGGAGATTCCATGGTGTAGCCAAAGTCATAAATCACTGGTCTAGGATGTTTTTGAGATTAGGGACCATTTAAAGAAAAGCTGTAGACTTTCCTTCCAGAAACTTGGATATTAATGATTCCCTAAAGCTCCAAATTAAGAACCTCTGTTCTAGGAGTAGCCTCAACATGCTAGATTTAATTGGAAGCAGCTGGCTTAGAAATTATGTAAGCTGCAATGATGAATATTTCTTGTCACTCACAAATATGTTATTCATCAATTTAAAAATTAATATGTATCAAATACTCGGTGTGTTCCAGGCATGATTTTAGTTACAAGGAGTACAGCAGCCAATAAGATATTACTGTTTTCAGGGAGTTTTATCCTAATAGGGAAGACAGATAACAAGTGAATAATGACCGAAGGCTAGTTAACAAGTGCTATAAAGAGATATAAAACGAAAGAGCCTAAGGAGATTGAAAGTGCTGGTTATGGGAGAGAGATGTCTATATTAAATAGGGTGGTCAGGGAAAGCCTCTCTGAGGAGGTGACAGTTTGAACGAGATCTATATGAAGTGTGTGAGCAAGACCTGTGAAGATCTTGAGGAAGAGCATTAAAGGTATGGAGAACACTTGCAAAGGCCCTAAGATAGGACTGAGCCCGGTTTGTTGGATTTTCATCAGGAAGCCCAGGGTGGCAGGAGCATGCATGGTGATCTAGGTATAGAATGAGTGGTAGGAGATGAGATCAGGAAGCCCTGTAGGCTGTTGTAAGCATCAATGTTTTAATTTTAATTTGGTAGAAACTTAGTTATAACTCATTCTTAAATATTTAGCTTTATGCTTAAAATAATTTAGAAATAACCTTGGACTTTCATCTTTTTAGAGATAGCTGGAAGGTTAGCACTCAGTATGTTGTATTCTCTGTGAAAGGATCTACGGTAGACTGAACTTGTCTATGTTACGAGACCATTCATGTCTTTATTCTTTATATTCATAATGCTGAACACAGGATGCGCAACAGTTT
>NW_012116588.1:900464-901118 GCF_000951035.1 Colobus angolensis palliatus | reverse complement strand
CTGCCCGGCCTTAATGTTTAAATTCTAATCCTTAAGATGTGACACAACTGATTTATGTTCGTCCTCTCCCAGTTCTCTTCAAATCATGGGACTGGTGGTCTTAAAAACTGCTTTCTTTTGGGGGAACAGTTGTTGAGAAGAATCATGTAATGATGTATTAGCTTGTCTGTTTGGTACACTATTTGCTGTCAGAACTGTTAAATAGAAATAAAATTTCCACCACAGTGGAATAAAAATAAGCTGTTTATTGCTTCCTGTGTGTCAAAACTGTGCTAATCACTTTTCATAAACCATCGCCTTTGAAGTCTTATAACTTTTCTATGAAGTGGGATGTTTGTATCCCTACCTCCTCTGTTTTACCATTGGGAAAACCAGGGCCCAGAGCAAGTAACCACACAAGTTCCACAGCTACCAAGGCCAAGGTTATTTCTACCCTGAACACACATCTTTAAATTGTATATTCATCAACAACCTAGTACTTAAATATTCAGATTCCTAGGCCTTTCTCTCTTTTTGATCTTTGTACCAAACTTGGAGAAAATACCGTCACGTAGTCTTCTATTAATAGCAGTTGTCTCATGTGGAGAACACCTAAATTTTACTTACAGCTTCTTCCAATGCTGACCCATTTTGATTTTTAAAACATTTTGAAAT
>NW_012116588.1:898528-900004 GCF_000951035.1 Colobus angolensis palliatus | reverse complement strand
CCCAAGTAGCTGGGACTACAGGTGCATGCTACCACGTCTGGCTAATTTTTCTGTTTTTTGTAGAGACAGGATCTTGCCACCTTGCCCACACTGGTTGCGAACTCCTGAACTCAAGTGATCCGCCCACTTTGGCCTTCCAAAGTCCTGGGATTACAGGCATGAGCCACCACGCCCAGTCTAGTTGACGTTTTTCACCTCTTTCTCTTTACAGCATATTCAGAAATTTTAAACCAGTAATATGAAATACATATATTGGTTGATTTTTCTGTTGTGTTTTAAGCATATTCACTTTTTAAATCGGATCCATATTTTTGCATGCAAGTACTACGGTTTTTCAAGGTCATTCTGATTTGCAACAACACATTTCTTAGTCAATTCATTGGACCTTTACCCCTTTTTTAAAATTTTTAATTTTTTGTATGATTTATTTGTTTTCTTATTTTTAGTGATGGAGTCTCACTATGTTGCTCAGGCTGGGCTCAAGCAGTTCTTCTGCCTCAGTCTCCTGTGTAGTTGGGACTACCTAATGATGTGCACCACTGTGGCCAGGCAGATCTTCACCTTTTTCAAAAAAAAGAAACATCTAAATGTGAAACCTTTTAGGCCTGTCCACTTCTTGTGATGGAGAGATACAGAAGTTTTCAGCTACTCTCTGCCAATGGGGTAGCCCTACACTGCAGGAGCAGTCCAAAAAAAAAAATTATTTTTTTCAATTTAGGATCAGTGTAGAGGAAAGAGCCCTGGACTGTCATAAGACTGGGTACCAGCTTGGCCAGTTAGTCACTTTGTAACCTTGATTAAGCTATGTAACCTTTTCAAATTGATTTCCCTTTCTGTAAATAGAGCTGATAACATGGCTTGCCCTGTTTCCTGTGGTTTTTAAAGAGGATCAAATGAGTGCATGAAAGTTCTCATGATAACTAGACGCCTATTCAAATATGAGGTGGTGGTATTCTCAGAAGGTCACAGATGAATGATGCATTTATTTTAGTGCTTTTCACAGTTTAGTCTTGAGATGTCTTTAGCTGCTAGAGTAGAGAACAAAAGAATGAGTAAAGAGGCTTCAGAAAAGCTAGTATGGCCTGGTGCGGTGGCTCACGCCTGTAATCCCAGCACTTTGAGGGGGTCAAGGTGGGAGGATCACTTGAGGTCAGGAGTTTGAGACCAGCCTGGCCAACATGGTGAAACCCTGTCTCTTCTAAAAATACAAAAAATAGCTGAGTGTCATGGTGGGTTCCTGTAGTCCCAGCTACATGGGAGGCTGAGGCAGGAGAATCCCTTTAACTCAGGAGGTGGAGGTTGCAGTGAATCGGGATTGCGTCACTACACTCCAGCCTGGGTGACAGGGAGTCACTCGTCTCAGGAAGAAAAAACAAGGAAAAGCTAGTATGGATGGAGACTTCCACGCTCATTTCTTCGAGCTTATGTTCGTTTAGATACGCTTCACGTGAGTTTTTTTGTTTGTTTGTTTGTTTG
>NW_012116588.1:896192-898043 GCF_000951035.1 Colobus angolensis palliatus | reverse complement strand
CCGGGTTAGCCAGAATGGTCTCGATCTCCTGACCTCGTGATCCGCCCGTCTCGGCCTCCCAAAGTGCTGGGATTACAGGCTTGAGCCACTGCGCCCAGTCTACGCTTCACGTGAGTTTTGTTGTTTGATTTCCTAGTTCATAACAGAAGGGGTTTTGTAAGCTGTTCTAGCTTGACAGTTCTTTCTGGGATTTTTTTGTTTTTAAAAATGATCTTATAAAACTATTTAGTGCATGAAAATGTAGACCCAAGTAGCTGCTTAGCTCGTGAGAAAAAGCTGCGTTTCAGTTTAGCACAACAGTGTTTTCAGGAAGATAACTTTTCTAGGTAGCTCTTTTTTCCAAAATTCTTGACGAAGACGTTTTGGGAAATTTACAATTATCTCCAGATATTAAATTATCAGATTGGTTAAATAGAGATAGAAAGTTTATTACATAAATCAGTAGATTTGTCTTCCAAAGAAGCTTATGAAATAGAAAGGGCCAGGAGGTATACCTGTAGTTGAAATATGGGATGGACGCATAGAGAGTGAGTTGGAAAATGACAGTAGGTGGTTGAACAAGGACTTAAAAGCATGGCATGCTCTGAAGTCATACTAGAAAAGTCCTTTGCTTTCATGCAAAACCAGTCTCCGTGACTTTTCATTGTGTAGATTGGGTTAAAAGCAGAATATAAGAAGCAAGTTTTTGGATGAGATGATAGAACTTACATAGTACTTGTCTGTCAATCCTAAAAGAATTATTTGTGGCCAGATCTCCTCTTACCACCAAATAAGGAGCTTGGCTTCATTCTCACTGATAAGAATCAGAAACCCAATTTAGAATATCCAACTCCTGGTGAACTTTTAAAAATTAATATATATCTTGATACTTTATCATCTTATTGTGTGGCATCCAAGTAATGTGAGGTAATCTGGGGAGTTAGAAGTGCCTTCCATTTTGTGTAGAAAAGGTGTAGTCGTAAGTTTGGCCTGGGAAGGTTAATACTCTCTTTGCACATAGAAAGCTAAGGGCAGTGTCATTATCATTCGTTTGTGAGGAGGGGGCTGTAAAAGCAAAATCATCACCACTAGCCTATTTTAAAGGATCTTAATCCCATTCCATTTTTCAGATTTTTTTTTTAATTGTGTAGTATCCATCCCCTGGATATAATCTTTTTGGTGAAGGGAGATGTCTCCGATTTCCACATAGTACCCCCTGTCATATACAGGTTATGTTCCTGGTGGTCTACACCTGGCAGTTCATGGCTGTTTATAAAATTTCACCAGAACTTGTCCTGATGTCCTTTTACTTTTGTAAATGATTAGAAAAAATGCTGAGTCTGAGTATGTGTTTTTGTATTAAGAGTTCATTTAGAGAGTCCCAGAAATTGGCAGAGTTGGTTCAACTTTCTGTGGCTTAAATTTGAATATGTCATTAGTAGACTACTGGTATTTCAGAAGTTTGTTGTTACAGGCATCTTGTACTCAGGAGGAAATCTGGACTTTCTTTTTCTATTTTAAATTAGCGTTTGTTCATTCAACAAACATTTCTTGATTATCCCCAGAGTTTTGGCACACGGTAGGAAGTCTAACAGTGTGCAGTCTCACCTAGTCTCGCAAGTAATGGGAATTTTGAAACTACACAGGACTTAGAAGATATACCTTCCCTTCCTTCAAAATGATAGTAAGTAGCATAGTTATATCCTTCCTTGACCTAATTAAAAATTTTCATTTTTTTCCCCCAATGACAAAGTAATAAAAACTCCTTGTAAAAAACAAAGAGCCACAGACATGTAAAACGTGTTTTACCTCTAATGTTACTTGGTCTGTTGTAATGCCACTGTAGAAAATACTCCCTTTGTTTGGGGTGGC
>NW_012116588.1:892030-894557 GCF_000951035.1 Colobus angolensis palliatus | reverse complement strand
CCTGGGAAGTGGAGGATGCAGTGAGCCCAGGTCGTGCCACTGTACTCCAGCCTGGGCACACAGAGTGAGACTTTTCTCAAAAAAAGAGAAAGGAAGAAAGAAAGAAACTACCCTTTTAATTCATCAGAGCATTTTTTTTGTTTCATGATACAAGGAAGTCAGTCAGTCCTCTCTAACCCTCTTTCCCGAAAAGTTGACTAGTATCTCAAAACCACTTATTTTTGTATTACTTTCTTTGGGATTTTGAAAGTTGCATAAAACATACAGGTTAATTTGTAAAGAATATCTCTTCAGAATATGGGTTGCCCAAGTTTTACTATATTCATTTAGGATTTTTTTTGTGTGTGAGGATATTGCATTCTTGGGCATTTTGTACTTTTTAATTCCTTTTATGAGTGTACGCTCTCTCGTTGTCTTATTTCGCACCCAGATTTTCTGCAGTACCTTAGTGGAATATTTTGAACTTAGTGTAAGGTAGACCCTTTGTAAATAAATGTAAAATATTGCATAGAAGAATTTATTTGTCTTAGACCCTTAAGCAGCCGCTATGGTCCCCCAGTGAAGTTGATTTAGATGTATAGACAACCTTGAGGAAAGAGAAGGGTTCTTCACCTGCTCTCCTGTCTCCAAGTTTATCTAAATCTAGGGTTCTGTGAAATGATTCAGTCTTCAGGATGGATTTTGTTCTGTGGGATAACCTCTGAGTGTAAATGCTTCCTATCCTAAGACCTACTGGGTTTAATGCATTTGCTTCACCTTGTTGTGTACACTCACAGGTGGGAATATAAAGGGATTTTCAGTTCAAAGAACCAGATAAACAATTTTCAATTTAAAATGTTTAGTTCTTAGATAACTTGGTTTTGTAAAGAGAAATACAAGTACTTTAGTTAATTGTTGAGTACATTGTCTATTTTTTTTTGTTGTTAACACTCAGGATCAATCACTGTTCTGAGAGTGCTTTATCTGAATTTCTGATCCCTCATGCATTCTCAACATTTAACACATAGAGTAGCCCTGTGTTTAACTTTTTGAGGAACTGCCTGTTTTCCAAAGAGGCTGAACCATTTTATATTACCGTGAGCAATATATGCAGCTTCCACTGTCTCCACATTCTTCCAGTACTTCTGATTGTCTTTTTAATTATAGCCATGCTAGTCAGTGTGAAGTGATATCTCATTGTGGTTTTGATTTTAATTTCTCTAATGGCTAATGATGCTGATAATTGTTTCAGGTGCTTAATTGGTCATTTGTATATCTTTGGAGAAATATCTATTTAGATCCTTTGCTCGTTTCTAAAGTTATTTGGTTTTTAAAAATTGTTGAATTGTATTTTTTGTATATATTCTGGAGACCAGTCTTTTGTCAAATAGATGATTTTCAGATATTTTCTTCCATTCTGAGGATTGTATTTTTATTTTCTTATTATTTACAGAAGTTTTAAATTTTGATATAGTCCAAATTATGTTTTTTTGTTTGTTTGTTTTGCTTTTTATGTGTCACAGCATAAGAAATCATTGCCTAACCCAAGTTCATGAAGAAATTACTCCTATGCTTCTTTCCAGGAGTTTTATAGTTTCAGTGCTTACATTTAAGTAGGGCTTTGATCCACTTTAATTTTCTGTGTGGTGTGAGGTAGGAATCTAATTTGATTTTGCATGTGGATAGTGGATATCCAGTTGTCCTTGTACCATATTTATTGCAAAGACCTTTTTTTCTCCATCATGTGGTTTACAACGTAAATTTAGTTGTGGAAACTTATTTGTGGCTTAAAATTTTTGACGGTTGTATAGGTTATATATTTTTCTTCTTTATGCTACTCTTTATTTTCCAAATATCTGCAGCAAAATTTTGGCAACAAAAATATGTATGTGTGTATGTATGTATATGTATATATGTGCACACCAGAGTACTAACAACGATTATTTCTGAGGGATGGGATGGGATGGAGGAAGGGGAAGGGATTACTTTCATTTATTATTTAATACTTTTAAATTTTTTTATGAGCTTTTTTGGTGTAGTAAAAAATAGAAAAAGTTCTTGTCTCTCTGGATTATGCTAATTTACTTGAATTATTGTGGTGACTTTTAGACCAGGACCCAAAGTATTTTTAAAAATTTTTGCCTTTTCTCTTCCCTCTCTCCTTTTTCTTCTCTTTTTTTCCCCTTCATTCCGTCCTCTTTTTTTAAGGAGAGTATATTCTGAGAATGCTTTCAGTTGCTGGAGGGTTAGTTTCCAAAGTCAGGGTACTACTGTAGGAGAGGAAAGGAAACTAACAATCACTTAGTGCCTATTTTTGGTATTATGCTTTTATGTACACAATAATCCTTCACATTTTACAGTTAGGAAACAGGAGTACTAGACATAATGATTGACTTCCCAAGGTCACAAGGCTTAGTAATTGGTTAAAAGCAAGGAGTCAGGTTCATATCACTCCGAAGGCTGGGTTTCCTCTGCTTCTCCATGCTGACTAGTACATATAAGCAATTCATTGAATGCTTGAGTACACATGTGCACATTTAGATGGGCG
>NW_012116588.1:888320-891144 GCF_000951035.1 Colobus angolensis palliatus | reverse complement strand
AAACTGGAAAAAGAGTAACTTCACCTTGAGGGGACTAGAGATTTTGAATTCAGTGAGAGCAAGTATTTAATTATATTTGTCATGGTATTTAAAGCATGTTATTATATACTTTTTTTTTTTTTGCCTGTGAAAGATTTTAAACTTGGTTCCAAAATGTGGTCAAATGCCCTACGAAGATAATGAGAAAATAATGTCAATACTATGAGTTCACTTTAATAAACGCCAAGAGGTTTTCATAGCCTTTAATTAGTAAATAGACATTGGTTTCCTGTGATGTCCTAGGTATTGTTCTAGGTTACGGGGATAGAGCAGCAGTGAAAGACTTCTGGTTTTCCATTTTTCTGCCTTCCTTTTTAATGAATTGGCACTAGCTTCTTCCTCAAAACTCAAGACTTCTTAGCAGATTAGAAATTTGTAATTGTGACAGTCTTGTGACTGATGCCTTTAGGATTGATTCGTAAGCCACTGGGGATAGTTGAGTGAGAATAGGTTTAATGAATTCTATCACAGGATTCCTGGTTAGAGGTGAAATTTGTGTGTGTCTTGTATGTATGTTACTTCATGACTTCTCCTAATACTGTGAACTGTACCTATGTTGATGGGTTACAGTGATGATCCTTTGACTCCAGTTCTTGCTGTCAAGTGTGACCCTTGGATCAGGTTATACTATCTCATCTTTGTCTGGGACTTAATACTTTTAAAGTACTTTGAACCTTAGCCACATATATATTCACACAACTAGGTGTGCTGTTGATTTATAGAACTGAAAGCTGTTACAGGTAGAGTCTCTCTGATCTGAAATGTTTGAGACCAGAAGTGTTTTGGATTTTGGAATCTTTGCATTATACAGTTATCCCTCAGTATTCTTGGATGCCTTGTTCCACGAACTTCTGTGGATACCAAATCTGACATTGCTCAAATCCCTGATATAAGATAGGATAGCATTTGTGTGTAACCTATGCACATCCTCCTGTATACTTTGTCATCTCTAGATTATTTATAACACCTAATATAGTGTAAATGCTATGTAAATAGTTGTTATACTGTATTGCTTAGGGAATAATGAGAAGAAAAAATCTGTACATATTCAGTACAGACATCATTTTTTAAGTATTTTTGCTGTTTGATTGATTGAATCCATGGATACAGAGGATCAGCTGTACTTACCAGTTGAAAATCCCAAATCTGGAAACCCAAAATGCTCCAATAAACATTCCCTTTGAGTGTCATGTTGACACCCAGAAAGTTTCCGATTTTGGAAACTTTTTGGATCTTGAGTTTGGGATGCTGAACTTGTATTTGCGTGTGTGGAAAGAGATCAGGAGTCAAGGCAGGAATCAGGAAATGTGACTTCTATTCTTGGCTAACTTGACTGGTGTAGGGCAGATCACTTCACTAGCCTAAGCTGCAGTTTGCTACAGTTCACTCCTGAGGGCAGCTCGAGTGGCTTGAGAACAAATTTTAGCACACTACTTACTGCAGACACCTTTTCATCTGAATTTTTCCTTTGAAGGATGAGTCATTTTTATGAAACAGTTTTCAAAATAGAAAGATGGAAGAGACGTTATCAAATTAAGTGCACATTGAAAACTTTTATGACAATTGTATCAAGGGGGTACATGTATTTTTCAATAAATATTGATTACCTTCTGTAGTAAGGATTTTTGCTGGGCTCTGAGAATCATTTTCTAAGTTTGAGGATGCTAACTAAATCATATGTAAGTTGTATGTGATAAATATGGGGGCAGAAATAGGTATGCACTCTAAAAGTAGTAATACCTTCTGGTTTAAAGAAGTGGGAGATCATAGCAAGTTGGAATATCTGGAAATATTTAAGAAAATGCTTTAGCATGAAAGTACTATTTTGACTATCATTTCAGAGAATGAGGATGAATAGAGAATAAGTGAGTAGGGTAGAAACGGCCAAGAGGGCCAAGAGGCGGAATTAAAATTAAGCCAGGAGAGTAAGTGTTAATAGGAGTCTGGAAGAGATAAACAATTTTGGGGAGAAGGGTTTGATGGCTCTTAGTGTACTTGCTGTTTCTGTGTTATACTGTACTCCAGCTCTGCCCTACCCTCACTCCAAAGAACAGCAGAAACACATGTTCAAGAGAAATGTTTTAATCTGGAAATAATTAGGGAATTACGATTTTTTTGAGGTTTAGCTGCTGTTTGTGGGATTTAGTTCCCAACCCTGAAAGTAAAAGTAACCGTGAACATTTTGTTTTCTTTTTTAATTTATACACATTCCAGGAAATACTATTTTAGTATAAGTTGGTTCATAATGGCAGTTAAATTGGCCTTGTGTTTTGCCGCCTTGGACAAAAGTGCTTTTGTCTTTCTGGTTTTCTTCTTTTGGTTTTATTTAATTTTGAACCCTGGGAAGAAGGATGCTATGTAAATTTAATGAAATGAGTTTTCCTCCCTTTTTGTTTTTTTCCTGAATCTTCATGGAACTTTTGTGGAAACGTGGAACCTAGGTGGGGTGGGTGACGGGAAAGGCCTGAGAAATGCCAGGAAGACATGAGGACGGATTGGCCTTTGGGCATCCAGTCTCTACCTAATGTGTTTATGTCATGTATGTTACTGTTGAGGAAGTCAATGCTGATTATGCCAAATTTCTACTTTTTGTGGATCATTTTACTCCTTAGCATTTGTAGGGGAAGACATTTATTTGAGCAGAAGAGGGTAACGATGTGGTTCGTCTCTATATACTACTAAGAAGGATGATTGGCCGGGCGCGGTGGCTCAAGCCTGTAATCCCAGCACTTTGGGAGGCCGAGACGGGCGGATCATGAGGTCAGGAGTTCGAGACCATCCTGGC
>NW_012116588.1:886520-887385 GCF_000951035.1 Colobus angolensis palliatus | reverse complement strand
AAAAAAAAAAAGGCCAGGCATGGTGGGGCATGCCTGTAGTCCCATCTACTTGGGAGGCTTGCTTGAGCCAGTGAAGTCAAGGCTGAAATGAGCCATGATGTGGCTCTGTACTGCAGTCTGAGCAACAGAGTTGAGACTGTCTCAAAAAACAAATAAATTAATTAATAATAATGTATAGTTGAGGGGAAAAAATCTTTCACCTTTAAAGTCTTGGTATAATTGAATGTTTTAGAATGTCTGCATCAAACCTGTGGATTCTTGGTTGTATCTCTTGTTAATCTGGATAAGATGGAGAGGTTTCTCATGGACTAGTGTTTGCCAGCCTTCCACACTATGTTTTATGTTTTATTGTGGAATATTCAAACTTATAATAAGTGGAGAGACCAGTGTAGTGAACCTTCCCATGTGTGCATTGCCCAACTGTAACAGGTATCTACTCAGAGCTGTTCTGTTTTTATCTAGACCACTCCTTACTTTGATTATTTTGAAGCCAGTTCTGTACAATATATTATTTCATCTGCAAATATGTCAGAATCTATTTCTAAAAGATAGGCCCCTTTTTTTCCCCCAAGCATTTCTCCCTGTGCTTCTTCAAAAATGATTTGTAGTAGAGGCTGTATAGAGGGCACAAAAGAGTGGAAATTGATCACAACGGATACCAACTTCCAGAAGAGACTGTCAGGTAGACCCAGATCCATAAGGGGACAGCAGCGAGAATTCATTATTGGAAGATGTCATACTTCAACCCCTACTGGTCTCTACAAGATTTCCGGACCCTTTTACACTTTGAATGTTAAAAGTACCTCAGGGTTTAGTTCTCACCATCCTCTTCTTTCTTATCTCTACTCTCCCTTCCCCATCTTCC
>NW_012116588.1:885205-885653 GCF_000951035.1 Colobus angolensis palliatus | reverse complement strand
CAGCTTATTCCACTGTACCCTTCCATCCCCATCCTTCCTCATGACAGTGTGCAGTAAGTCTAGAAGTCTTCCTTCCTGTCTGGTCACTCCCACTCCTAGCCTTGTACAGTACTCTAAAATATATCTTGGATCTGTTGATTTCACTCATCTCCACAGCCACCGTCATCTGTCCTTGAACCAACATAGTAACCTAATAATTGATAATTGATATCCTTGTATTGACATTTTCCTCCAAAATCTGTTATTTTATATTGCAACTGAAGTGGTCATTTAAAAATGTATATCATTTCTTTGGTGTAACTCCTTCATGAGTCGCCCCCCTGTCATCCACTTTCAGTTACCTGAAAGGTTTCCTTAAAATTTTTAGAATCGGCAGGGCGCGGTGGCTCAAGCCTGTAATCCCAGCACTTTGGGAGGCCGAGACGGGCGGATCACGAGGTCAGGAGAT
>NW_012116588.1:874178-884970 GCF_000951035.1 Colobus angolensis palliatus | reverse complement strand
AAAAAAAAAAAAAAAAAAAAAAAAATTTTAGAATCAAACTTTTAACAACTATTTTATAATGCAGATACCTTGTTACTGTCATTGAGCTTTTATAAATCTGGAGCCACTTGACTGAGCTGAAAACTATACAAAAGCACTAGGCTCTTGGGAGTAGAGAACAGGAAGATTGGATAGCAAATTATCTTTCACTTATGTGGTTGCAAAATTACCTAGTTTATATCCATATCTCCATGCCTTGACATGTGCTTTTTCCTTCCTCATAGCTTTTTCATAGTATGTTGTCATTTTTTCCTTTCTAGTTGGAGTGAAGAATAGTTTACCACCTGTCTTCTGAGAGTTGCTTTAAAGTGCTGATTTCTGGTTATGTTTCATAGTAAAATCATTGCAGCTAAGGTGGTATGATAGAATGAAAAGAACGATGCCCTTGGGTAGGGAAGTCTTGGCCTGTTCTTGGTATCGTTCCCTCAGAACACTCAGTGGTCGTGATTTCAGTAAGGGTTTGGGATCACATATTACTTGTATTTGAATGTTGATTTTGCCCATTAAAAATTGAGCAGCCTTTGACAAATTACTCCATCCATCACACACCCAAACCTCAGTTTTTCTTCTGTTAATTGGGGCCCAGCTGGGCTGTTGTGAGGACCTGAGGTTAAAAATGTAAAAAGTGGTCACCGTGGTACTTGGCATATAATGGACCCTAAAGAGTCTCCATGACTGTGGTTTTGAGCAGGTCATTTCATCTCTTCAGGTTTCTGTCTGCTTGCTTTTAGTTGTTGTTGTTGTTGTTGTTTGAGACACGGTCTTGTTGCTGTTTCACCCAAGCTGGGAGTCCAGCAGGTATGATCATGGCTCACTGCAGCCTCGACCCCCCAGGCTTGAGTGATCCTTCTGCCTTGGACTCCTGAGCAGCTAGGACTACAGGCACATGCCACCATGCCCAGCTAATTCTTGTATTCTTTACAGAGACAGGGTCTTAGTATATTACCTGGTCTCAAACTCCTGGACTCAAGTGGTCCTCCCACCTCGGCCTCCCAAAATGCCGGGATTGCAGGCAAGAGCCACTGAACCTGGCCTCCATTTTCTTTATATGTAAAATGGTCACAGTTCTCTAACATTAATGGTCATCACAATCACCTGGAGTGCTGTTAAAACACAGATTGCTGGGCCCAGACTTGATAATTTATGATTCAGCGGGTCTGGAGTGGAGCCCTAGAATGTGGGCTTCTAACAATTTCCCAAATGATACTGATGGTAACTACACTCTGAGAACCACTGGACTGGAAAATGGGATTATTGAAAGACCCCTGCCAACACTAGGATTTTAGTGTTTTTTTAACAGTAATGGTAATAGGCAGTATTTGAGACTATGTGCCAGGCATTGTGCAAGATGGGAAGGGTGAAACTGCCCTGATCTTTCTCTTGACCAAACGAATTGCTTCCTTTGGTTTCTCAAGTTTTTTTTTGTTTTTTTTTTTTGGAGATGAAGTTCCGCTCTTTTGGCCCAAGCAGGAGTGCAATGGCAAAATCTTGACTCACTGCAACCTGCGCCTTCCAGGTTCCAGTGATTCGCCTACCTCAGCCTCCCGAGTAGCTGGAATTACAGGCATACGCCATCATGCCCAGCTAATTTTTGTATTATTAGTAGAGATGGAGTTTCACCATGTTGTCCAGGATGGTCGCAATCTCTTGACCTCGAGATCTGCCCACCTCGGCCTCCCAAAGTGCTGGGATTACAGACATGAGCCACTGTGCCCAGCCTACTCATTTTACTTTTTACTTATTTGGCTTGCCAGCGGTGTTGTTGGTTTTGCCGTCTATGTCTGAGACTGCAAGCTGGGAACTGATATTCAAAACTTAGTTTGTACTGCCTGATTTAGGCTGTTGTTATGTGTTTTATTGCTACCTTGCCTATCACCCGTATCTCGTCAAATGTATAAGCTTCTTGAGGATGCAGAGCTTGTCTTTTGATTACTGTATAATGCTAAGCAGAATACTCTTCACATTGCAATAATTCCTATGATGAAGATGATGGGTTGTCATTGTAATTATTTTGACAGGTTCACATTAGACACTCAGGTTTCAGGCATAGGGTGTACCAGTTATTTTTGAATAATCATGCCATGGCATTCAAGTTCTTTACCAGTTTGCAGCTTTTGCACAATTAAGGTATGACAAACAGTAATTTTAATGAGGGAAATGCTTAATCAGTGAGCTGAACTTTAATATAAATTTGAAATGAAAAGGTCCTATGTTCTGATTTCAGATTTTCAGAAACTGGATGTTTAATGGAAATTCTATAGATCATGTTAGCCTTAATACTATGCCTTAAAATGCTACCCATATTTTATTTGTATTCCCATTCAGTGGTTTGAACAACCATTTTTATTCATTGTAGAAGGGACTTAAATAAGTGTAAAAACAAGGCAAAATTTATTCTCTTTTATAATATATCCTTGGTCATAGATAGAAATTTTGTCACTTCTCTGATATTTAAAAATAGGGTGGGTGGCAGTTTGAATATCTATAATGAGGTGAAGATCAGCTTGTGCTTGAAAACCAGAACAGAGGGTTTCAGAGTGTAATTGAAAAAGACTGTGGCAGTCTCCTTCATGTGTTGGGAGAATGGGAACATTTGTCAGTTTACTAAGGTTTTATTTTACTCTTGTGCTTTATAGAATTTCTTCAAGAAGGCCGGGCGCGGTGGCTCAAGCCTGTAATCCCAGCACTTTGGGAGGCCGAGACGGGCGGATCACGAGGTCAGGAGATCGAGACCATCCTGGCTAACACGGTGAAACCCCGTCTCTACTAAAAAATACAAAAACTAGCCGGGCGAGGTGGCGGGCGTCTGTAGTCCCAGCTACTCGGGAGGCTGAGGCAGGAGAATGGCGTAAACCCGGGAGGCGGAGCTTGCAGTGAGCTGAGATCCGGCCACTGCACTCCAGCCGGGGCGACAGAGCGAGACTCCGTGGGTGACAGAGCAAGACTCCGTCTCAAAAAAAAAAAAAAAAAAAAGAATTTCTTCAAGAAGTGTGTTTGTTTTGCAGTGAGGACTGGTAATTTCATTCCTCCGTACCCCTGTAAGTGGAACAGTGAACCACAGATGTGTTCAAAGTTTGCTGTTGATATGTGATGAGGGAGGGGAAAGAGGAGGGACAAACTGGGGTATTACTTTTCTATCTTTTATGTAGAGATTTCCTTGACTGGAGATGTATTTAGCTGTGCAGCAGTAACTGCTGTTCTGTAGAGTTCTAAGGCAGCATTACAGGGAGAAGCCGTCTTGAACTGACTCTCTAGGTTTGTTGCTGTTGTAGTGTTAGGTTAAGAAATTCAAGCCCTTGGAAAAGAATGTGGTGGGGTTAATCAAGGTTTTTTTGTTTTGTTTTGTTTTCATTCTGTCCTTGCCTGAGCTGTTTGAGTATGTATGAAACAACCTTTTACAATTCCAAATCAAGTCCTTTTATCTGTGCTCCAGAATGCCCACTGTGACCCCCATGTGTTAACATGAAGCCTTAAGTTTGTTGACTCTGAAAATGTTGTTTCTTCAAAAGATTTTTATTTAAATCCTCTACTTTAAACTTTATTGCTGTAAGTTGGTGATTCTCAACTTGGGCTGCACATTCAAATCACCTGGGAAGCACTTAAAGGGAAAAATCCCAGGACCCACCCCTGATTAAATTTTGATTTAATTTATCTGGTGTGGATCTCCAGCATTCATGTTTTAAAAGCCTCCCTAGTTGATCTTGTTTTTTTTTTGTTTTTTTTTTTTTTTTTTAAAGACAGGATCTCATTCTTTAGCCCAGGCTTGAGGTCAGTGGCACCATCTCAGCTCACTGCATCCTCTACCTTTTCTGGGCACAAGCGATTCTCCCATCTCAGCCTCCTGAGTATCTGGGACTACAGGCACACGCCACCATACCTGGCTAATTTTTGTATTTCTAGTAGAGATGGGATTTCAGCATGTTGCCCAGGCTGGCCTTGATGTCCTGGGCTCAAATGATCTGCCTGCGTTGGCCTCCCAAAGTGCTAGAATTACAGGTGTGAGCCACTGTGCCCAGCCCTCCCTCGATGATTCTAATGTATGGTCACTATTAAGGAGTATTGCCCTAAGTTCTGTTTTTGGAGAGTCCTATAAATTTCTTAGTAAAAAACAGGTCCACCCCACCCCCATCCTCTCCCACAGGGGAGAGTTGAGACTGTCCAATCTGAATCTTATTGAAAAGCACAGAAATATAATCTTATAATTTTGCAAATACTTAGAGTAGGCTTTGAGTTATTTTAAAAGTGATCTCCAATCTTCCCTTTAACAGACTTTGCTTGCTAAATATATTTTGTCTGTGTTTAAAAACACTCCACACTCTGTATGACTGATTTACCAGATTCCTGATACCAGTACCACAAGGACCCAAGGACCTCTAGCTGTGTTTGGTGAGGCAGGTCTTTGTCAATTTAAGTAATCGTGTCAGATGGCGTAGCCAATCTTAGAACTCACAACAAAGCACTGTTGCTCAGATACCGTGATTTATTTTCCTTAATGAGCAGTTTTTTATATATATACATGTTCCATTTTCAGACAGGTGGTGCTTTGAGTTGAATTTGCAAGTTCAGTGAAACATGGATCTCTTTTTTTTTCTTAACTCCCTTTTATTCTCCTAAGGTTCTTAATTTCCATGCTTGACATCGTACCAGTATTTGCTGGCCAAAATAAATGCCAATATTGTGATTCTGTAGGGAAAGAAGTAGGTCATTTATTAATTCAACTAGAACATATTGCACTGTTGCTTTGTTCAAGGACCTGAATAGGACAAACATGGCTCTTGCTTTCGTGGTGGTCAGATACATTCTTTGAGGGGATACACAATGATTAGATTTTTTTCTTTTCATCTCTATGTTCTATTCCATTGGCAAATCTGGGCTCCACCTTCATTCAGATTACATTCTGAAAATAAATAACATTCTTCATTTGACTGCTATCATCCCCCTGGTCCAAGCTATTATCCTTTGCCTGTACAACCTTTGCAGCCTCCCAGTTGGTCTTCTTGCTTCTGAAGTTATTGGTCATTTATAGTGTGTTGATAACACATCCATGTCCCTCCTCAAATTTCTTCAAAGGCTTCCTGTCACATGTAGACTAAAATTCAAACTCCATATCGTGAGCTGCAGGCTCTAGAGAATCCAAGTTCTGTCTGCTTTTATTTACCTCTTTGGTGTTGTCTTTATCACCTCTCTTTTGGCTCTCTGTGCTCCAGCCATACTGTTTGCCTTGCTCAACAAGCTAAGTATATTCCTGCCTGTCTATTTTCAATTCCCTCTGCCTGGAAAGCTTTAATCCAGATCTCCTGTCAGCTTGGCTCTGTCCTTCATGCTGTTCAGGTCTCTACTACTGTTAAAAGAGGTGTTATTGACTATCATCTCTACAAGGACAACTTCACTCGCTGTCCTCTTACTGTGCTTTTTTTCTGTATAACACTTGTCACAGTGACATTTCTTATGCACACATATATGCATGTACATACCTTTTTTTGACTTTTTAATTCTCTTTTTACCTCTGGAATGTGAATTTCCTCCTGTTAGGGGCTTTGCGTTGTTCACTGCTATAACAAAGGTACCTTGAAACATATGAGGCATCCAAAAAATGCTTGAATCAAGTGAATAAAATTGTAACTGACAAGTACGGCAAGGTACAAGGTTCTGTGAGAGGCCTATCACTGAACTCTCCTTTGGTCTCTGCCAGTGTGGCTAGAGCCACAGAGAAAGCAGAGGCTTTGAGTCTGTTTACTGGAGATAGTGATGATACAGCAGGGGCCAAGATCAAGCAGAACCTTTTGTGGGACATGTTAAGAATTAGGGAAGCGACCGGGCACAGTGGTTTCATGCCTGTAACCCCAGCTCTTTCGAGAGCCCAGGCAGGAACATCACTTGAGCCCAGAAAGTTTGAGATCCACCTGGGCAATATAGCGAGACCTTGTTTGTACAAAAAAAAAAAAAAACAGGGAAGGGGTTTTTGGGTATCTTCGTAGTTATTGTGATGTTCTATTTTAAATTCATACGTATATGAGGGTGAAGTATTAAGTTGCTCTCAAGTCTTACTAGGTGCTGCCACTGGTAACTGCTGTGCGAAATGCTTTACATGGTGAAGAATTTACAGAAAATTGTGTTCTGTTCAGTCATCAGCATTTAACTTTTTATTTTTTTAAACAGGGTCTCGCTCTGTTGCCTAGGCTGGAGTGCATTGGTGCAATCTCGGCTCACTGCACCCTTGCTGTCCTGGGCTCAAGCAGTCCTCCCACCTCAGCCTCCCAAGTAGCTGGGACTACAGGAGTGTGCCACCACCATGCCTGGCATTTTTTAGTATTTTTTTGCAGAGGTGAAGTTTTACCATGTTGCCCAGGCCGGTCTCAGACTCCTGTGCCCAAAAGCGATCCATCTGCCCGCCGTGGCCTCCCAAAGTGTTGGGATTGCAGGTGTGAGCCACCACTCCCATAAAACTGTTTAAAACTGTTTCTTTTTATGTTGTTGTTGCAGAGCGGGATCTGGTAAAAACCAGAAAACCTGCCAGATTCTAAAGGAGTTGTAACATTACTTTAAAACTGTTTCTAACTTGATGTTGTTTTGAAGATGATGAATGTAGATTTTCCAGCTCATTTTTTATTGTCCTTTTTTTCCCTTTCAGTTTGATTTATAAGTGAAATTTAATATCCCCATTATTGGGAAAGGAAGATCCTGAAGAGAACACAGAATTCAATTCCTTTTCAGAAAATTTGCTGCTTCAAGCTGTACTTGGCTTCTTATCTTTACTGTAATTGTAAGGGATGAAAATAGTCCTTTGAACTTTTTATGAGGAAAGTGGTGGTGTTCTGTAGAGGACATTTGTTTAAATATGATTGTTATTGGCTTCCATAATCCCCCATGTCATGTGACCTCCAATTAGACCCAGTCTGTCAGTCTGATGAGAGCCAGTTATAAATTACCTTTGAATTTCCTCTGGATTCCCTCTGTTGTTCTTTATTAGCTCCATAATCCAGCTGGATGTTACTGGTTACAGTTTGGCTAATGATCATGACTGATTTTTGAAGAAGGGATTCCTTATTGGCAGGCAAATTTTGTTGAGTTGGTACAGCCAGAAACATTTTCACATTATTCTTTCCTACTTTAGGAGCTAAACATATGGGCTGTTTATGTGTTTGTTTTTGGGGTAATCAAATTTTTTCTTTATAACACTTGTCACAGTGACATTTCTTATGCACACATAAAGAGTAACCAGATATTATACTGTATGTTTTGGAGGAAAGTGTTCTGGAAGACCTAGGCCTAAAACTCATTTAATAATGAAGTTGGGGAAATAGATTACAGTTCTTAAGAAAAAAAAATTCAGGTTTTAAAGCCCCCCTTTATTTGCCAAAATACTCCAAAATAATATATCTCCTTGACATATTATCCAGAACCCAGTATGCCTCACATGTTTGTCATAAAGATTGACTGAGAAAAGCAGTGTGGTCTAGTGGAAAGATACAGACCTTTACTCTTTTTTTGAGACGTAGTTTTACTGTTGTCACCCAGGCTGGAGTGCAATGGCACGATCTCAACTCACTGCAACCTCCGCCTCCTGGGTTCAAGTGATTCTCCTGCCTCAGCCTCTCGAGTAGCTGGGATTACAGGTGCCCATCAGCACGCCCAGCTAATTTTTGTGTTTTTAATAGAGATCGGGTTTGACCATGTTGGCCAGGCTGGTCTTGAACTCCTGACCTCAGGTGATCCGCCCGACCTGGCCTCCCAAAATGCTGGGATTACACTGCTCCCGGCTGACTTTTACTTTTTCAACAGCTTTATTGAGGTATATTTTAGAATACAGACTGCTGAGTCAGACCTGAGTTGGAATTCCTACTGATACTGATAAGCTGTGTGACTTTGTCCAGATTGCTCGGTCCCTAATATGTAATAGTGTTGAAATAACAATATTTGCTTTATTGAGTTCATATAAAGATTAGAAAATGATATATGTCAAGTACCAGGCCCTTCAGGTTTCAATAAGAGGTAACTATTTTTAGTATTACTGATACTAGCCTGTAGTATCTTTCTGTCCTTTTGGGGTTTTAAAGCTTGAGAATGGAAATAAAATGGACAACAATGATGGTGGAATCTGTTACGACTGAACATGAGCACGTTAACTGATCGAAAGGGCACTCTGACATACGAGTTGGCTTTGTTTTATTAATGAGCAAGGAGTCCTTATTCTGCCCATTTTATGTTTCCTTTAAATGTAGCTGTCCTGAATAAAGAATAACCAGATATTACACTGTATATATGATTTAGTATGGCTGGAGATGGGAGCCATTCACCCCTTTGGTCTTGGGAGTGGTACCCCCTGTGTGGACAGATGTATTTGGGATCTAGACTCTAGATTAAGGGGGAGTGCCTTTATTTGTATGAAAATACAGCCGTACCTCAAGAGATATCACAGGTTCAGTTCTGGATGACCACAGGATTGCAATAAAGTGAATATCACACTAAAGTGAGAGACATGGGCTTTTTCTGTTTCCTATTGCATATAAAAGTTACATTTACACTGTACTCTAGTATGTTAAGTATGCAGTAGGCTTATGTCATAATAAACAGTGAACTACCTTAATTTTAAAATATTTATTGCTAAAAGAAATACCAGCGATCATCTGAACCTTCATGAAGTGAGTCATAATGCTTTTTGCTGGTGGAAGGTCTTATCTCCATGTTGATGGCTGCTAACTGGCCAGGGTAGTGGTTGCAGAAGGTTAGGGTAGCTGTGGCAATTTCTTTCTTCCTTCTCCTTTTCCCCTTTCCTTTCCTTTCCCCTTTTCCCTTTCCCCTTTTTCCTTTCCCCTTTCCTTTCCTTCTTTTTGGCGGGGGTGGGGGGCAGCAGGGGAGACGGAATCTTGCTCTGTTGCCAGGCTGGAGTGCAGTGGCGCAGTCTCGGCTCACTGCAACCTCCGCCTCCTGGGTTCAAGCGATTCTCTTGCCTCAGCCTCCCGAGTAGCTGGGACTACAGGCGCATACCACCACACCCGGCTAATTTTTGTATTTTTAGTAGAGATAGGGTTTCACCATGTTGGCCAGGATGATCTTGATCTCTTGACCTCGTGATCTACCCACCTCGACCTCCCAAAGTGCTGAGATTACAGGCATGAGCCACTGTGCCCAGCAGCAATTTCTTAAAATGAGACAACAGTGAAGTTTGTCATACTGATTGACTCATTAACTATTTCTCTGTACCATGCAATGTTGTTTAGTAGTGTTTTGCTCACTGTAGAACTTATTTCAAAATTGAAGTCATTCCTCTCAAACCCTGCTGGTGCTTTATCAACTAAGTTTATGTAATCTTCTAGATTCCTTATTGTCATTTCCACAGCATTCACAGCATCTTCACCAGAAATAGACAGCACCTCAAGAAACCACTGTCTTTGTTCATCCATAAGAAGCAACTCTGCATCTGTTCCAGTCTTATCACGAGATTGCAGTTCAGTCACATCTTCAGGCTTGATTTCTAATTCTAGTTATCTTGCTATTTCTTCCACATCTGCAGTTACTTTTTCGACCTATGTCTTGAACCTCTCAGTTATCCATGACATTCAGAGTCAACTTCTTCTAAACTCCTGTTGGGGTTGATATTTTGAACTCCTCCCATGAATCATGAGTAACTCAACAGAATGATGAATCCTTTCCAGAATATTTTCAATTTACTTTGCCCAGATTCATCAGAAGAATCACTGTCTATGGCAGCTATAGCCTTACAGAATGTATTTTTTAAATTTTAAGGCTTAAAAGTGGAAATTACTACTTGATCTGTGGGCTGCACAATGGATGTTGTGTTAGCAGGCATGATAAGAGGATTAATACCCTTGTACATCTCTTTCAGACCTCTCGGGCGATGGTGCGTTGTCAGTGAGCAGTAATACTTTGAAAGGAATCTTTCTGAGCATGAGGTCTCAATAGTGGACTTAAAATATTCAGTAAACCGTGCTGTCAACAGATGTGCTGACATATCCTGGCTTTGTTGTTTCATTTATAGAGCATAGGCAGAGTAAATGTAGCATAATTTGTTTTTATTTTTGTTTTGTGTTATGTTATGTTATGTTATGTTATGTTATGTTATGTTATGTTATGTTATGTTATGTTATGTTATAGAGACGAGTTCTTGCCATGTTGCCCAGCCTGGTCTCCAACTACTGGGCTCAAGCAATTCTCTCTTCTTGGCCTCCCAAAGTGCTGGGATTACAGGCATGAGCCACTGCACCTGGCTGAGGTAGTGTAATTCTTAAGGGCCTTAGATTTTCAGAATGGTCAAAGAGCATTCACCTTCACCTTAAAAATCACCAGCTGCGTTAGCCCCTAACAGGAGAGGCTGTCCTTTGAAGTTTTGAAGTCAAGCATTCTCCCTTTGATGCCAGGATTTCTCCTTTCTCCTCTCTAGCCACAAAAGTTTTGGATTGCATCTTCCAATAGAAGGCTGTTTTTTCTACATTGCTAACATGTTTAATGAAGCCTTCTTCATCGATGATCTTAGCTACATCTTCTGGATAACTTGCCACAGCTTCTCCGTCAGCACTTGTTGTTGCTTCACCTTGCACTTTTAGGTTATGGAGATGACTTATTTCCTTAAACTTTGTAAACCGGCCTCCATCAGCTTCAAACTTTGCTTCTGCAGCTTCTTCACCTCTCTCAGTCTCCATGGAATTGAAGAGAATTAGGGTCTTGCTCTGGATTAGGCTTTCAGTTTAATGGAATGTTGTGGCTGGTTTGATCTATCCAGACCACTAAAATT
>NW_012116588.1:873458-873903 GCF_000951035.1 Colobus angolensis palliatus | reverse complement strand
TTTTTTTGAGATGGAGTGTCTCTCTGCCGCCCAGACTGGAGTGCCGTGGCATGATCTTGGCTCATTGCAACCTCTGCCTCCCGGGCTCAAGTGATTCTCCTGCCTCAGCCTTCTGAGTAGCTGGGACTACAAGTGCACGACACCACACCTGGATAATGTTTGTATTTTTAGTAGGGACAGGGTTTCGCCATGTTGGCCAGGCTGGTCTCGAACTCAGCCTCAGGTGATCTGCCTGCCTCTGCCTCCCAAAGGGCTGGGATTACAAGCGTGAACCACTGTGCCTGCTCTCTAAAAAAGATATTCTTTTCTTTGAGCTGTTTTACCAGGAAACATCTGCAAGTGTATATTTCTAGCTTTTGATTTAAAGCGAGAGCTGTAGACTCTTCTTCCACTTGAACACTTAAAGGCCATTGTGGAGTTACTAATTGGCCTAATTTCAGTATTA
>NW_012116588.1:867928-872038 GCF_000951035.1 Colobus angolensis palliatus | reverse complement strand
GGGCTTTATTATTTTAGACTGTAGATGGTAGCACCTGTATGTCACCTTTAGGAACCTTGACAGATGGTTCCCAACTTACTATAGTTCAAATTATGGTTTTTCAGCTTTATTGTGTGAAAACTGGAAACTGTACTTTGAGTACCCACAACCATTGTTTTCACTTTCAGTACAGTCTTCAGTAAATGAGGTATTCATGCTTTGTTATAAAATAGGCTTTGTGTTAGATCATTTTGCCCAACCATAGGATAATGTATGTGTTCTGAGCACGTTAAGGTAGGCCCAGCTAAGGTCTGACGTGTGCTAGATTAGGTGTGTTAAATGCATTTCCAACTTACGATATTTTCAAATGATGATGGGTTTATTGGGACAAAACCCCCGTTGTAAGTTGAGGAGAATCTGTACACTGTAGTTGATTCATTCAACAAATAATTACTAAGTGCTTGTTAAGGCCAGAAACTTCAGTTGCTACATTTATTTTCTAGTGTATGTGGGAGGGGGGTGTCAATAAAATAACAAAGTGTAGAATATATATTATGTTTGGTTGCAGCAAATGCTATGCAGAAAAAAACAAAGCAGGTAAGAGGGATAAGGATTGCAGGGGAAAACAATGCAGTGATAAATAGGGTCATCAGGGATGGCCTAAATATGAAAGTGATATTTGCGTCAGGGTGTGAAGTCAGCTGTGTGAACATTTGTGGAAGATATTTTGGACAAAAAGAACAGCCAGTGCCAAAACTTTAAGGACAGAGACTGCCTGGAGTAATCTGGCAAGCAAGCCAGTGTAACTTCAACAGCTCGTGGTGAAGAGGACACAAGATGTGAAGTCATAGAAGTAAAAGGGAACTGAGGTAGGTGGAGACAGAAGTAGGCCTGTTGGGAGGATTGTAGCTCTTGCTCTAAGGTAGAAAGCCAGTTCGTACTTTGAGTAGAGGAGCGACATCTGATTAGTTGGTGGACAGAAGCAGAAAAAAGAGTTAGGAGTCTACTATGGTAACCTAGTGAGAGAGAATGGTGGCTTGGGTTCCACTGGTGGTGGTAGAGTTTGTGAGAATTAAGGTTCAATTCTGAATATATTTTGAAGTTAGAGCAGGTAGGATTTGCTGATGGGCTGGATGTATGGGTTATAAAGGAGGAAGGAATTTTTGGTCTAAGCAAGTGGATGGAAGGTACTGATCTTTACTGAGATGGGAACTCTGGGAAAACTAGGTGGGAGCAGGGGAGAAAATTGTAGTTCAGTTAATGTTACTATGATAAAGATAATGAGATGCTTAAACATTCTGTCTTTGAATCTAGCTGTATTTTTTGGTATTGCATATTTTAAAATTTCGTGGTGAGTACATGTTTTACATTTGTCAAAATTCAAAACAAAATGAACCTTGATGTAAATGGACTTTGGTTAATAAGAATATGTAAGTATTGGCTCATTAAGTATAATAAATGTGCAAAATAAATAAATAAATAAATAAATGTGCAAAGGAAATGGAAGGGAGTGTATATGGGTACTCTACTGTCTACTCAGTTCGTTAAACCTTAAATTACTTTAAAATAATAGTCTATTAATTTAAAAAATCAATCATGTTAACTTACACTATCATGTTTTCTTTGATCGCTGAGGTCATTTCTGGGTGTCTGTCTTTTCTTATTTAGTGACAGCATGTTGACTTGCCCCTCCCTCTCACTTGTTTCTGACATAATTTCATAGCAAGTATATATCCATAGTAGACCTTTCATTCATGGAAATGCACAGCTTATATAAATATATTGTAGAAAATTGTGTGCTGCTTTTACTTAGACTAAAAAACACAAGAGTCCCCTGTAATAAACAGCTTGACGTTCTTTCATTTCACTGAGGTTTGTACAGGGTTCCTGAAACTCTGTCCTGTTTTAAGAGCTGCAGATAACCTGATCCTAGAGTGAAACTCACTTTGGCATTGAGATTTTGTCTATGTTGGTATCCCTCAACAGTTTAAGATTCTTTTTTAAGTTACATGGCTTCATGAAAGAGGGATTTGATGTTTTAGTGTTTGGTTTTGGTAACTATTGATTATCTCTTGTAGCCTTCCACTTAGAAGTGATACTTTCAGATTGAACATTGTTTCTTAAGTTTTTTCCTTGCTGCCCCTCTCTCCTCCTCCTTCAGAAATAAAGAAAGCTCTGTATGTGTGTTGATGTGTTTTCAGTATAATTTTTAATCTGTTTGTGGAACCACAGAAATGGATCCAAGAGGTAGGTAAGGTCGTAAATTGAATTTGGTGTTAAATAAGCTGGCCTTTGACCCATAGGTAGTGAGTGAGGAGCACCGTTGGGTGTAAGACTGAAAGCAGAAATACTAGGTATTTTAGAGGCCAGGTGAAGGGTGAATAAGGACATTTAGGTCAATTGAAATAAAAAGAAAAAGACAGATGTGAAATGTGAAAGGACTTAATTATGGTTGGAACTTAGTGATTTTGAGCCTGACAGCCTGAGTAAGAAGGTGAGAACATTGACAATAGGCAAGTTTAGGGGAAGAACTAGTTTTAGATGAAAGATTGGAATTTGTACAAGTTGAATTTTAGATGATGAAGCGTAGTGGATAAAATTGAGGACTCTGGGCCGGGTGTGGTGGCTCGCGCCTGTAATCCCAGCACTTTGGGAGGCTGAGGTGGGCAGCTCTCTTGAGGTCAAGAGTTTGAGACCAGCCTGGCCAACATGGTAAAACCTTGTCTCTACTAAAAATACAAAAATTAGCCATAGGTGGTGGCGTGCACCTGTAATTCCAGGTACTCGGTAGACTGAGGTGCGAGATCACTTGAACCTGGGAAGTGGAGGTTGCAGTGAACCAAGATTGGGCCTGGGCAACTGAGCAAGACTCCCCATCTCAAAAAACAAAAACAAAAGTGAAAAAATTGAGGACTCTGGAGCCAGATTACCTGTATACAGATGTAGATTTTACCTGTGCTTGCTTCTCTGACAAATGACCTAACCCCTTGGTGCCTCTTTTCCTCCGTCTGTAGTATGCAGATAGTAGGCACTGCTTCAAAGAGTTGTTATGATGATGAAATGATGAAAAGTCATGTAATGTTGTAACACAGTGCCCAGAACAAAGGAAGCATTCAGCAAAAGCTACTATATATAGGATCCAGCTGGAGAAAGCAAATTCAGTAGAAAGTATTAAGGCTGGTGATACACATTTGTTCGTCATAAAATATTGGAGCTACATGGGATCTTTTACCACAATTTTTGTTTACCTCTATTATTTTATCCATGAAGTGTAGAAAAGATCATTAAGCCTTGAGGAATGGATAAGGCCCATGAGAAAGAATGTAGGATAGAAAATTTGGACTAGCAGCTTAATCTAGGATTATTCTTAAATTTGGTGTGGGGCAATGGTTTTCCACCTCTGATAGAGAGAATCAGTGCACTGACTATTGGTTGTTTATCCATCGGCTTTTCTACTCTTCCTTCCCTCCCTCCCCCATTAATGGAATCCCCAATATTGTTTAAGTATCCTGTAACTGTGTAATTCAAAGGCTGTTAGGCCTCTCTCTGGCTTCAGCAAGGAAACTTCATCGAAATGTGGTCTCTAGACCACCAAAGTGTAGTCTTTGGACTATCACCTAGAAATCTGTTAGAAATGTAAATTCTGGGACCCCATTTCTGAGTCGGAAACTCTGGGAGTGGGGCCCACCAATCAGTGTTTAGCAAGCCCTGCGTGCCTTAAGGTTTGATCTCTAGTGTAGGGCTTCCAACTGAGATAACTTTAGAAGATAAAGCATCTAATGTAAATGAACTAAGCTTTCAGATTGGGGTGATTTTGAACTGTGGATCATGTGCCACGTCTGAAGGGATTGGCTGCTGTTTAGCTGATAGTCATTAAGAGGCTTGGGTGCTGGCAGATCTTGTGTTTGTGTGCAATAGATTTTAAAATGCTGGCAACTTACTGAATTTTTATTTTTTGACACACTTTTGAAGGCCAAAGAAAACCCAACTACAAGCAAATAAAACTAACTTCGGGAACATGACCCTAAGTTAGTGCTCTTTTATGTAAGAGTTTAAAAACATTGTGCGTAAAGCTTGCTTCATATCACAGATTATTATCTTAGGTTAAATTTCTAGATGTGGAGTTTTTTT
>NW_012116588.1:865715-866134 GCF_000951035.1 Colobus angolensis palliatus | reverse complement strand
AAAGGGAGCCACTGGAAGAGGCTGGACAGAAGAGTCACAGGGTTGATAATGAATTGACTTACTATTCCTTCCTGATCTACTTTTAATGTTTTGTGTCTTGATAGAAAACATTATTATAGTTTAATTTTTTTTGTTGTTGTTGGGTTTTTTTGTTTTTGTTTTTCGAGATGAAGTCTCGCTCTGTCGCCCAGGCTGGAGTGCAATGGCACGATCTCAGCTCACTGCAAGCCCCGCCTCCCGAGTTCACACCATTCTCCTGCCTCAGCCTCCCAAGTAGCTGGGAATAGAGGCACGCATCACCACGCCTGGCTAATCTTTTGTGTTTTTAGTAGAGATGGGGTTTCACCGTGTTAGCCAGGATGGTCTTGATCTCCTGACCTCTTGATCCGCCCTCCTTGGCCTCCCAAAGTGCTGGGATT
>NW_012116588.1:863139-865220 GCF_000951035.1 Colobus angolensis palliatus | reverse complement strand
CCGTGTTAGCCAGGATGGTCTTGATCTCCTGACCTCTTGATCCGCCCTCCTTGGCCTCCCAAAGTGCTGGGATTACAGGCGTGAGCCACTGCGCCCGGCAGTAATGGTTTTTTTGACTGTGTGTCTTTTTCCTTTGAGGACTGTATGTGCTGAGCTATTTCTAATAAAATCTAAATTACTAACTGTTTAATTTTTGCAAAGTATAAAATCCTATCTCAGTTAGAAGTTGGATCTAGTTTTCACTCCGCCCTAAGTCTTTCAGGTCAGTTGCCTTATTTATAAGAGGCTTGGTTCCGGGGATTCTTCTTGTCTATGATTCTATAGTTAGTAACATGAGTTACAAAACCAATCAGAAAATGTGCCATAAATGAAAACGTGTCCATCGTAGTTTCCAACTCTGAATGCTCATTATCAAACTCTGCTTTGTCACATTGGTAACTACTGTTGTGATAGCTTACTCTCCAGCAGTTATGTGGCATTTGCCTGGTATGTGTATGCAACTTAAGCATTTTGTGGTCACCCTCTGTGATGACCCTAGGGATCCCCGGGGTAAACGTGAAAAGCGGTCTGTGTATGTTTTGCAAATGCCTTAGTATTTCTGCCTGATCGCAAAGATTGTATCTGTTGGCTTCCCTAAAGTTGTTGGATTGTTTAAGCATACTTTTTGAGGAGAGTCAAAGTAGCCTGTGAATAAGCTGTTTTTCATTCATAATGTCATAGTAATGCCTTGTTTTTAATTTAGTTTGAAATCACATATAGTTCGCTGAAAACCCATGTATGCATCATGTAATACATATCTAAAGTTATCTTCACTCCTAGAATGTATACTTTCCTTGGGATTTCTGTTCAGCTTTCAGTGGGGACGGGGGCGGGAACGGGGGTAATATAGAACTGTTGACACTCTCGATAGCCTTATACTATTTTCTCATCTATAGTGAGGAGACAGAAAATGTGCTGTACTTCCTTTTTGCTCTTTAAAAATTCTTGCGTTACAGGCCGGGGGTGGTGGCTCACATCTGTAATCCCAGTGCTTTGGGAGGCCGAGATGGGTGGATCACTTGAGGTCAGCAGTTTGAGACCAACCTGGCCAACATGGCGAAACCCCATCTCTACTAAAAATACAAAAATTAGCTGGGCGTGGTGGTGGCGCACGCCTGTAATCCCAGCTCCTCGGGAGGCTGAGGCAGGAGAATCACTTGAACCCGGGAGGCGGAGGTTGCAGTGAGCCGAGATTGCTCATTGCCCTCCTGCCTGCGTCACGAGCAAAACTCCATCTCAGAATAAATAAATAAGTAAAAGTTTTGGCTTTACAAAAATACCTGTTTGCAAAAGAAAAAATGAAAAAAAAAAATTCATGATCTTTAGTACAAAATTTCAGTGAAATGGACCTAAATCTGGACAGATCTTTAGAGAGTATCTAAATCAAAAGGAGAAACTGTTAAAAAGAAATATTGTTCTAAACCTCATCTAAACAGAATCTGTGTGATATAATTCATAACCTCCTTCTGAGAAGAAATGAACATTTCTGTTACACAGTTGTCTGATAAACCTTAATGGGATTAAGGCTTCTGCTGGGGAGCTAGTTACCTCCCCACTCAGATGACTGTCACAGTCTAATAACTTTTAATGAGATATTGTCATTTTTTAAAATCTGGTTTAACAATTAGCTATTGCCATTTCCTCATAGAGCTCTATAAAGAGTGTATGTGTCTTTAAATTAGTATATCAGAGACTTTCTTTCTTGCTTAAAAGATTGTAATAAAATACTGACATGTGATCCTAACTAAACTGGGAAAAATATTGTAAGCTGTTATTAGCAATGCAGAACTCCTAGAGAGAATTTGATGGTAGTCTAAGAATATTAGAATAAAGTTTTTCTAGTTCCGCATGTTAGGGAATCGTTATCCTTCTTCCTCTTCAGATATTTAAGAATAAGATTATTTTGATACTTAAGCAGCCTGATTCAGTTAGATGTTTTAGTTTTTTGTTTTTGTTTGAGAGGGAATCTTGCTCTGTTGCCCAGGCTGGAGTGCAACAGTGTGATCTTGGCTCACTGCAACTTCCGCCTCCTGGGTTCAAGC
>NW_012116588.1:860049-862843 GCF_000951035.1 Colobus angolensis palliatus | reverse complement strand
CTTAACAGAAGACAAATTGATAAGTCCATAGTTTATAGTTCAGGAACTCATTGGTTTGAAGATAAGTAACTTCACAAAGCTAATTAGAGAGACAGCCCACTTTGACACCAGTTCTTTTGGTCTCCTGTTTATAATGTGATGCTTAGGCACAAAGATAGGCAGAATTTTAGAGGTGAAAGGAGCCTTGTGATAAAAATTCAGTTTTGCAAGCAAGAACACTTGAGGGCTATGGAAGTATGGAATAGATTAGTGGCTTAATTTTAAATAGTGGATTCTTCATTAGTTCATTGTAGATGTTGCTGGTGTATGTTTTCCTATTACATGGTTCCTGCTTTTTATTCCTAAGAATAGATCTTTAGGCATAATTATATATATATTTTATTAGAGGGAAACTGTCAAACATGGTAGTAGTGATAGAACAGTCTTAATTTCTGAGTTAGGAAAATAGTCACTAAACTTTTGAGAGATAACTTTTGAGTCACAACTACATTAAATTTTTAAGAGAGGACTTTTAAGTCACAACTACCTGTGCTAATTTGTTAAAGCCCCAAAGCAGTTTTAAAAATCACAGTGTAACTTTTAAGCTCATGTCTACATGCCTGACTCTTCTGAGCATCTTTTTCTTTTTCTTTTTCTTTTTTTTTTTTTTTTTCTTGAGACAGAGTCTGGCTCTGTCGCCCAGGCTGGAGTTCAGTGGTGCGATCCACCTCCCGGGTTCAAGCGATTCTCCTGCCTCAGCCTCTCGAGTAGCTGGGACTAAAGGCACCTGCCACCATGCCCAGCTAATTTTTGTATTTTTAGTAGAGATGGGGTTTCATCGTGTTGGCCAGGTTGGTCTGGAACTCCTGACCTTGTGATCTGCCCTACTTGGCCTCCCATATTGCTGGGATTACAGGCGTGAACCAACACGCTTGACCCTGAGCATCTTTTTCTTACCAGTTTCCTTTAACAGTTTGACAGTCTGACTTGGCTTATGACTCTGGGCAAATCATTTAATCCTTTGTGCCCCATTTTGGGCTCATTTTACTCATTTAAAAATTAAGATGCTTGGCCGGGCGCGGTGGCTCAAGCCTGTAATCCCAGCACTTTGGGAGGCCGAGACGGGCGGATCACGAGGTCAGGAGATCGAGACCATCCTGGCTAACACGACGAAACCCCGTCTCTACTAAAAAATACAAAAAAAAAAACTAGCCGGGCGAGGTGGCCGGCGCCTGTAGTCCCAGCTACTCGGGAGGCTGAGGCAGGAGAATGGCGTAAACCCGGGAGGCGGAGCTTGCAGTGAGCTGAGATCGGGCCACTGCACTCCAGCCCGGGCGACAGAGCGAGACTCCGTCTCAAAAAAAAAAAAAAAAATTAAGATGCTTAGAGATAGATAATCTCTAATATTTCTTTTGGTTTTAAGGTTTTTGGCACTTTTTGAGTGGGTGATTTAGATTTGGATTTGGCCTCATGCTTAATCAAGATCTTACAAAGTCTATGTGAATGTTACTGACTAAGGAATTTTCTTGAAACATCTAAAATGATTGAGCCTTTCAGGTGTCTGCCTATAGAGACTGTACCCCCTCTCATGTAGGTTACATCTTTACATACAGGATATACTTCATTCAGATGATCATAATTTCATTAACATTTTATAAATAAAGTGCCTTGTAGGTTTTTTTTTTTTTAGTCCCACTCATGAGTCTTTTGGATAAGAGAACTGAAGAATATCTTAAATGACTTTCTTTGAGCATGATCTGCGGTGAGATAAACAGTTTGCCCCAATTCTTACACCTGCAGGTAAATTCGAGAGACACACAGGCTTGCATATGCCTAACTTTAACTAAAGTTACTTTTCTTACATACTCTGCATACTATATACTCTTAATTAGTTTTCTATTGTATTCTTTTTCATTATTTTTTAAATGTTGGGTCACAGCTTAAACTTCTCCCTTGCCGTTCATTTGATTGTTAACAGACCATGACAGATGTTTGGTGGCTTAGCCAAACAACCTGAAAACACGTGGGGCCATGATGGGGCTAAAAGGAAAGATTGACCTTGGAAAGCTAAGATTTTATTCTCATCAGTGGTTCATATACAGCAGGGTTTCTTAATGTCAGCTTTACTGACATTTTCTTGTAGGAAACTGTCCTGTATATAGTATGATTAGTGGCATCTCTGACCTCTATCAAGTACCATACCTACACCCCCAGCTGTGACAATGAAAAATGTCTTCAGGCATTGCTAGTTTCTTTGTATTCTTTGTAGTCTTTTCCCACTTAAATTGATGTCAAAAATTATCTGCCCCAACTGGTGGCTCACGCCTGTGATCCCGGCACTTTGGGAGGCCAAGGTGGGCAGATCACCTGAGGTCGGGAGTTCAAGACCATCCTGACTAACATGGAGAAACCCTGTCTCTACTAAAAATACAAAATTAGCCCGGCCTGGTGGCACATGCCTGTAATCCCAGCTACTCGGGAGGCTAAGGCAGGAGAATCACTTGAACTTGGGAGGCAGAGGTTGTGGTGAGCCAAGATTGTGCCATTGCACTCCAGCCTGGGCAACAAGAGTGACACTCCATCTCCAAAAAAAAAAAAAGAGAGAGAAAAAGAAAATCTGCCCAGTTTACCTTTTTTTTTTTTTTTGAGCCAATGTCTCACTGTCACCCAGGATGGAGTACAGTAGTGCAATCTTGGCTCACTGCAACCTCTGCCTCCTGGGTTCAAGTGATTCTCCCACCTCAGCCTCCTGAGTAGCTGATACTACAGGCACACACCACCACGCCCGGCTAATTTTTGTATTTTTAGTAGAGAT
>NW_012116588.1:851713-852949 GCF_000951035.1 Colobus angolensis palliatus | reverse complement strand
TACTTCCTGACTGTGCACTTTTATTCATGCTCTATTTGCTGCTTGACCTGCTTTCCCCACCTCCCACCCCAACCTTATTTCTCTTCTTCCTTCAGAACTCAGCAGAAATACTGGTGTTTCTTTTCTTGTCCACAGTGTTCTTTACCAGTAGTATTTCTGAATAGTGTATATGTGACAGTCAGATACTCTTTTTATGTGTTTCAGCATCTTTTCACAGAACCTTAGTGAATTCAGAGTGTCATCGCCCACCTTCCTCCACTTTGACATATTTTTGAGAAAATTGATTTGTCAGTAACACTTGTAAATTTGTGTATTCCAACTGTTAGCGGAAACTCCGGCCCAGAGCACCTATGTCAAGTCTTGGCTCTGCTTGTTAGTACAAAGTGTGACCTTAGACAAGTTACTTAGCCTTATTGTCTTAGTTTCCCTATTATAAAATGGGGCAGTAATGATCCTAATACGCACTTGACAGGGTTTTAATGAGGATTTTATGTGAATTAATATCTGTAATGTGCCAGAGCAGTGTGTGTGCATGGAGTAAGCACTTCATTTGTAATTCCTGTAATTTCTGTTACTTGATTCTCATGAGGAAACACTAGTAAAATGAGGTAAAACATAAACCTTTTTATATGACCACTGTGCTTTCTCTCATTAGACCAGTTAAAAATCTAAACTTTTAGCATAACTATATTACCCTTATTCAGGCACATACAAGATTTTTCCTACGTGCTAGGTGTTTTTGAAGGCAAGTATTGCCAGAAAGCTTTTTAACAACTTAAGATGAACTGTTACTGTGGTCACTTGCTCCTGTCAGTAGTCCTAAATTTAGGATGAGTTTATCATCATCACTGTTCTGCGTTTGAGGCACTACCACAGAATAATCTCCCATTGAAGCAGTCTCCCTAGTCACCCTCCCATCCCTCCACATGCACTTTGCTGTGCATGTTGGAACTTGATTCAGAACAAAAAGTACTTGGGTCTCCAGTTCCTGTTTCTCAAGTGTGTTTAAGGAGTATGCATTTTTCAAAACAAATATTTGTCATTAGATGGAAGGGCGTAGAGTACCTTGTGGTAACTGAGTTAGTTCATCCAGGTATAGTAGTCAGAAGCTGGCTGGTAAGAGCAGCAGCAACTTCCCATTTACTGAGCACTTATAATGGAATGCTAGACTTTAAAAATGTTATGTCATTGAAATCACACAGCAACCCTGGGAGTGATATCTTCCAATTTTTAGGA
>NW_012116588.1:844282-846777 GCF_000951035.1 Colobus angolensis palliatus | reverse complement strand
GTGTATGTGTTTCTGTGTCTGTGTTTATGAGAGAGACAGAGAGAGGTGGTAGGGGGTTGAAATTAAGGATTACATGGTGGAGGTTTTTGACCTGAACAGAGTCATTCTAGTTGAAGCAGGCTTGGGATGGCATATAGGAGTTGGGGAGGGGAAAGTATCAGCTTCGTTTTGGTCATGTAAAGTTTGAGACATTTTTTAGACATTCAAATAGAAGTGTTGAGTAGGCAGGTAGAAATAGGAATCTGGAGTTGAGGGGAGTGATTTCAGCTAGAGAGGAATTTGGGAGTCAGAAACATAGTTGGATACTTTAAGCCATGAGTTTGCATAAGATCACCTAGGAAGGAAGTGTAAGAAAGAAGATATTTCACACATGCAGTCTTACAAGGAATTCAAAGAGACAATAGAAAAGCCAGGTTAGTATGTCTTGAAAGAGTAGTGAAGAAAGTGTTTGAAGGAGGGAGTAACCACCTGTATTAGATACTGCTTATGGATCAAGCAAGGGTGGTAAGGACTGAAACGTGGACATTGGATTTAGTACAGTGGAGGTCATTGGTGACCTTGACTAGCAGTTTTGGTGCAACAGTAGATTGAAACCCTGTGTTGAAGAAATAATGAGAAGAGACAAATTAGACATAATGAGTATTTGCCGTCAAAGGAAATTGAGAAATGGGGCAATAACATTTCCTCTGGCTTCCTGTTATTAGCAGACCTCCCGATCCATCTTCTTTGCTATTGCTGCAGTGCTTCCCTGATATTGAAGCAAATACTTCCCTTCCACGTGGGCAGGGAATGAGCCTGTCTGAGATGCTCTTTATTGCTCTCTTGGAAGCCGGGAAATGCCAGACTTGGGTTACCTTCTTTCAGTTGGATAGTGTTTATTAGATGCCTTTGTCACTGTGTTGTTCCTTTAGTCCTGGGGCCCTTAACTAGTTTGCCTTCCCTTTTCTACCTTTCAGAGTTTTCCTTTGATCGCCTCTTGTGTTATTTGCAGGATTTATAATTGTGCTTAGAACAGGGATGAGCTGGGAGAAAGAATGGAGTCTACATCACCTGGCCTGTACCAGGGCTTCTAATGTTTGTTCACTTTTTTGTTTGTTTTATTCCCGTATCTCCTCAATTCTTTTTTACCACATTTATTTTCAAGAACTAATGAGTTTATTAACAAATGAATTTTTGGTTCAACTTGTTTTCTTGAAGATGTGTTCTGTTGCTAAACCTCAGTGTCTTTAAGGACTATTTCTGAAAATACGGTCTCGGCCGGGCACATTGGCTCACACCTGTATTCCCAGCACTTTGGGAGACTGAGGTGGGTGGATCACCTGAAGTCAGGAGTTTGAGACCAGCCTGGCCAACATGGTACAACCCTATCTCTACTAAAAACACAAAAAACTAGGCATGGTAGTGGGCACCTGTAATCCTAGCTACTCGAGAGGCTGAGGCAAGAGAATCGCTTGAACCTGGGAGGCGGAGATTGCAGTGAGCCGAGCTCGCGCCACTGTACTCCAGCCTGGATGAAAGAGCGAGACTCCGTCTCAAAAACAAAAAACAGCAAAAAAAAAAGTATGGTCTTGTACATGTCTTACATAAGAACTAAGAGGCTTTTTCTTCATAAAGGTACATGAGACTTAAAACCCTCTCAGGCAATTCTTACACTTACTAAAGTTAGAGCATTATTCCTGGAGATTGTGCATTGGAACTTTTTTGATTTCTCAATAGCTGACTGGGGGCTCAATGATAATAGCTAGCTAAGTGGTGGGGCGAGGATTTGGAACAGTGTTCACTGACTCCAAATACCATACTGTTTTCCAATAAACCGTATTTTCAAAGTGAGAAAGAAGATGTTTTTCTATTGATTTAGTATTAAAATTCTCGTTCTTCTAGAGATAGCCAGAGGCAAATTCTTGCTATGGAATACGTGGGGCTGGTTAGGGATGAAAGGGAGACTTTGTCTAAATACATTGTACTTTTCTAATCCTTCACTCTTCTGGTTGTTGTTGTTGTTGTTTTGGTGACAAGGTCTTGCTGTGCTGCCCAGGCTGGAGTGCAGTGGCACAATCTCGACTTACTGCAGCCTTGACCTCCCAGGCTCAAGCAGTCCTCTCTCCTCAGCCTACTGAGTAGCTGGAGCCCTAGGCTTGCACTACCATTCCTGGCTAATTTTTGTATTTTTTTTGTAGAGACGAGGTTTCACCTGTTGCCCAGATTGGTCTCAAACTCTTGAACTCAAGCAATCTTTTTGGGTTTTTGTTTTGTTTTGTTTTGTTTTGTCTGTTTGTTTGTTCTGAGACAGGGTTTCGCTCTTATCACCCAGGCTGGAGTGCAATGGCATGATCTTGCTCACTTCAGCCACTGCCTCCTGGGTTCAAGCAATTCTCCTGCCTCAGCCTCCTAAGTAGCTGGAATTACAGGCACCCACCATCATTCCTTACTAATTTTCGTATTTTTATTAGAGGTGGGGTTTCACCATGTTGGTCAGGCTGGTCTTGAACTCCTGA
>NW_012116588.1:843417-843749 GCF_000951035.1 Colobus angolensis palliatus | reverse complement strand
GTCAGGCTGGTCTTGAACTCCTGATCTCAAGTCATCTGCCTGCCTCAGCCTCCCAAAGTGCTGGGATTACAGGCATGAGCCACCATGCCTGGCCTCAAGCGGTCTTTTTGAAAGAGAAATTAGTATCACATATAGAATTTAAACATTCTAACCTCAATTTGACTTCTGAAAGGAAGAAAAGTAGACAGAAAATTAATTCACTCTGGAGGAGCTACCCTAGAATGGCAGTACTTTGAATAACTGAGAGCCTTTCACTATTTGTCATTTGCTTTATTCTTGAAACATAACAGTCTTATTCTCTAAAAAAGACACAGTAGGCCGTGCGCAGTTGC
>NW_012116588.1:840805-843367 GCF_000951035.1 Colobus angolensis palliatus | reverse complement strand
TAACTGAGAGCCTTTCACTATTTGTCATTTGCTTTATTCTTGAAACATAACAGTCTTATTCTCTAAAAAAGACACAGTAGGCCGTGCGCAGTTGCTCACACCTGTACTCCCAGCACTTTGGGAAGCCGAGGCGGGTGGATCACCTGAGGTCAGGAGTTTGAGACCAGCCTGTCCAAGTGAAACCTCATTTCTACTAATACAAAAGATTAGCGAGGCTTGGTGATGGGCATCTGTAAGTAATCCCAGCTACTTGGAAGGCTGAGGCAGGAGAATCGCTTGAACCAGGGAGGCGGAGGCTGCAGTGAGCCGAGATCGTGCCATTGCACTCCAGCCTGGGCGACAAGAGCGAAACTTTTGTCTAAACAAAAATTTAAAAAATAAAAAAAGACATAAAAATAAAAAAATAAAAAAGTAACTAGCCTAGTATTTTGCTCAAAATTTTCATGCTCAAATTCCATGTTCAGTCCTACAGCCAGTCAAGAACTGTAAGCCGTTTCCATACTTCTTTGTCATGCCATTTTGTTCTCCGTTAGAACACTTCAGTTAAGTGTTTTTAAAATACAAACATTTGAGAATTAAACAGGATAAGGCATCAGCTAAATCTAATTTTGTTTATTTTTTTTGCAAATTTACTTGTAAACTACATGTGCGCAGACATCTTTAAAATTTGTTGTACAGTTAAAACACATGGTAGTTCCTGTAAGGAGGCATGGATAATCTAGTTGGAGACCAGTTATATATATGACATGACTTGGAAGTAATAGCACATACAAATAACAAAATTGGAGGATCCAACTAAGCTTGAGGAGGGCAAACAGTGAATTGTGATGTATGATGCACAAGGAAAATCTTCCCTGGAGAGACGTAGGTTTTAGTGTTATAAAATGCTTCTGGGTATTTTCAGGTTGGAAATTTGCATAGGGTATGACAAACAATTACATTTATTTCATTGTGCTAGGCAGGGTATATAATATATATATGTTTACTGTGTTTGATGAAAAATCTGACTGATGGGTATTGAAAGGAGTTTAAAGTACCTTAAATGATTTTTAAGAGATTGAGTGTATTTTAAAACATATCTCAGTCTTAATCTTAAACATGTAAAAATTTAATGTACAAAAAATAATTTATCAGCTGACCTACAGAAAATGAAATGTATCAGACTACTAAAGGTTGTTTATTTATTTATTTATTTTTGAGACAGAGTCTCACTCTGTCGCCCAGGCTACAGTGCAGTGGTGTGATCTTGGCTCACTGCAGCCTCCGCCTCCTGGGTTCAAGCAATTCTCCTGCCTCAGCCTCCCATGTAGCTGGAACTGTAAGCCCATGCCACCACACCTGGCCAATTTTTTTGTATTTTTAGTAGAGACAGGGTTTCACCATGTTGGTCAGGCTGGTCTCGAACTCCTGACCTCAAATGATCTACCCACCTCAGCCTCCCAAAGTGCTGAGATTACAGGCATGAGCCACCACGCCCAGCCTAGAGGTGTCAATTTATCAAGTTCAAAAGTATGGGCTTCGTGTTAAAGGCACAGTCAGTAAAATCCACAATGTAGGAAATTCTAGAGGACAGATAGTGCTGTCTCTTCCACAGATTGTGAGGAAAGAAAAGGAGGAGGGAAGAGCATGTTACAAGCTTGAGATGTGTTAACCACATGAATTTTGTAGATCTTATTTGACTCTGATTTGGAGAAAACTGAGACATTATGGGAAATTTCACCAGTAACTGGATATTTAACATTAAGGAGTTACTGTTTTTTAGATTATAAAATATTTCTGTGTATATTCTTAAAGACCTTACATTTTAGAAACACATGCTGAAATATTTAGAGGTAATGATGTGATGTTGGGAATTGGCTTAAAAATAATTCATAGAGGTGGGAGATAGATGTTATAGATGAGGTGGGATTTGCCAGAAGTTGATAGTTGAAATTAGTTGATGGTTATGTGGGAGTTTATTATCTTTTAGCTTGTATTTGTAAATTCTCATTTGAACAGGGTCTGAGATAAATAAAAGAGCATGAGGGAAGATGAGGATTACTTATATTGTTTTATGATTAACATGGATTGCCAGGTTCTGTGTGACCTGGCCCTGCCTACCTGTATCCATTGTCAAGTTGAGTGCATTCTTCTTGTTCACTGTTGGAGCTCTCACCATGTAACCATTGTATACATGTCGTTTCTTCTTTGTGACACCCCGCAGTTCCACCTAGTATCTTCTGCTCCACATCCCCAACCACTATCAGTTTGTGCATCCAAGTCCTAATTTATGCTTTGGAGGTCTGTTTAAATGTTTATATCACAAGTCTTTCTAGATCCCCCAGTCCAAATCTGATATAGTTAGGATCTCTTATCTTATATTTTATATGATTATTAACATCTGTCTGCCCCCTTAAATTGTGAACTTGAGCCACAGTTCTTGTTTTTGCATCTCTAACCTAGTCTGATTCTTGGTAACTAATGGTTGCTTAAATATTTGTTAAATGGAAGGAAGAAGTGAGTTCATGGTGGGCTAAATGCTTGGCTGAAATAAACTACCAAAAATACACAAATTTCATTTCT
>NW_012116588.1:838803-839525 GCF_000951035.1 Colobus angolensis palliatus | reverse complement strand
GCAATTTCAAGATTTCTCATTGCTGTCCCACAGTGACCCTAACTCTTACCCTGCAAACTGTTAATCTGGCAATTGTATGCTCTGGGATGATCTCAGTTTTATTTGAATCTTTTGGTTTTTAAAAGTTATCTAAATAACCTGGAGATTTCAGAACTTAGATGTCTCAGGATTTCCTGCACACTTGGAAGTAGCACATAAATCCTTTTGTCAATTTATCTACCAGTTTGAACGTAGCACTGTGTAGCCTGCTGTGAACCGTCATTTTACTTTAGTTGGCTAACAGAACCTTTGTTTCATTAAAAGGAAAGAATCCAGATGGGACTGAAATCAGAATCAAAGTTGAAGTTTCCACCATTCGGATTTTTCTGACATATTTGTTGCCTTAATGAGATTTTTAAAAAATTTATGTTAATACATCAGGGAAGAAAAGCATAATCCACCAGCCCCGTTCTATTGGATTTACATACCCATTTCCCATCTTGGAATAGAATTAGGTGACTTAGTTAGACGCACTAGGCCTGGTAGTCAGCATGTGGTGTTCCATGGGGTTCAGTGTCTGGCTTTTGGTGTCACTTTTAGATAATAAGTACAAAAGAGTTGATCTGTTGATAATCCCTTTTAAACCCGTTGATTATTAATAACTTTAAATAACTAAAAACAAAAATTAATTTTTAGCCAACATGTAAGTTGAACCCTGAATTTGTAAGGGGGGGAAAAAAGTA
>NW_012116588.1:835851-837873 GCF_000951035.1 Colobus angolensis palliatus | reverse complement strand
TCTAGTGTCCTACTCAGACACATAGTTAAAACAGTTACTTCACTAATAGCACAGAAACAAGCAACAGGAATGAGTTGACTTATCAATGTTAGAGTCCACGTGATTTTCTTCATTATTGATAATGACTGTATTAGAAACCAAGTCCTCATTGTATTTAAAGTGTCATTCTACAGCCTTAGTCCTGTGTTCTTTCCTGCAGTCTGTACGGTATCACATTAAACATGTCCCTAATATTCAATGAGTGTCCCTTGTTTTAAGCTGTAAATTGTCAGTGATAAATTTACACTTTGAATGTTGAGGAGGAAGTCTATCTTTACCTCTGATAAGCTGCGTTTGTATGGCTAGAGTAATTTCTGTTTTCCTATCTGGGGTAGTGTAACATAAGAAGAAATATATATATGGTCTCTGCCCCCAGTTCCTAACACAAAGCTCCTAAAACCCTTGGAAATTCCTGAATGATGGGGGTGCTAGGAGCATTGTCTTCCTTTTTTAAAAAAATGTATCATTTTTCTTTTCTCCCAGGGTTTTTTTTCTTTAAAAAATAAAAAAACTTTTAGGTTATGGGGACACATGTGCACGTTCGTTATATAGGTAAACTTGTGTCACGGCAGTTTATTGTAGATTATTTCGTCACCCAGCTACTAAGCCTAGTCCCCAATAGTTTTTTCTGCTCCTCTCCCTCCTCCCACCCTCCACCCTCAGGTACGGCCTAGTGTGTGTTGGTCCCTTCTTTGTATTTATGAGTTCTCATCATTTTGCTCACACTTGTAAGAACATGCAGTGTTTGGTTTTCTGTTCCTTAGTTTGCTGAGAACAATGGCCTCCATCCGTGTTCCTGCGAAAGACATGATCTTGCTCTTTTTTTATGGTTGCACATCTTTTATTCTAACATTTGGTCCTTGAACCTGGTTCCTGACACAGACCTCCTAAATCCCTTGGAATTTTCTGTGTGATAGAAGCGTCCTTTGTTCTCATGAGGTGACTCTTGGTGGGCTCTTTATTTGGGTCTGGTCACCAGAAAGACCTAACTATGGGTGGAAGCTTTGTGCTTTAAGCCCCATTCCCCAGCCTCTGGGACAGGGAATGGAGCTGGAGCTCAATCACGCCTGCGTGACAAAGCCTCCAGAAAACTCCTTGAAAGGCAGGCCTTGGAGAACTTCCGGGTTGGCGAACGCATCCATATGCCAGGAGGATGGTGCACCCCAACTCCACAAGGACCTTTCCAGACCTCACCCTGTGTATCTCTTCATCTGGCTGTTCATTTGTATCCTTTAAAATATCCTTTGTACTAAATCAGCAATAGTAAGAAAACTGTTTTCGTGAGTTCCATGAGCTGTTCTAGCAAATGTTCAAACCTGAGGAGGGAGCTGTTGGGACAGCTGCATAGGTGATGCTTGGCCTTGCACCTGGGGTCTGATGTGGGGGCGGTCCTGTGTGACTGAGCCCTTAACCTGTGGAGTCTGATGTTTACTCTGCTTAGGGCTTCTCTGCCTTTGTAGTGTCCTGTCTAGGAGGCCTTTCTAGGAGGCCTTTCCTTCCTCTTGTCAGCTCAGAAAACTTTTCTTCCACTTCCCTTCTTCTAAGCCATCTCTTACATCTACTCCTTTCTAGCCAACCAAGAGCAGAACCAGGGCTGGTTCCACTGCCACCGTGCCATCCCACACTATCTCCTCAGGATGTATTCAGATGTCCAGCCCTCCCCCCAGTCTAGGAGCCCTTTGAGGAAAGGGATGCTGTCCTAGTCAACTCTTTCCCAGCAGCAGGCACAGCGTCTGGCATGTTCCATCTTTTACATGGACTCTCCCCAAGCGGCCTGACCTTCCCTCCTCTGAACCGCTGCATTTCCTGTCTGCATCATGTTTGCTCTAATCAGATACCGCCTTATTTCATCATCTTTTAAAAATGCTAGCCGGGCGCGGTGGCTCAAGCCTGTAAACCCAGCACTTTGGGAGGCCGAGACGGGCGGATCACGAGGTCAAGAGATCGAGACCATCCTGGCTAACACGGTGAAACCCCGTCTCT
>NW_012116588.1:831642-835049 GCF_000951035.1 Colobus angolensis palliatus | reverse complement strand
ATGGTGGTACACGCCTGTAGACCCCCAGCTACTCTGGAGGCTGAGGTAGGATCTTTTGAGCCCAAGAGCTTGAGGCTGCAGTGAGCTATGAATGCACCACTGCAGTCCAGCCTGGGTGACAGATCAACCCTCTCTGAAAAAAAAAAGTACACATTTGAGATTCATAAATTTTTTTTGTTATATAAAAAAATTATAAGCATCAAAGTGTTAAATTATGTAAATATGCCAAAATAGGAACCTGGAAGTGCTTGGAATCCAGACTTTGGGAGCCCAGCACCACAAGGATCTCTAGTCTTGGCTTTTTTTTTTTTTTTTTTTTTTGAGATGGACTCTCGCTCTGTTGCCCAGGCTGGTGTGCAGTGGCCCAATCTGAGCACACTGCAACCTCCGCCTCCTGGGTTCAAGCAATTCTCCCTCCCTCAGCTTCCTGAGTAACTGGGATTACAGGCGTGCATCACCACCCCCACCTAATTTTTGTATTTTTTCAGTAGAGACAGGGTTTTTCCATGTTGTCCAGGGTGGTCTTGAACCCCTGACCTCAGGTGGTTCACCTACCTCAGCCTCCCAAAGTGCTGGGGTTACAGGCATGAGCCACTGCACCCGGCCTGTCAGATGATGATTTTTTTTTTGAGACAGTCTCGCTCTGTCGCCCAGGCTGGAGTGCAGTGGCGTGATCTTGGCTCACTGCAAACTCTGCCTCCCGGGTTCACGCCATTCTCCTGCCTCAGCCTCCTGAGTAGCTGGGACTACAGATGCCCCCGCCACCATGCCCGGCTAAGTTTTTTTTGTATTTTTAGTAGAGACGGGGTTTCACCGTGTTAGCCAGGATGGTCTCCATCTCCTGACCTTGTGATCTGACCGCCTCGGCCTCCGAAAGTGTCAGGTGATTTTAAAACTATTCTTCCATGAATTGCTGGGCTAATTGATATGACTGTAAAATGCCTAACCCAGGGTTTAGCATCAAGTAAGCAAATTGTAAATGTTAGCTGCTGCTCTGCCTATGACTATTTAGTCTTGTGCTTTAAACTCAAATATTTGTTGGCCCACTGAAGTCACTACACAGAGAAAGATGCTTTTCATTCTCAGTAAGGAACTTTGGGAGGTAACTGGGGCAGGCAGCAAGACAACAGGTGTCTTTTGTCCAGCATCAGCAAACTCATTGGAACTGATGGGTGGCTCACTTTGCTTAGAACCCCGACCAGCACGCACACGGGGCTGCTTCCTAGTCACACTGCTCCTGGGAAGGTGGGGGGCAGCTGTTCTGCAGTTAGCGCTGTTCTTTACCTCCTGTTACCAACTGCCTGAGTTCATTTGTGTTCAATGTTCCCTAACCTACCAAATGTGATTAGTGACTTTTTCTTTGAAGGTGAGTGGAGGAATCCTTGCGCCTTCTGCAGCATTCTACTGCCGTTATGGAACAGTGCAGCTATGGATGTGCATCAGCGGGGGATGGGGAGAGGCTAGGGCAGTACATGTGAATGGAGAGGTAGCCCCACCAGTGTGTTTTCTGAAATACAGTCCTGCAGAGGGCAGCCTTGGGAAATGACTGCTCTCACATACTCTTCCTGACCCTACCCCTCCAGCATCTCCCTGCTATCCAAGGGTTGGGATTTTTAAAAAGAAAAACAAATTTTTAAAAAACCAAGTGAATCTTTTGCCATCTTGTAAGAGTAAAAAGCCCCCCACCAAGTCTGGATGAACATTCATGCGTGGGCTTGAGGGCTTGGGAAAAAGATGGGGCTTGGCCCCACAGTGCAGGCAGGCCCAGTGATCCCATGACAGGGGCCAGGAGGTGGGAGTTCGCCTGTGGGCAGGAGGTCAAGTATGTGGTATTATATGACTGCTGCTTGATGAACCAAGGGAGAGGGCACCCAGAACAAGAGAACAACAGTATTTAATTGTAAAATCTCTACCCCTGAGGATATGTTTTCAGGTCTGAGTGACTAGTAAGACTGGGAAACAAGGGAGGGAATGATGGCCCTGTGCTTCCTCTGCCCGCTGCCTCTGTGGATGTATGGATCGCTGGCTTCAGTCCTGCTTTTCTTTCTGATGGCCCTTGTTGTTTATGCTATGTATTTTTGCAGGAGGCCTGAGGCGGGCTGAGGTCACTCTTTCTTCTCCTATGACTGGGCTTCACTCTCCTCCCCAATCTCTGTTGGGGCTTCGCTGTCCCTGGGGTAAGAACAATAATGCCAAGGTTTTGATTCTTGAAAGCAGCAGTTAACCTTCTCACCCCCTCCTCATTTTAGTTGGGAACTGTGAGGGCCCGTCATTTACCCAGGGTCCCTGCTGAGGCTCTCCTCCTCATTAGATGACTTCTTGTGCAGCTTCTCTACCTGGTTATGTACTCTTGGGGCACTGAGAGGTTTGTACATATCTTTAAGCCAGAGCGGCTGTCTGAATAAGAAAGATCCCTCCTAGAAGACAGAAAGGGAAGTATTAATTTTGCATGTCCTCTGCTTTCCCTGGCCACAGCAATGAATCCTCCAAAGTACCTGAGTCTCATTTGGCGAAGAGCATCTCCTATATGGCAGAAATCTGAAAATGCCCCTGGGGAGACACATGCACAAGACAGTGAGTGAGCTGCCATTTCCACGTCTCTCACAATGTACTTCTCTGGTCTTATTAGGACTAAATGAGTACCTCAGTCCATAATCACAGTGAGAAGAACCACCGCAGACCACATACCTGGGGTCCTGAAAATAATCCCATGCATGTGGGACTTTCAGAAACTCTCCATGTCTGTTCGGAAGGGCCCCACAATATACTGGGGGGACTTTATATGCGGCTCAGCATGGAGCATGGGCAGGATGTTCAGTCCCAGTCACCCCGTTGGCCAAGTGCCCCTGTACAGTCAACAAACTGCACAGCCATGCTGGGCAGAAGCATTTTATATCAGTCCCCTTCGGACTTAGTCTCACAGGCATCATTTGATGGTGGGAGATGGAGTGGTTCTTTTCTTTCTAGATACTTTATTCTATAAGTTGGATCACCTCAAGCAAATGCCTGAGTGCAGGTAGCCAAGTTATCTATCTCACAGTCTTCATACGGGTGACAGTGGCTGGTGAGTGAGTGAGCTGTGAAATCAGTTGAAAGGACAACATGTTCTTTTTGAATTTGAATAAAATAGAAAAAGCCAGAGTGCATTGTGTGACCATGGGGCAAGACACTCTCCCTTTCTCTTTCTCAGTTTTCCTGTCATAAAATGACGAAATACTGCCTAAGGTCTCTTGTAGTTAAAATTCCTTTTTTTGTTTTTTTGTTTGAGACAGTTTTGCTCTTGCTCCCCAGGCTGGGTGCAACGGTGCAATCTTGGCTCACTGCAACCTCCGCCTCCTGGGTTCAAGCAATTCTCCTGCCTCAGCCTCCTGAGTAGCTGGGATTACTAATAGGCCTGCGCCACCACA
>NW_012116588.1:830227-831520 GCF_000951035.1 Colobus angolensis palliatus | reverse complement strand
TGCTGGGATTACAGGTGTGAGCCATCCTGCCTGGCCTTTCTAGTTAAAATTCTGTGAGGTTTGCATAAAAGGAATAGAGTGGGGCCCAAAAACCAGTAAGATGAGAAGATAGTGTTTCCTCACTTCTAGGATCCAGGAAAAAAAAAAAAAAGAAAATTGAAAAAGTAGTTGTTTCCTGCCACTTTAGAGGAAGGACTCACATATTCTACCTTCCATCAGCCTTGAAGGAGACGAGTGCCGTCACTCCCACACCCGGTGGCCTTCCCTACCCCTTCCCCAGAGCCTCCAAGAAGACCCTGGCCTGATGCCCACCATCAGCAGGAACAGGCACCAAAACCTTTCCCCTTCCTGTCCCTCCCACCTCCCCAAAGGGCTGGGGACAACAGATGTGTCCTTGTTAGTTCCATCTGGCTCAGCTTTTGGCTGGGGAGCTAATTTCACTGGAGCCAGGCTAAGCATTAGGGTAACTAAGTGTTTGTCCTGTCTTGGGCAGTTTCCTCACTGAAAAATGAGGGCAGAGTTCTAAGCTCTCCTCTAATTCTAAAATTCTCATTAAAACGTCGTGGGACTAGTGATGGCGCATGCCTGTAATGCCAGCTACTCGGGAAGCTGAGGCAGGAGAATCGCTTGAAACTGGGAAGTGGAGGTTGCGGTGAGCCGAGATCGCGCCACTGCACTCCAGCCTGGCAACAAGAGGGAAACTCCATCTCAAAAGAAAAAAAAAATCACCAAACTAATATTTACCTTGAAAATCCTTCTTCATCTTCTTTTGATGACCTTCGGTGAGAATAAATCTGTTTTGGAAGAAAACCCAACTAAGATTATCTATCACAACAACCATCATCTCCAAATCTGTATTCATTCCTTTTATTCATTTTAAGTCTCATCTGCCTGAGGAGATAACTTGTTTGAAGACAGGAATTGTATGCTGTTTAACAGAGCTTTGATTCTTCCACAGTTCAGTCATCCTTGCTATCTTGCGGGGGACTGGTTCTAGGATACCGCCCCGACACCATACCAGAATCTGTGGATGCTCGATCCCTTACATATAATGGTACGGTATTTGCGTATAACCAACACACATCCCCCCATATTTACTTAGCGACAGGATCGCCCTCTGTTTCTCAGGCTGGAGTGCAGTGTCACAATCACAGCTCACTGCAGCCTCAACCTCCTGGGCTCCAGTGATCCGCACACCTCAGCCTCTTGAGTGACTGGGACTACAGGTGTATACCACCACACCTATTTTTTTTTTTTTTTTTAAAGTAAAGACAAAGTCTCACTATGCTGCCC
>NW_012116588.1:829854-830177 GCF_000951035.1 Colobus angolensis palliatus | reverse complement strand
CCTCAGCCTCTTGAGTGACTGGGACTACAGGTGTATACCACCACACCTATTTTTTTTTTTTTTTTTAAAGTAAAGACAAAGTCTCACTATGCTGCCCAGATTGGCCTCCCAATGTGCTGGGATTATAAGTGTGAGCCACCATGCCTGGCCCCATGTACTTTAAGGCATCACTAATAAAATGTGTAGATATTATACAGCGGTGACAGCTGTTATATTGTACTTTCTATTTGTATTTTTATTGTTTTTTTTCCTTCAAATATTCAGCCTCATCTAGTTGAATCTGAAGATGTGGACATGGCTGATGAAGAGGCTGACTGTATCTA
>NW_012116588.1:821451-829419 GCF_000951035.1 Colobus angolensis palliatus | reverse complement strand
AAAAAAAAAAAAAGGAAAGGGGAAAGGAAGGAAAGGGTAGAAGTATTGGAAACGAACAGACAAAACTATCATTATTTGCATATTAGATGATAAATGTTAGCTAAAGAAGCCTAAGAGAATCAACTAAGATTTTACTGGAAGTAATGAGAATTCAATAGGAAAGATCCCATTTACAATGGCAATACAAATGTATGAAGTATTTAGAAACAAAAATACAAAGATCTTTTATCTATCAAAAGATGTGTAAGATCTATATATGGAAACACTAAAGCTCTTCTGAAAGACATTAACAAGAAATGAATACAAGACGTGAGATAGCACGTTCCTAGAATGTCGTACAGATGTCAATTCTCAAATTAATCTACAAATTTAATGTAATCCTGTTCAAATCCCAAGATAGTTTTTGGTGGCAGCCGTTTGTGAGACAGGGTCTCGCTGTTGTCCAGGCTAGAGTGCAGTGGTATGATCACAGCTCACTGCATCCTCAACCTCCCAGGCTCAAGCAATCCTCCCACTTCAGCCTCTGAAGTCTCTCATATGGTGTCCAAGAAATGGTAACAAATCTCACAAAGGGACTAGGCTCAGGAGGGCTGGAATATTCAGGGAAGGTGTCAAGAAGAAAGATGAACCTGAGTTGGCTTTTGAGAGATTCACAGGATTCCCACAGGCAGAGTGAAATAAGGGCATTTTAGATGGACAAACACACAAAAGCAGAAATGCGGATGGTGTGACTGGGGTATGCTGAGGGGCTGATCTGGCTGGAATGGAGGGCTGCCACAATAATGGAAATGGTAAATGAGGCAAGTAAGGTTGGATTGGTAGCATAGCATCAAGGTTGCCAGTTTATTAAATCACTCTTCCAATATGCTAGCAGTGGCCTCTTGGGGATCATGTAATCGAACAAAAGGCAACAGAGGCAAGCTCCAGGAATGGGCACTGTGAACAGGACTCGCCCCAGAGTAGCCAGATGTAGGCTTTAGACATGTTGATGCAGGTTGAGCATCTCTGATCCAAGGGGGAACGTCTCACATGGTGTCCAAGAAATGGTGACACATCTCACTGAGGGCCTAGGCTCAGGAGGGCTGGAGTATGAGATGCTCCCCCTGCCCTGTGAACTTAAAAATGTGGCCATAAACTTTTTTAAAAGATGGCTACCCTGTAGTGCTTTAACTGGACCTATTTAGACAACGCCTTATACACTGGAAAAGGATGACACTGTGTGAATCTAATAAGTCTACAAGACAATACTTCTCTCTTTTGGCTGTCTCCTTCCTCTCCAGGGTGATAACTCCGTGAGGGTGGAGATTATACGTCTCTCATCATTTCAGCAACAAGGAAATAAATTAGTGGCAGAGTAAGGGGTGACTTGGTGAGTACGTCCAATTGTTGACATCGTTTTGGGTGGGAGAAATTTTGCTATTATATCAACGTCTTAAAATAGTCTAGTGGGATTAACTTGGTTTCAATTCACACAGACCTCCTGGAAGTGAGGATCCTTTAAAATTCTGGAATATACACTGCAGTAAAAGAACAAAGCGGACCTCAGCCTTAACCGACTGAAGAAGAATGTCAAGTAGCAGCAGGTGGGAAAGCGGCTTCGGTTTTGAGTTTGTGGGCTCTGAATCCACACAAAGACAAGACTGCATTCTGAAAACCTGAATTAATTGTTGTCCTTACCTTAATGAGGCATAAAATTATAATGAAAGTCGTTAGTATTGCGGTCACAAATAATGCCAAGATGAGTTTGGTATTATATTCAGACCATGGAGCTTCTTTTGTGAGCTAAAAAAAAAAAAAAAAAAGAAAGAGCAATTAAAAAAAAAAATGAGAACTAACTATTCAAAACCCCAGTGTTCCAGGTGAGTAGCTTACTGGTTCTTTTTTTATTTTTTTGAGACAGAGTCTCACTCTGTCACCTAGTCTGGAGTACAGTGATGCGAACACAGTTCACTAGACTCGACTTCCCTGGGCTCAGGTGATCCTCCCACCTCAGCCTCCCAAGTAGCTGGGACTACAGGCATGTGTCATTACCCCAGGTAATTTTTTTATTTTTGTGGAGACAGGGTTTCACTATGTTGGCCAACCTGGTCTCAAACTCCTGACCTCAAGTGATCCACCCACCTCGGCCTCCCAAAGTGCTGGGATTACAGGCGTGAGCCACCCCACCTCACCTACAGTTCATCTTGTGTACTAATCTATTTCACTCTCTAAATGAGCAAAGTGGGAGATCACAGTCATGGCCAAAGTTACATGGCCAAGACAGGCTGTGGCCTGGGCACCCCAGGTTCTCCTGTGTGGGCACTTTCCCGGCATACGCTAAATGATGGGAAATCTGGGTCTCATGTTTCTGTGTGGTCCTCACCTCACTCAACCTCTGCTCTTGCTGTTCACTCTGGGCTTCCGTGCTCTCATCGATATAGTTCTCAGTTTTCCACTGTTCCGTATCCCATTCTGCCTTGGACGCCTTTACATCCTGCTGATCACTGAGAAGCTTCATGAGGAGGCCTGTCCTGGAGATGAGCTTGGCACAGGTCACTTGCACACGGGTGTCAGAGCAGTCCATCTTCAAGGTCCGGATAACATGAGAAATGAGCCTTCTCACATTATTGTTGGGGATGAGGGACCGTAGCTGCTCAGTTAGCTGAATTTCAAACTGATCACCCGCAGACGAGAGCAATGGGTAATCAAAGCTTTTGGGTTCAGAGGACAGGTCAGTGCCCACGTTGTTGTATTCCCATTGTGTTGGATTGGTTTGTTTAACAGTTGGCCCTAAGTTGAACGCAGTCCCAGGGGAATCTGCCTCAGGAGGAGGATTGTAGTTTGTCTTTTCAGAGATGGTGCCTTCTGGCATAATAGTGTTTTCCATAAAAATGTTTTCTTGAAAGGCATTTCTTGCAGTTGTGTCTTTTACATTCGTGTTTTCTGTAAAACGTTCTGAAGGAGCAAATCCTTCCAGAAAAGGATTTTCCTGAGGACTCCAGTCTCCTAATGATGAAAAAGCCCCTTGTGAAGGGGAATTTATGAGGCTCTTCGCTGCAGAGAACGGCGGCCTGTTTGCGACCATCAGTCTATCTAGATAACTTTTCTTTCTGAACTTTCGACTCTTTTTGGCCTTGGGTGTTCTGTGGGCCAGGCGGGAGCGAGTTTTATGATAGCGGTAGTTTTTTCTGGAATGTACGATTGGTTTGGCAGCCTTCATATTTTTAACTCTAGCCTTTGCGTTTTCTAAAATGAAAATGGCGTGGGTTAAGTCTTTTGATCTGTCTCTGACCTGAGGTAGGGCTTTTGCAGGGGTGGAGACAGAAGGCTCGCCCATGGAGAAGGGTTTCAGCGCGGAGGAGACTGCTGCGTTAAGCTGTTGGGTGAACGAAGGCTTGGTGTAGATGGTGTTTCCCACTAACTTCTCACGCCCCTGCTCTATGTGAGGCTGTTCCAGCTCCCCTGGGACTGGGCTCCTGAGCCTTTTTTCTTGGGCAGCATTCTCCACAAATGCCTGCGCACCCTCTTCCCTCCTGGTACTCTGCTTTCCCACCTCTTTGAAGTGCCTTTTCTGGATGCTCCTTGGGCCCATGAGGACTCTGTTCACTCTCTGCAGGTTGTTGCCTATACTTTGAATCTTTGCCAGGCTGTTTTCCTGTGGTTGGACAGTTTCTAATTTCTTTTCAAATATTTGGCGTTTAAATTTGTTACCTAGAGAGCTGGTCTGCATAAGCATGGCAGTTTTTTCTTCCCTTTTAACTTCATCGATTTTTTCCTGTATTTCTGCATCTAACGTATTTTCCAGCAAGTACAGCTTTCTCAATTTACTTTCATAAATTTCGTAAGTTGGGTTGTTGGATGCAGGTTGAAGAGAGGGGCTCTTTATATTGTTTTTCAAAATACTCAGGGGCCTGTCTCCATCTTGTACATTTGAAGAAAGCTGTTTAATGAACGGTAACAACGATTTCACATCTAGATTTGCCACTGAGAAATAAGGCAAGATGTAACTTAGTGCACTGATAACTTCATTCTCATCATTGGTGTCTAGCTGCTCACTCCCAAAGCCTGACAAGTTGATGCCACTGCTGTCTGAGGGCGCCTCCGGCTCAATAATCAGCTCAGTGCTCGTGTGCTCCTTCCGGGCCTGTAACACCTTCATGAACACTCCTTCTGGATTCCCTATGGATGCTTCTTCAGCTGTGAAAAAAGAAGAGACTGCTTTGATCATGAAAGATGACGGGACGGCATGCATCAGTCCACAGCTGTACGTCCCAGTCACACAGAGTAGTAATCAGCAAACATTCGAGTGCCATTCAGAGAGGAGAAACATACACCCAATCCTAAACCTATGAAATGGCAACAACAAAAGGAGAAAAAGACATCTTTTGAAAACATGGCCACCTACTTGGAACACTGCATAATGTGACACAGAGTAACTGTGCCTAGGATTATTCCATTGATCCCCAGGGGCCAGTTGCCCAATGCTCAGTCAAAGCCCAAGGTGGAAGACAAGTGCTTCCCTGATGAGCTGGCCTCTCTGCAGACTGCTCCATACCCTGTGCTGTCCTGCCTCACATGCAGAGAGAGCACAAGGCTCCCTCTCTCCTTGTGCTCAGTGTGCCCGTGTTCTTGCTACCATCACAGCTGAATGCAATGGAAGGAGGTCCTCTGAGAGGAGCAGGGTGGAGATGCTAACGTGAAGAGCCCCCCCATTGCTGATAGATCCTCGTCTGGCACGTGCTCCACTCACCCACCCCATTCTCTGCTCCCACATACTGTAGCCCCATCACAGAAAATGTGACATGCGAAAAAACACTGTCTCCACCCTAGTTCTTAAATTTGGGCAGGGATTTGGGGTCTAGGTTGAGTTTTTTCATTTGCCAGATTATATGCCTACGTTGTTGAATGTACAATGAATCTATGGTACGACAGCAGTTTCTGGATAGACATTACTTGAGATCCTATAATGCAGAAGGGAAAAAGCAACTTTTATCAGTTGCCTACTTTGATTTCATTTTATCTCTAATATTCTGGATTGGGAACCATCCAAAGCTTCTGTTTGCATGAAGGTCAAGTGTGCCAGTGTGCTGGCTTTCTTTTCCAGAATTAAAAGTATTTTGGGTGGTGCTGAGGGTCAGAGGAAGTAGTAAATATTGTGAGAAAGGAGAAACATGGGCTTGGAGACAACCCAGAATTGAAGACAGAAGACCTGGCACAAGGTACAGCACTTAGCACCTCTGATCTTGTTTTTCCTCATCTGTAAAAGGAGATTACCAATGCTTTTCTGCCCACCTCTTCAGGAGAAGGGAATAATTGGTTAAAAAAAAAATGTTTTAAAAATAAGCACCACTGACTTTGTGTAGCCAAGCACTATTAATTATCCACCCCATATCACTGGTAGATGCCTGTATTCAAGCTATCTGGACATGAAAGCAGTCACATTTTGGAAGTCATGAAGTTGGTGCTAATAAACCTAATCTACAGAAAAACTCCTGAAAGCACTTGAGCATTTGTTCTGTGAAGAGAAAGGTTTGAATTCAGAGCAAGGTCAGCGTTGGATGGTCTAAGCATGGAAAAAGCCCTCCATTCCATTAAAAGAGCCAGGCAGCAATATGGAACCAGAAGCTCTCAGGCTTCAAATAAAACAGCATCACTTGTACTCTAAAACTATAAAACCAAAAAACCAAAACTGGATCTACATCTGTCCTGCAAGGCCGAGAGTACTCGAGACCTCATGGATATAAAACCAGCTTAGAAACTACATTGCACTGTATGAAGAAATTATCGCTGGGGGCAAAGCACCAAGCACACAGCACAGTACACAGTGTGTGGATGTTAATGTTGCTCCCTAGCTGTCCCATTCCTTTGTTTTGGTCCTTTGTGCATATGGAAGAGTTCTGTTATTAAATTTTGTAATAATAACTGAGAACCTGACTCTCAGCAAGGGAATAGTTCAGAAATTGAGGGAGTTTAACTCTGAATGAGTAAATAAAAATAAAGCAATAATATCAGTAGCTTAAAATTTTATCATTATAAATAAAAAGTTTAAAAACAAATACTTAAGATAATGTAATAATTGATCACCAGGCAATTTGGACTCACGACAATGTATGGTGCTTGTCAGACATGCACTGTTGCAATGCAGCTTGACTGTCTTGCAGACAGCCTCAATGCTGTTTTTAAATTGGCAGAGGCAGCAGGCCATATGGCTAGGTAAGATCCTATAAATGAAAACAAAGAACAATAAATTAGTGGTAAAGAGGTTACTTGAGTAGGTAAAGGAGGCAGGCCAGTGCTTTCACAGGGGTGGGTCAAAAGGTGTTATTGAAGCTTATGGATGGACAGTCAGGTAGGAACCAGAAGGCCAACAGGAAGGAGGGCAAAGGTGCCCAACCAAAGGGTAAGCATGGCAGTGAGTATGGTATGCCTAGAATAAAGGTGGTTGGGATTAGAATTGGGTGACACTGATCAGTAGTTTAATTCAGAAGTACCTCTTCCCAACTCAAAAGTCTCACTTTTGGCTGAAACTACACAGGAAGAAGGTAGACTTCTAAGAAGAGTCTGAGTAAGTCCCCAACTTCTGGAGTCCCTGTCTCAATTCCTCTTGGGAGTGGGAAATATTATAAATTACTCTGGGCGTTAAAAATAGTTTAACCTGGATTGTGGGGTTAAAAAATAACAGATTGCATTAGTTAAATCTGGACAATTCCATCATTCAAAAGAATAACAACAATAAGTTACAACATAGTTAATGTAAAGAAGAATCCATGAAGAGTGATATTCAGAAAGAAAGAGGGGGAGTTTTTCTTCAACAAAATAGTGCCAGCTAGTAAATGTAGAATGAATGACAGAATTTTACAAAGTGTCACTTTGCAACCACCACTGTAATAAAAATTCGTTCGGACAAGGATTATCATTGATGCACATTTGGGTGAAAAGACATTTGAGAACAGGATCTTCATTGAACTCAAAGTACCAACCCACAGATTATTTATTACCAAGGGGAAAATTAGTATTTTTTTTTATGAGACAAGGTCTCACTCTGTTGCCCAGCTGAAATACAGTGGCAAAATTATAGCTCATTGAAACCTCACCCCCGCTGGGTTCAAGTGATCCTCCAAATTCAGCCCCCTGAGTAGCTGGGAGTATAGGCTTACACCAGCATGACCAGCTAATTTTTTTTTTTTCATTTTTTTGTATTTTTGTATTTTTAGTAGTGACAGGGTTTCACCATGTTGCTCAGGCTGGTGTAGAACTCCTGGACTCAAGCAATCCTCCCATCTCGGCCTTCCGAACTGCTGGGATTACAAGTGTGAGCCACTGCACCCAGCAAAATAATTACAATGGAGAGATCTGGAAGATCACCTTAATCAAGTGATCAAACGTAGTATTACAGGCCACCTGCGGTTACGAGGCAGGAAGGATACATCACCTATGCAGTATTTTTCCAAAAAACCTGAACTTGAATCTCATCATGAGGAAACCGACAAATATACATTGTGGGACAATCTACAAGACAACTATCTTTGACTCTTAAAAAATGCCAATGTCATGAAAGATGAAAGAAAGTAGAGGAATGTTTTAGATTAAAGTAAACGAAGACATGACACGCAGTGCCTGATCTCCAATTGGATTCTATACTATTCTTTCATCTTTCTGGCATGTTTGAATTTTTATTCAAAATGTAAATTTGGGAAGAAGAGATAACCAAGACAATTAATTGATTTATTGTTATGGCTTATTGGGGCCAGTTTCAGAGAGATAAAAACAATCCCTGTAACTGGAATAAAAGGTTAATCTTAGGGAGTATAGCACGGACATTAAGAATACAGATTCCACAGTCAGAGTAGGCTTAAATCCCAGCTCTGCTAATAATGTGAATTTGGGCAAATTGCTTAATCTCTGTTTCTCAGCCTTGTCATTATAACAGTACCTACCTCTAATGAATTTTGAGGAATAAATAAATCAATACCTGAAAAATGCCTGGCA
>NW_012116588.1:819598-821333 GCF_000951035.1 Colobus angolensis palliatus | reverse complement strand
CCCGCCTCGGCCTCCCAAAGTGCTGGGATTACAGGCGTGAGCCACCATGCCCAGCCAACTACTATAATTATTATGTTGCAGTGGTTGTGGGGGGCCTTTTCTGAGTCCTCCAAAAGGATGGCTTTATTAGGGCCACATTAACACTGTGGAGACAGAAGAGTGTTTCGTGGATACATGAAGTCTATGAGTTGGGGGTAAAAAGTATATAGAGTTTTAGATTAAAACTGCATCCAGTAAGTTGGCCTGACACATCTTTCAAACCTACAGAGGAATAATCACAAGTGACTGGTATTACTCCTTTGGGTCCAGTGGAAGCCTCTGATCTTCATGTGGAATGGACCCAGAACTGTAACTCAGCATTTTATTATACAGCAACCTTAACTCTGATACAAAGGTGTTTCTTTTGTTTGTTTTGAGGCCAGGTCTCGCTCTGTTACACAGGCTGAGTGCAACGCTGCAATCTCAGTTCGCTGCAGCCTCTGCCTCCTGTGCTCAACTGATCCTCCCACCTCAGCCTCCTGAGTAGCTAGAAGTACAGGATGGCTGGAAAGCATTTTTGAATGGTATAATGAACACCTGTATAACTTTCATCTAGAATCAACAGTTGCTAATACTTTACCACATTTGCTCTCCACGTGTTCTAGACAAGCCATGTGAGAGTCAGTTGCAGACATAATGACCCTTCACCATTAAACACTTCAGTGTGCAGCCCCTAAGAACCAAGGCATTCTCCTACATAACTAGAATACTATTATCACACAATGGAACTTAATATTATCATTGTTTACTATGTAGTCCATATACACATTTTTACAATGTCCCAATCATAACATGGCTTAAAAAAATTCAGAATCCAAACATCAGACATTGCACTTACTGCATGATTCTTTACTCTCCTTCAATCCTGAACTGTTCCCAGTATTGTTTTAAGTATACTGACAAACCTTTGAGACTGTAAATGACCTGAGGTGTATGTTATCCTTACTTGAGAATAATTTTTCAATATGCATTAAAGATCATTACACATGAGCCAAGACTCAAATGCACTGGCCTACTTACTTTGTATATAAATGTGTAAACTCCTGAAGACTTCCAATAATGAACTCCCATAAGGCAGTTAGTTCAATGTCTTTATGGCCTTAGTGACAAATGGTTGCAGAGAATGAGAGCTTTTTCCTATCCCCTAATAGTCAAGAAAAAAGCAGACAGATCCTCACTGTCTTAGAGAACGAGCCAAGTGAGAAAGCTGGTCGATGAAGAGGACTTCATCCAGAGAAGAAGGGATCTAGCTGACAGGGAAGATGCTGCAGGAGACTGAGGGAAGTGAGGCTAGAGCAGTAAAACAGATCTGACAATATGGTGAAGATAAGAAAGTGACCTGACAAAAATGAATGGAACAGAGTGCGAAATGAAGGGCCCTTTCCATGCTAATCTTCTGTAATGCCCTCAACCAGCCTTAGCATAACTGAGTTGCTATTTAGCTTGCCATATTGTGGGGTGGTGGCACTATTTAAGTTGCAGTAATTGTGTAATAAATTCACAATAGGGCCCTGCAAGCATATACACACACACACACTTTTTAAAAAAAAAAAAAAAACAGGGTCTCGCTTTGTCACCCAGGCTGGAGTGCAGTGGTGCCATCTTGGCTCACTGCAACCTCCACCTCCTGGTTCAAGTGATCCTCCTGACTCAGGTTCCCTAGTAGCTGGGACTACAGGTGTGTGCCACCACACCT
>NW_012116588.1:817804-819254 GCF_000951035.1 Colobus angolensis palliatus | reverse complement strand
CTCCAGAGTAGCTGGGATTACAGGTGTGGGCCACCACACCTGGCTAATTTGTGTATTTTTAGTAGAGATGGGGTTTCCACACAACTGGAACACTACTCAGCAATAAAAAGGAGTGAACAGCTGTCCCTCGCTGTCTGCAGGGGATTGGCTCCAGGACCCCCTGCAGATACCAAAGTCCACAGATGCTGAAGTCTTTTATATGAAATGACATAATGTTTGTATATAGCCTCAGGTATACTTTAAATACCTAATACAGGGTAAATGGTATGTAAATAATTATACTGTATTTTAACTTTTCTACTGTTTTTATTGTTGTATTGTTGTTTTATATATTTTGTTTTTTCCAAATATTCTCCATCCATGGTTAGTTAAATCCATGGATGAGCAACCTGCAGATATGGAGGGCCAGCTGTAGTGATGGGTGCAACAACGTGGATGGTAGCAGAATCTCAAAAAAACTTATGCTGAGTGAGACCAGGCGAGGTGGATCACATCTGTAATCCTACCACTTTGGGAGGCCGAGGCAGGCGGATCACTTGAGGTCAGGAATTCGAAACCAGCCTGCCCAACATGGTGAAACCTTGTCTCTACTAAAAATACAAAAATTAGCCAGGAGTGGTGGCATGCGCCTGTAATCCCAGCTACTCGGGAGGCTGAGGCAGGAAAATCACTTGAACCTGGGAGGCGGAGGTTGCAGTGAGCCTAGGTCATGCTGCTGCACTGCAGCCTGGGTGACAGAGTGAGACTCTATGTCTCAAAAAAAAAAAAAAAAAATGCTATGTGAAAGACGCCAAACACAAGAGGCGACACGCTGTATGATTTCATTTATAAGACATTCTGGAAAAGGCAAAAGTATAGGAACAGAAATCAGATTAGTAGCTAATAGGGGCTGATGGTGGGAGGAGGGGATTGACTACAAAGGGACACGAGGGGCCTTTTTGAGGCATCAGAAATGCTTTATATTGGGAATGTGGTGGTGGTTATGTAACTATACATTTGTCAGCCTCATCAAACTGTACATTTAAAAAGGCTGAATGTTAGTATATGAAAATTACAACTCAATAAACCTGACTTAAGAAAATAATAAAACAAACCGAAAGAACCAACTAAGTGAAAATAAATCTAAGAAGAGAATAACTTACAGTTTTTCCAGTTCAACAGTCATCGTGAGAATGTTCTTAAGTGTTGTAAGTGGAACTTGCGTTTTTCCCATGTCTCTGAAGAAGAAAGCCGAAACATTCATGATATGAACCCCAATAAAAAATTCTGTACTTAAAAAGGCATTTCAAGGACATGTGATTGCTTCAATTTTAGTTTCTCTATAAAACAAGCCAGTTCAAGAGTTTATTTGCTGTAGAATTCCAGGGAGGTCTTATTAAAGAAATTTAAGTTGATTTGCATCATCAAATTCATGATATTCAAGAGCAGAACTTACACCTTTTTCTTTTTT
>NW_012116588.1:814268-815597 GCF_000951035.1 Colobus angolensis palliatus | reverse complement strand
CGCTCCATTGACCAGGCTGGAGTGCAGTGGCGTGATCTTGGCTCACTGCAACCTCCGCTTCCCAAGCTCAGGTAATCCTCCTTCCTCAGTCTCCCAAACAGCTGGGACTATAGGCACGCACCACCACGCTTGGCTAATTTTTGTGTTTTTAGTAGAGATGGGAGTTTCACCATGTTGGCCAGACTGGTCTTGAACTCCTGATCTCAAGTGATCTGCCTGCCTTGGCCTCCCAAAGTGCTGGTGTGAGCCACTGGGCCCAGCCTTAATGTTGAGAAGACTAAATACAGAAATGCCTTTCAACCTTCTTCTACTCCTCTGGGAGGACCTCTGTGAGAATGACAATTTCTCATTAGCAGTTCACAGCCACACTTGCCTGTAGTTCCAGCTGTTCAGGAGGCTGAGGCAGGAGAATTGCTTGAACCCGGGAGGCGGAGGTTGCAGTGAGCCGAGATCAAGCCACTGCACTCCAGCCTGGGTGATACAGCAAAAAAAGGAGAATTACAGTTTCTCTTTTTATGTCTTTCCCCTAATCATTTCCCATGATTAATAGTTAATTAGTCTATGGTCAATTCGACTTTTTTTTTAAGGGACACATTCTCTGTCACTGTGTTGCCCAGGCTGGAGAGCAGTGGCTATTCACAGGCACGATCCCACTAGTGATCAGCACGGGAGTTCTGACCTGCTCCATTCCCGAACGGGGCTGGTACACCCCTTTGTAGGCAACCCGGTGGTCTCCTGTTCCCGGGAGGTCACCATACTGATGCTGAACTTAGGACACCCAATCAGCATAGCATGCTACAGCCCAGAATTCCTGGACTCAAAAGGATCCTTCTTCCTTTGCCTCCTGAGATCTGGGAATACAGGCATGTGCCCTGTGAGCCTTTAGAGATTTAAAACCATGCTGTAAGTGACAGGTCAGGGAAGACCTACTAAGTTCGTAAACTCTCACACCTGACTGATCTTGAGGTTCTGCAAAAGCAAGAAGTGAAAGCTAAGGCATGGCTGTAAACTATCTGGCTGAGTGCTGAAGGTATGCCCCAACATGTACACAGAGCCCCTTGGCAAAAACTAGGAGACTTACTAGTTCCAGCAATTTAAGTAAACCTCCATTTAATCATTAGCTGATCGGTAAGCTAACCAAGAAGAGACTTCAGTGGGAACACATGATATATAACGTAAGACTTTACCGAAGAAGTTCAGAAAAGTCACTAAATAAACAGCAACTACTAGCACAAGCAGCAGTAACACGAAACCCTGGGAGCATGGATCTGATTTTCAGAATTGCTACATTATATTATTTAAAATACTCAATTTTCTTTTTTTTTTTTT
>NW_012116588.1:809793-811907 GCF_000951035.1 Colobus angolensis palliatus | reverse complement strand
AGAAAATGACAGTGTTGACAAAGACACGGAGAAACTGAAACCCTCAAACGTTGCAGGTGGAAGTGTAAAATGGAGCAGCCACTGTGGAAAACAGTTTGACAGGTCCTCAAAAAGTTAAATGTAAGAGTAGCCATATGATCTAGCAATTCTGCTAGGGATGCACCCTAGAATGAAAAACATGTCCACGCAAAAACAAGTACATGCATGTCCATAGCAGCATTATTCATAAAAGCCAGAATAAAGTAGAAACAACCCAAATGTCCACTAAGTGATGAATGGATGAAGTGATATAGTGATGGCTCCATACAATGGAATATCACTCAGCCTTGCAAAGGAATGATACATGCTACAGCGTGGGAGGACCTTAGAAACAACATGCTTTGTGAAAAGAAACCAGACACAGAAGGCCACATACTGTATGATTCATTTATATGAAAGATCTAGAATAGGCAAATCCACAGGGACTCAAAGTAGATTAGTATTTACCTAGGCCTGAGGGAAGACAGCAATGGGGAGTGACGGCTAATGGGTACCATGTTTCTTTTCGGGATGATGAAAATGTTCTGGGGTTAGATAATGGTGATTGTTTGCCATACAACCTTGTGAATATACTAACCACCACTGAATTCTCCACTTTATAATACTGCCTTGATGGCATGTGGATCATGTCTCAATTTAACACAAAGAAGCACGTTGTACTGTATAGAACACCAGGTGCCAGAAGACCAAACATGCTGGCAGATGGAAAAAAGGAGTGAAGACTCACTCTCCCGTGACCATGGTCAGAGTGAGTCAGTGGCGAGGCTAGGAGCCACACAGTCGTCCTGCCTTGTGATCCCCCTCCTCTTCCTATTCCAGATGGTATTTTAGTGCCATTAACTTGTTCTGTAACACTAATATTCAATAAGATGATGTCACAAAGAGAAAGAAAGAATGTGAGTGCCACATGACTGGTTAAGTATGGATTCTCAAACTAGGGCTTTAAATACCCTTCGTACTTTTTTTTGGCATGAAAACCTGTAAGACCACTGGTGGGCTTTGTGCAAGTCGGCTACCCCCTCCTTCTCTATCTTCCCCTGCCCACTTTCCTCCCAGCTATTAAAAATGAATGTAGGCTGGGCACAGCAACTCAAGCCTGTAATCTCAGCACTTTGGGAGGCCGAAGTAGAAGGACAGCTTGAGCCCAGGAGTTTGAGACTAGCCTGGATAACATAGTGAGATCCTGTTTCTATTAAATAATAATAATAATAATAATAATAATAACTACAAAGCAATATGTACCCAAAACAACTTAGCCAAGTTTGTTATCTTTCCACCAAAATAATCTCACTCTCCAACCTTCCATCTTTCTTGACAGCTTATCCATAGCCTTAAGCTCAGCATTACCTCTGAACTAGGAAGCTCTTCTCAAACTGACATTAGGATGTTTGCATTTGTCCCTGAAGAAATCAAAATATAGGGTCACTTGATATTCTCCTATATTTCTCCTGTCCTAAGGCATTCTTTTCTTGACTAAGGTGGTGCCTGGGCCATGGAGAGACTGAGTGGGAACCAGCTTAACGGCTCAAGTTTGAGGACTCTACAGCAACTGTTTTCCACAAACCAAATGATATGAATGTTTTTACTTATTTATATTTATGTTTCCACTTTTAAAAAGTCTTTTAGTAGAGATCAGGGTCTCACTTTGTTGCCCAGGCTGATCTTGAACTCCTGAGGCTCAAGCAATCCGCCCATCTTGGCCTCCTAAAGTGCTGGGATTATGGGCGTGAGCCTCAGTGCCTGGCCTTAACTGTTTTTAGCTTCACAGTAGATGATCATTTCCATTTCTGGTTCAAGTCTTTCATTTTATACATTAAACTAAGGTGCACTGACTCCCAGTCCATCGCCTTTTTGGTATCTTTATGGGAGTAAAATGTGGCAAGCTTTTTTTGGTCTCAAAGACAATCTCAGAGTCAAAGTTTAAGAAGTATTGCTCTAAATAATTTTTTAAAATATACCTTATTAGATGAGGAAAACTGAAATATTTTTGTACAAGCCTTTTGCTGTAGAACAATGGGACAGAATAAAGGTAGCTCACAAAATAAGGGAACATTTCTTGCCTGTTTTTTATTTTT
>NW_012116588.1:807038-809020 GCF_000951035.1 Colobus angolensis palliatus | reverse complement strand
AGCTGTGAGCCTGTATCTTAATCAAAGTCCTGAGAATAACCTTGAAGAAGACTCCCTGAAAATGAGGAACAATAGAAGCAGCAAGGGACCTGGAATCTGGCAGACCTGGGTTTGAATTCTGGCTCTGTCACTTTCTGGTGAAGTGACTTGAGTAATGAACATGAGCCTTTCTGGGTAACATTTATATCACAAGGCAGTTTGAGGAAGCAATGAAAGAGCATGTGTATAGTGCCTAGCAATGCACTGGACACAGTGCCGGTGCTCAGCCATCATGTCACACCAGCACTGACCAGTGAGCATGAACCCTGGGGATGCCCAGAGCTGGTACAGCCAGGAGCTCCGGAAGCATGGGATTCTCAGAGGGAAACGGAGCCCCCTGCTCTAAAAGTCCTATTCAAGTTAGAAAGTAAGAAACAATGCGCACAAAGCCACACTGTCATCATTCAGCTCCTATTACAGGGGAACTAAGAGCTGCTTCGAAAATTACTTGCAAAGCTTGTAAGTGGTTCTGCCACTTATTAGCCATGTGAACCTAAGCAAATTACCTAGCGTCTCTGAGTTTCAACTTCCTCATCTGCAAAACAGAAATGATAATAATAACCGCATCGCAAGAGTTGTTGGAAAAATGAAAGTGAGATATCATAGGAGGTAACACGTATGGAGCATTTACCATATGCCAAGCACTGTTCTAAGAACTTCGGACATGTTATCTCACCTGTATAAGTACTTAGGTGCCTACAACCTAAACAGGACCTAGTAAATGTAAGTACTGAAAAAATGCTATGGGGCAGAGGAAGAAATGCTAACTAAGCTTCTGTGAGAAGAGAAGACAGCTTGTTACACAGGTGAGAAGAATAAGCTGCAGCTGAGAAGAAAAGTATAAGAGTTGCTACCTGTGACAATCTCAAGACTTTTCAACCATTACAAATTTAAACAGCCACCCTAAATCACCCCAAAGGACAGACCCTAGTTGTTCTTTTCATCTGTAATGTTTACGCCTCTCTGAATCAGAGAAGCAGCTGCCAGGGTTCCAATACATACCAAAGCATGATGACAATACCCTCAACTGTGCACACTTCTGTGCATCTACCGCTATGTAAAGGAAGCTGATGTCAGTAGACTGGGGGGGGCACAACAAGGCATGTTTGTGACCAAAGCTGAATTTGCCATCACAGGGTGGCCACACCTACCTCACTAATATTCTAATAGTGGGATAAATAATTCAATAGGGATAAAGCCTGGATTTTGCTCTTATTCTCTCTTAGGGCTTACATTCTTGGCATGATATTCATGCGCCACAGACAAGCCAATATGTGAGTGTGCTCTATCTGAATAAAGTATAGCCTTTCTACACTGCAAAGTCATCCAGTTTCTAATATTATTGTTAGAACCAATGAAGTGACTAAGAGAATTTTTAAAAATAAGCCATCGGTCTCGACCTGTGTATGGGAATGAAGGAGAAGCACTTTAAAGGCAGGGAAAAAATGTAAACTTACTTAACATTTAGAATTATCAACCATTGCTGCTTTTCCATAAACCATTTCATTCATGATTTCATCTGTAAGAAGTAAGATTATTGCCCCCACTCAGAGGGGGTCTTTGATAGTTAGCTGCCTGGTCCTTCTTGCTTGGATGCCCTGCAAATAAATGTCCTCCTTTCCCCAGTGCAAAACCTCGATATGGTTGTTTGGCTTTACTGCGCTTAGGCCAGCAGAACCCAGTTAAGTCCACTAATAAGCTCTTGGTTTGTCTTTGAGATGGATTTCAGATTCAACATAGACTGACCCTATCACACTGCTAACTTGGCCAGTCAGTATTTGTCAATTAACATAGAGGCTTCATTCAAGAGATTTACTATGCTGTAACTATTGGAACCCAGGGATGATTTCAGGATTTTGTGGGGCCTGAACCTTATCTAGTAAAAACATAAATTATGAATACAAAAATTCCCAGGGGCCCTCCCAGGACCTTGGAAGGGCCTA
>NW_012116588.1:804511-804779 GCF_000951035.1 Colobus angolensis palliatus | reverse complement strand
GTGAACCCAGGAGGCGGAGCTTGCAGTGAGCCGAGATCGTGCCACTGCACTCCAGCCCGGTGGACAGAGCGAGACTCCGTCTCAAAAAAAAAAAAAAAGATACAGTGATGTATTTTCTTTACAAAAAAATTTTTTTTGCACAATAGCTTAACATAAAAAGCAACTTGGCCAGGCATGGTGGCTCACACCTGTAACCCAGCACTTTGGAAGGCTGAGGTGAGCAGATCACCTGAGATCACAGGAGTTCAAGACCAGCCTGGTGGGGAGG
>NW_012116588.1:799476-803541 GCF_000951035.1 Colobus angolensis palliatus | reverse complement strand
GGCCCTACACTTTGGATTTAACTTTGATTCCTGCTCATATGCAGAGTTTCTAACTGCTTCAATGGCTGCAACATTTAGCTGCAAGGAAGGAAACTTAACACAAAGTCCTCCAGGGAGCAAAAAACTGCACCACCACACCCGGCTAATTTTCTTGTATTTTTAGTAGGGACGGGGTTTCACTATGTTGCCCAGGCTGGTGTTGAATTCCTGACCTCAGGTGATCTGCCCGCCTTGGCTCCCAAAGTTCTGGGATTACAGGCCTGAGCCCAGCAACAAGACTAATTTGAGGGTCACTTCTTTGAAGCCTTTTCTTGCCCATGCTATAGGTCAGAACTAGGACAAGCAGAGCAGGTCATATATAAGCTGTGTAAGTCTCTTGGCCTCTTTGTACCTTAGTTTCCCCATTTGAGAAAAATAAATGGATCTTAAGACATACTTTTCAGAGTTCATAATGTGCTTATACAGAGCTAACCAATAATTGTATGAGTTTTTATACATAAATAGTTCTTTACATGTATTCATCTTCTATTTCACTTACAACTTGTATAAAAACTGCATTCCGTGCCAGGCCTGAAATGTTCCAAAGCTCAGTTCTGTGAGTAAATTGCAACCAAGATTTCTAAAAGAAAAAAGAAAAAAAAAACACACATAAGCCAAAGGAAAAAAAAATTATTTCAGAACATTTATCCTTTGCCATGATTCTAATTTATATAGGATGGAACATAACCTCAATCCTTCCTGTATGCACTAAGGAAATCTCACTGTGGAAGATTCTGGCTTATGATTTATACTTTAACATTGCACATGTGGTGCATTAGCTACCAAGCAGTGAACGCTCAGTAAATACCTGTGTGAAGTGATCTTTAGTTCTCTAGAACAGGATTTCACAACTTCAGTGCCATCGACATTTTGGACTCTATAACTCTTTGCCATGGGGGTTTCTTTTATACCTTAGAGGATGTTGAGCAGCATCTCTGGCCTTTGCCCACCAGATGCCAGGAGCACACCCACAGTTTTGTCAACCAAAACTGTCTCCGGACATTACCAAATGCCACCTGAGTAGAAGATCACATCAGCTGAGAACCACTGCTCTCTGATGATTCACTAAGATCTGTGCAATAATTCTCACACTAATCCTTGCTAGAGACAAAAAGGATTTGCTCTGTAATTTTAGTAGCTTTCTACTGGTAAAACTTTAATCATATTTCAAAATGAATAGCAAAGAGGTTTATAATTAAGTTTTATAAAAATTCCAAATGTAATAAACTTTTATTTGTAACTTACATAAACTTCAAAAATGGTAGTGATTCAAAGGTACGTCTTTCAATATACTGTATTTTATTGCAGGATAAATCTCTAGGAAAAGTAAAAGGAAAATATCACCTTGATTAGTTATTAAATGTTGATTAGTATGAGTAACAGCAATAGCGTAGAATAATATTGAATACACATTTTTCATCTCAACTCTCAATGTCTGGACTTGTATTTGAAGTTTCCAGTGCCCCTAACGCTGCCCATACCTCTCCTAGAGTCTCACATTCATGGTTTTAATAAATATACAACTTAATCGATTTTGGAACTAATTTTTCCTGAGAGCAGTAGACTTGATTAGATGCCCTTTTGTAGTCTCATCAAATCCTAGATTATGAGCTCAAAGTTTTTATCTCTATATATAATTTCTAATATTAAAAAAAATAGTCGGGCCGGGCGTGCTGGCTCACGTCTGTAATCCCAGCACTTTGGGAGGCCAAGGCTGGCGGATCCTGAGGTCAGGAGATTGAGACCATCCTGGCTAACATGGTGAAACCCCATCTCTACTACAAAATACAAAAAATCAGCTGGGTCTGATGGCAGGCGCCTGTAGTCCCAGCTGCTCAGGAGGCTGAGGCAGGAGAAAGGCGTGAACCCGGGAGGTGGAGCCTGCAGTGAGCTGAGACTGCACCACTGCACTCCAGCCTGGGCAGCAGAGCAAGATTCCATATCAAAAAAAAAAAAGCCTCACATTTATACACCTTCCTAGTTTAGGTCTGTTTTCCTAAGCCAGTTCAATATCAGAACAAATAAAAGACATCCTTTCACATCATTTGAAAGGAAATTACCCCTTTACCTAATATATAACTTCGAACTAATTCAAATCATATTAATATAATTAATTTCTATCATAATAGAAATTCATTTTTGGTTTTATATTGCTTTAATATTTCATGAAAGCAATTTCTTCAGTTACACAGTGATGGGACTGGTCCCTCCCTTTTTACCTGGATGGTGTAAGGTTGTCTGGCTGATGTCTCCATCTCTAGTCTCTCCCTTCCTAAACTATCCTGCACACAGTCATCAGATAAACTCTCCACAAGTGGTTTGCAAAGACCAGCATTTCCTGGGAAACTATTGAAGATGCAAATTCTTGGTCCCACTCTAGACCAACTGAATCAGTAACTATGAGGGTGGAGTCCGGAACTGAGTTCTAACATGCCCTCTCAGGGACTGTGATGTAGATCTGTCTACAGCACTGCTGCGGTAACATGGTTCTCCATGATGGCTCCTTAGCTTGGCTTTCAAAGCCCTAGAAGATCTGGCTCCAATTTCCTACTCTCCCTCCTTGTACTCTACAGTTACTCGTGGCACTCCTCGAACACGTTCCTGTGTTTTGCCCTTCTCCCATTTTCCTTCTGCAAGTTTAGATTATTTTCCCCAAGATGTCTGTCCGATGTTACACAATGGCCCTTCAAAATCCTATTCAAATGGCATTGTTCTAGTAACATCCTCCTGGGTCCAGATTGAAGGCATTTTCTCCTCTTCTACGCTCCAGAAATAATTTATCCCTCCTAGTGCCTACATCCATTTCTTCTTTTTAATGTAGTTACTTTTTATCCCATTTCTTCTGAGCATAAACTTCTTGCAAGCATGGACTAGGTCTTGCTCATCTGCATTGCCCACCATGTTTAAAACTGACACATGGAAATAAGGCAAATTCAAATATTTGTAAAATAAATGAATAGCTGGGGGAGTAGAAGGAAAATGACTATTTTAAAGGAAATGTAGTTTTATTATTTCATGGCCTCTGTAGCACTTTGGCATCCACTTGAGGGTCTTTACACCCACTTTCCTTAAGCCTTCTACATTTGAAAGAATCTGCACAAAGAGCATCACTAATGAGCTTAACAAGGATTAATGCAATGACATACACACCTCTATGGACAAAGGATAAGAATCAACCTTTCATAGCAATGAGCATAGCATCTTCTTGTCTCTAAACAGACAGAAATACTATGTGGGTATCCCTTTCTTGGTAACATGGCTGGGGAGATAGTTATTTTATAATTAGTGAAGAGTCAGAAGCATTTCTGGTATGCTTCTTAGTGTAAGCATTTCTAGCTCTACCACTTAACCACCATTTTAAACGTCTGTTTTCATATAACAATTCCGGAAATGAAATCCTTAATACCAGTCTATTCTCTTGGAAGCTTAATATTCTTGATAATATTATTTATATAATTCAGCTGATTTTTAATATTTAAATATTAATTTAATTCCCGTTAAATTACCAAAAAATTTTGGATTAATGATGTTCAAATGAATGTAGATGGTCTATATCTTCTCCTTTAGGCAACGATCTGAAGTTAACTTTAATTCCTTTCATCCTACTAAACCAACTTTTTCAAATCTTTTTTTTGTGAAGGTCATACAGTAAATATTTTAGGCTTTGTGGGCCACATATGATCTCTCTCACATATTTCTCTTTGTTTCTTTTCTTTTTCTTTCACAGTCTTTTAAAAATCCAAAAATCTTAACTTAATGGGCTATTTAAAAATAGACCATACATTAGATTTTATTGGTTGTAGACTGAATAGAAGAAGATGGTGTGTGAACACTTATAAAACAAGGTTCATATGGGTGTCAGTCACTGCTCAGATCTTCTTACCATGTGAAATTTTTTCTGTCTGTATTTCGTCTATGTAATTAAAAAATTGCAAATGCATAGGAGGTAGCTAATGCTAGAGATGGGCTGAGACCCTATACAAACTTAACAGAATTGCAGAATTTTGTTGCTGGAAGAAATCTTAA
>NW_012116588.1:789832-796371 GCF_000951035.1 Colobus angolensis palliatus | reverse complement strand
CAATGCGGGGCCACTGGCACAAATGATAAGGCATCTCCCAGAAGCTTAACTTCCTATCCATCCCATCTCTTGGACAGACAGTGCCAGTTAATTACTTTGAATGTAAGTATTTTATCCAAAAGCACTTATGTGTCTAAACAAACTACTACAAATCAACACAAAAATGGTAAATAATTCAACAGAAAAAATGGGCAAAAGCTTATCAGTATCAGTAAATAAGCAGAAAGAAACCCTATGCCAGGTAGCACCAAAGCTTTGCCCTCTGCTGAAACATCCTAGGCTTTTTTTCTTTCCACTCTTATGACAACGGATCTGATCCGGCCCCTTCACACTTTACTCCTATGTTTTGCGAGACCTTTCTATTCTGTCTCCCTGAATTAAGCTTTTCCTTTTGGGCACTCTACATATGGATTCTAAAATAATCCTTTGCATGTCTACACTTGAACATAAAGCAAAAAACAAAATAAAATAATCCTCCTGTTTTAATCATTTAATCTCTCTTGCTTGGAAACTTTCAATGGCTTTCCATACCTCACTGTGTAACTTTCAAACTCCTATACCTGATAGTCAAGGTTTTACATAATCATATCTTCACTGCTCCCTTACCTAATTCTTTGTAGCCAGATTGGTCTACTAAATTCCAAGCACACCTGTAGCCATGCCTTTGCCCAGACTGTACTCTTATTTTTTTTGTACTCTTATTTTTTTTCTATTTAACAAATTATAGTTATTCTTTAAGATCCAAGTAAAATTTTAGCTTATTCATGTAGCTTTCCCTGATCTCCACACCTCAAGGATCACAGATTCTGGCAAATTCTAGCACCTATGGTCTGCATTATCTTTTAGTACTTAATTATATATACCTCCCTTTTTATGCCTATTCTCTTTCTTCCCTCCTATCATTTTCATGTTCTGGAGACAGTAGCATACTTGACCCTGGGTTTGACACAAAACGAGTGCTACATATAGAAAGCTAGGGACAACGATGAGTTCTGCACAAAACTAAAGGACTCAAGTAATCATGTTAACAGCAAACACTCCTACATAGGCTAGGCACTGATGAAGTGTTTCATATATTCACTCACCTAAATTTCACAACAATCCTATGAAATGGTAACTGGCATAATCCCCAGTTGAAAAGTGAGGAAATTGAGTCACAGAGCAGAATAACTTGCTCTGGGTCACCAAGCTAATAAACAGACCTGGGTTCAACCCCAGGCAGCCTGGCTCTGGAATCAACTCTTAACTACTTAGAGCCTCATCACTGAGATCGGGAGAGGGACAGGACGCTGTAAAGAGGGTGAAACAAAAATGGGAGCAGAGCAGCGGTTAAGCAATGATATGATGGAGCTAAATAAAAATGGATGAGAAAACGAGTAAAAGGCTAGAGTAAAAGTAAAAGACTGGAGAAGGGGCCTAACATTAAAGGAGAATGAGGAGAAAGGAGAATTGACAAGCAAAGGTGAACGCAGAAAGTCAGCTGTCAGTATGGCTTGGGGAGATAAAGAAAGCCCAGGAAGGCCTCCAGGAAAAGGCTGCCACATCAGGCAGGACACAGAGGACAATTGGGGAAAGGTGATCCTTACAAGATGGTGAAGGTGCCATTGTAGGTGTTGGGCTCTGGCACAGGAACTTGGAGGAGCCTCTGCTTTGGGCTGAGATCAATACATGACAGCGTATCATTTCCACAGGTACAGAGCTCACATATGTTGGTGCTTGTGGAGGCCTTCTGTTCCTCTGATGCAGCTGAAGTCTTATTTGGGGCGTGACTTTCAGAATGAACCAATGAATCTTGAGTAGGTTCTAGTTCAGTACTTGGACTTCTGACTTCAGTCAGTTTTCGATGCAGAGTCTGAACCTGGTCTGGATGTGGAAGTGTCACCTTAGGATGCGTTGGAGGAACTACCGTCAGCTTCAGGGTTGTAGAATGTCCAACCTCCGTAGGGGGTTCTAAAGTGATGGTAAGTCCCAGGTCCAAAGGTTGAAATGTGGCTTGAGTCAGGTGTGAATGCTGAGTCTGACCTTTGTCTGAAGGTGAAAGTGTCACCTCAGGGTGTTCTGGAGGAGGAGCTGTAGTCATCAGGGCTGTAGAAGGTTCGAACTCTGTTGTGGATTCTGGAGTGTTGGTAAGCCCCAGGTCCAAAGGTGGAACTGTGGCTTGAGTCAGGTGTGAATGATGAGTCTGAACCTGGTCTGGATGTGGAAGTGTCACCTTAGGATGCTCTGGAGGAGCTATAGTCTTCTTCAGGGCTGTAGAAGGTACAACCTCCATAGTGGGTTCTGGAGGGATGGTAAGTCCCAGGTCCAAAGGTTGAACTGTTACGCTGGGTGACATTGGATGCTGAGCTTCATCCTGACCTGGTATTGGAATTGCTACCTCTTGATATACTCGAAGTTGGAGTACAACTTTCTTGGGAGGCTGAGTTGGGGTCTCCTGCACGATTGGAGAAAGTTCAACCTCTGTTGTGGATTCTGGAGTGCTGGTAAACCCCAGGTCCAAAGGTTGAACTGTGGCTTGAGTCAGGTGTGAATGATGAGTCCGAACCTGGTCTGGATGTGGAAGTGTCACCTTAAGTTGCTTTGGAAGAACGAAAGTCTTCTTCAGAGATATAGAATGTCCAACCTTCATAGTGGTTTCTGGAGTGATGGTAAGCCCCAGGTCCAAAGGTTGAACTGTGGCTTGATTCAGGTTTGACTGCTCTGGAAGTTGAGCTACAACTACGTTAGGGAGCTCTGGAGTCTGAGCTGGGGCCTCCTGCTGGGTTAGAGAAGACTCACCCTCCTCAGCAGTCTGTGGATGCTCAGCTGCAGCCTCCTGCTGGGTTGGAGAGGGGTTCTCATTATTAACAGGTTCTGGAGATTGAACTGAAGTCTCCTGTTGAATTGCTAAAGGTCCAGCCTCTTCCAGTGACTCTGGAGGCAGAGGTGGGCCCCTGTGCTGGATGGTGGGAGATTCTACATCATTACCTGGCCCTGAGAGCTGAGCTGTAGCCTCCTGGGGGATTGGAGAAGTTCCCACCTCTGCACTAGGCTCTGTTGCTATAGTGACCTGCACATCTGGAGGCTTAACAGAGACATTGGGCAAATCTGAATGGTGAGTTTCATGGTGACCTGGAGGTGAAACTGTGACTTCATGATGTTCTGGAGGCTGAGCTGGGGCCTCCTGCTGGGTTGGAGAAGATTCAGCCTCCCCAGAAGACTCAGAAGGCTGAGCTGGCTGATCCTGCTCACTGAGGGAAAGTTCAGGCTCTACAGGAGGACCAGGAGGCTCAGGTAGGGCCTCCTCTTGGATAGCAGAAGGTTCCATCTCTTCTGGAGGCTGAGCTGGGGTCTCCTGCTGGGTCTGAGAAGATTCAACCTCAGAAGACTTAGAAGGCAGAGCTGGCTGCTCCTGCTTACTGATGGAAAGTTCATGCTCTATTGGGGCCTCCTGTTGGGTTGCAGCAGGTTCCGCCTCTTCTGGAAATTGAATTGGGGCCTCCTGCTGGGCTTGGGAAGATTCTGTCTCATTGATAGCCTCGGAAGTTATGGTAACCTCCACATCTGCAGGTTTAACTGTAATGGTGGGCAAGTTATAATGATCCTCACCTGGAGGCTGAACTGTCGCCTCACGATTCGGTAGAGTTAGACTCTCCATAGAGGATGCTGGAGGCAGAGCGGGGGCCTCCTGCTGGGTTGAAGAAGGTTCTTCCTCCTCAGGGAGCTGTGGAAGCTGCGCTGGGGCTTCTTGCCAGAGTGAAGAGGACTGGATGTCTTCAAGCATCTCTGGATTTTGAGTTTCAGGCTCCAGATGGAATTGAGAAACTCCAACTTGCTCAGGGGGCCCTGGAGACTCATCTGAGTTCACCCGGAGTTCTGGAGGCAGGCTGCCGGGATACAGTGTGTCCATACTCAAATATTCATCCCGCAAAGTCTGTTTCTGACGCTGAGGTTTGGATAATCGGTGTGGAATTCCAGCAATCTCAGCAAGGCTCCAACGCTGAGCTAGATCTTTCTTCAGGTTCTTGGGCGAAACAATAAACGTGGTTGGTTTTGAAATCTTACTATTTAGCGGAACAAGTATTTCATCTGCCTGATGACCTGCAGCCTGATCTAGATCTGCAGTTGGAACCTTACTTTTGAGGCGAGGAAGCTGAACTGGGGTCTGGTTCTGATCCCCGTCCAGCAGTGGGACCACCTCTGGGAGCCTTTCTTCTGGAGTCAGCTTGTCATTTAAATCCTGGTGTGCAGCCAAGAACTGCTCTGGCCCCAGGGGCAGCTCTTCAGATGAATCCGTGTCCAGGAATGGAACCAAATTTTCAGTCGATTCCCAGGGTGGGGTTGACATCTGCAAGGAAGCAGAGGACCCCAGGTAATCAAAGTCCCCCGGGTCTGCCGGGGGAGTGGGTGCATGGGGAGATTCCCATGGGAGATGGGAGGAGCGGGAAGACCGGGGCTCAGGCGGCCCCAGGGGGTTAGAGGTCAGCTGGAGCGGGTCCTTCACCCACTCCAGAGGCTGAGCCTCCTTGACTAGTAGACACAATAGTTGCCACGTGAGGAGGGGCCATGGGCCCCAGAAACGCAGCTGGGACATGATACAGGCTGGTGCCGCGCACTGAGCGGGAGCCATTCTGGCAGCCCTGAGAGGCTCCTGCCCCTTAAAGTGTGCGCCCCACCCTGTGTTTATGATACCTTTATTTATGCCACAGATCTGTTCCATGTCACCAGGGCACTCATGTCACAATCCCACCCAAGCAGCCTTCCCACCCCACCCCTCCCCTCCCCTTAGTGAGGAAGGATTTGGTCCATAGACCCAGGTGGTCCCAGGACTCCAGCAGCCTGTGGTGGTGTGGTGGGGTGGGGTGGGGGTACGGCAGAGCTTCCCAAGGAAGTCACAGGACCTCGCCTCTGGACATTCAGAAGTGCTAGTCCAGTTGTGGTAGCCTGAATTCTTCCTCCTTCAAGGTGAAATTCGAGAATACTCTTCCTTAAGGGAGAACAACTGAGCTGCAAAATGGGCGCCAGTTAGGGTGGCAGGCACCACGCACATTACAGTCATTTAGGCTGAACTGTCATCCTGTCTTGACTCAACACAGCCATTACCCTAGAAGTTACAGCACCACCCTTCAGAGATTTACCCTGTGTGCACATATGGAGAAGAGGCTTAGGTTGTTAAAGTCAACATGTTAGATAATTTCCTGAAATGCGACTGTAACTAGAACACAGCTGACTTCCCCCATAGCCATTCTTACCTATTTTATTACTGTCTGGCACAATTACCAGCATGTAAACTCCAAGATGTTTCATCTTATTCCAGTGCCTAGCATAGGCATAGGGTGCATAGTGATGGTTTTAAAATGAAAGGACGGCCGTGCACAGTGGCTCACACCCATAATCCCAGAACTCTGGGAGGCCGAGGTGAGTGGATCACTGGGGTCAGAAGTTCGAGACCAGACTGACTAACATGGTAAAACTCCATCTGTACTAAAAATACAAAATTAGCCAGGTGTGGTGGTGCATACCTGTAATCTCAGCTATTCAGGAGGCTGAAGCAGGACAATCACTTGAACCTGGGAGGCAGAGGTTGCAGTGAGCCGAGATCGCAACATTGCATTCCAGCCTGGGCAACAGGAGAGAAACTCTGTCTCAAAAAAAAAAACTAAAATTGAAGAGATTCCAAGATTCGGGTCATTAGGGATGGATCTATTGTTATAATCAGATTCCTGAAATCAGTGCTGACTTCCTCTAATATTTCACAGGAAGCTAGACTTCTTAAAGCTTGAAGCTTCCTTGGTGAGTTTTATTTAAATTGAATTAAAATCATTATTTTACAGGGCAAACCTTCAAAACACTTTGAAACTTTGGGGTGAAAGTTAAATAAAATACTGTAGCCTCAAGTTAAGTTCCCACTGAAATGATACTTTTGCTCCTTTTTTTAATAAAAAAACATTCCATATGTAGTAAATGACTGTTTTGAGATTTAGAAACTTAATCCCTACTTAAGAGCTTGCATATGCAGTCATGCGTTTTTGCCATGTGAGGAGCTTGAGAAATGTGTCATTGGGTGATTTCACCATTGTGCTAACATCATGGCGTATACTTACACAAACCTAGGTGGTGTAGCCAACAGCACACCTAGGCTACGTGGTATGGCCTACAACTCCTAGGTTACAAACCTGTACTGTATGTTACTGTACTGAATACTAAAGGCAACTGTCACACTATGGCAAGTATTTGTGTATGTAAACCTGGAAAAGGTATAGTTAAAATACTGTATAAAAGATAAAAATGGGGGCCGGGTGCAGTGGCTCACGCTTGTAATCCCAGCACTTTGGGACACTGAGGTGGGTGGATCACCTGAGGTCAGAAGTTTGAGACCAGCCTGGCCAACATGGCAAAAACCAGTCTCTACGAAAAATACAAAAATTAGCTGAGTGTGGTGGTGCGTGCCTATAATCCCAGCTACTCAGGAGGCTGAGGTAGGAGAATCATTTGAACCCGGGAGGTGGAGGTTGCAGTGAGCTGAGATCGTGCCACTGCACTCCAGCCTGGGCAACAGA
>NW_012116588.1:779992-789696 GCF_000951035.1 Colobus angolensis palliatus | reverse complement strand
AAAAATGGTATACCTGTATAGGGATAGCTCTATTATACTCTTATAGAACCACCATCATATATGTGGTCTATTGATGACCCAACCTTCGCTTTGTAGCACATGATTGTAAATGATTGACAGAAAGATCTTCAGCAAAATATTCCACCCAAGGTACATGAGAGATACTGAGATCCAAGTTGTGGGGAAAAGAAAGAGAGATCAGTCTGTTACTGTGTCTATATAGAAGGAAGTAGACATAAGAGACTCCATTTTGTTCTGTATTTGAGATGCTGTTAATCTGTGACCCTACCCCCAACCTTGTCCTTGCAAGAGACATGTGCTGTGGTGACTTAAGGTTTAAAGGATTTTGGGCTGTGCAGGATGTGTCTTTGTTAAACAAGTGCCTGAATGCAGCTTGCTGGTTAAAAATCCTGCCCGTCCCTGGGCAATAGAACATCTCGGTGTAAAACCCGATTGTGTGCTTTGTTTACTGAGCAAGGAGAAAACCGCCTTTAGGAATAAGGTGGGACTTGCTGGAGCAATGCTGCTAAAAGGTTTATGGAGAGTTTGCATATGCATCTCAAGGCACAGCATTTTCTTTTAAACTTATTCGTGTCACAGGGATTTTTGTTCATATATCTTACTACTGATTTCCTCCCTTCAATGATCCTATTGTCCAGCCACTCCCTTATCTTTAAGATGGTAAAGATAATGATCAATAAATACTAAGGGAACTCAGAGACCGGTGCCGGCATGGGTCCTCTGTAAGCCGAGCGCCGGTTCCCTGGGCCCCGCTTTTCTTTCTCTATACTTTGTGTCTTATTTTTTTCCTCAAGTCTCTCCTTCCACCTAACGAGAAACACCCACAGGTGTGGAGGGGCAGGCCACCCCTTCACAAGTAATAAGCCACATTTGAAAGGCATTATAGTTTTCAAAAGCTGTAGCACAATCAGTCTTAAGGCCACTTACATTCTCCCCACATCTCTGGGAACCTGTTTGAAGGGAGTTCTAAAAAGGCCTGTGTTCAAGCAACCCAGCATCCCTTACTCTTGGGGCGGCGGGGAAACTAACCCCTCTCCTGTGTCCATAACTGTAGTAATATAGTCCTCAGTTCTGCTCTCCAAACTTCAAATAAAGGGTCAGAGCCAAAGGTCAAGACTTTAGGAAAAGCCCCAGAAATACCCTGCACTCAAAAAGCAGTTTCAGGGTTTCACATTTTCATGAGAATGAAGCAAATTATCCTCCAAATTCTGCTACTTATTTTGAATTATGGTTATACTGGATATGTTATCTGACCCTCGAGTTGTTTTTATGTTTTTTGTTTTTCTCAAAACGGAGTCTTGCTCTGTCACCCAGACAGGAGTGCAGTGGAATGATCTCGGCTCACTGCAACCTCTGCCTCCTGGGTTCAAGCGATTTTCCTGCCTCAGCTTCCCAAGTAGCGGGGATTACAAGCGCCTGCCACCACACCTGGCAAATTTTTGTATTTTTAGTAGAGCCACAGTTTCACCATGTTGGCCAGGCTGGTCTTGAACTCCTGACCTCATGATCCGCCCACCTCCGCCTCCCAAAGTGCCAGGATTACAGGTGTGAGCCACTGCGCCCGGCCTGTTTGTTTTTTGAGATGGAGTTTCACTCTTGTTGCCCAGGCTGGGAGTGCAATGGCGTGATCTCGACTCACTGCAACCTCTGCCTCCCCGGTTCAAGAGATTCTCCTGCCTCAGCCTCCTGAGTAGCTGGGATTATATGCATGCGCCACCATTTCTCCATGTTGGTTAGGCTGGTCTTGAACTCCCGACCTCAGGTGATCCGCCAGCCTTGGCCTCCCAAAGCACTGACAATACAGGTATGAGCCACTGCACCCAGCCCTGTTACTCCTGAGTTTTTATCTCCACATTACTTGAATTAAACTGTGTAGTTCTTCTTCCTATCTGACATCTACAATCTCTTCACTGGGTCTGTATGCCACAGCTGTTTTACCACTTTCTGAAATAAAGTTAGCAAGGATCAATTCAGAATCTTTTTCATTCTAAAACTTCCTGCATATAATGGTAGTACCCCACAATGAGACATTCTTTTGGTTTCTAAAAGCAGAAAATAAGAGCATTTTCCTGGAAGTTTCCTCATCTCCTCACCATGCACTTCGATTTTTTTTTTTTCCACTGTAGCCTGGAATTCCTGGGCTCAAGTCATCCTCCTGCTTCATCCTCCAGAATATCAGGGACTACACCACTGTGCCCAGCTAATTCTCTTTTTTAGAGAGATGATCCCGCTTTGTTTTCCAGGCTGGTCTCGAACTCCTGGCTTGAAGTGATCCTTCTGTCTTGGCCTCCCAGACTGCTGAGATTTCAGGTGTGAGTCACCATGTCCGGTCTCACACCTCAGTTTTTAACATATGTATGAAATATCAACTGTGTTTGGGTCAAAGGACTTTATGATCTTACAGATAGGAATAATAACCTAAGAAATAAAAAATGTGGAAACAAAAATGTTGAATCACAATATGATTAAATGGTAAGGCATCAGGTGGGGGGCTGAAGTAAGTTCAAATCCAAAATAGAGACCACTGGGCTAGTAGATACTTCACGTTAGAAGCACAGCTAGGTATCTACTCGCTGAGAACCAAAATGCCACCAGATACAATGAACAAACCCTCAGAGAGAGAGAACATTTGAACATTTTATGGGAAGAAAATGGCCCATGTACTCTATAGACAATACAATTTCCTTCAAGGAAAACTACAGCTATAAGGGCTTTTGGTCTAAGAAGTTTTGAGTGTGTGCAAAGGATACCTCCGCATACTAGGGAGAGGGGGACAACCCACACATTTAGCTTCGTTATTAAAGGTTGTTACTCAGACTTGACAGTTGATGACCAAGGAAGTAAGACTTCCACTAGAAGGGCTGCCCAGGTTGGAAAGCTGAGAGCAATCAGGGCCACCTCTTACAAGCAAATAAAAGTCTGTAGTAACTTAATTAGGATCTCTCAGTCTCTAAGCCTTCAGGGTTGTGAAGCAGAAGAGCAACTCTGTTCAGGGACTCTTTGCTAAACACCATGTTTCCTTCGGGCACAGGCTATGACATCTGCACCACTGTAGAACTGAACAGGGAATACAAACAATGCCATTCAACAGCACGACCACTTCCAAGACTCACAGCAAAGCAGTTGATTATTGTATAAGAATCATATTTAGCCAATACGTCAGTGCCAGAAATGAAAGCGGGAAGAGAATTCTCAATTCGGAAAACATAATCTAATAAACTCTTCAGCTGAGAGTTTATTTATTCAGAGAGAAAACAACAATGACAATAACAGCATATTCTATCTGCTTACCTTGTAAGTACAGTTCTGCGTTCTTACATTTGTCATCTCATTTTGTCTTACAATATCCCCCAGAAGCTTGACTGGCTTACTAACCCCAGTTTGCAGATAAAGACTGCAGCTTACAGATATTAAATATCTTCAAATCTCTCTGGCCATAAGATCTAAAATTGCATTAAAAAATCTAGGAGACAGAGTTAGGACTCAAATCCATGTGTCCAAGGCTTATAATCACTATTCTGTATGATGGGCATGCAATTAAAGAAGACCTGCCTCAAACATTTTCTGTATGAACTGAGGCAAGTCCTTTCACATCTATAAACTAGGGACAATATTTGCTGTCATTTTTTCTACAAATGTCACAAAGAACAAATTTGAGCCTGTTGCTGTGAAATAATTTAGCAAATGAAAGCATACTAGGGAGTGTTTTAGATATCGATATTTTTATCCAATTAGCTTTTCAAAATGAGTTTATTTGCTCATTGAAACTGAAGTACTTCAACGACGATTGAGAAAGTTTTACCTGGAACCATCATCAACAGTTTCTGGAATGCATCTGACAAAGCCTTCTGAATAGCAATCTGGACTATCTTCCCTTTCATAAAGAAGGACAACAGTCTTAAATCCAACCAAAACAAATGGATTTAAGATGCCTATCTGAGTGATAACTGCTACATGTTTAAAAAATAAAAATGCATCCACATTCTTAGCTCATGATCTTCTTGATTAAAGGCAGACAGCACAAGGGTATGGTTGAATGGCTCTGTTATAGGTACATCCTGGCAGGGCCCATTTTTACTGCCTCTAGTTGGGAAGTTCCTGAAGTACTAGAGGCAGATACAAGCCAAGAACCTGGAACATGTCTCACATCACCCAGAGATTTCAAATTAATCAGTTAAGGCTATACTCCTACAGACCCTACCCTCCTATGAATCAAGGGATGGAATGATCACTCACCAAAAAAAGTTTTATTGGCTGGACATGGTGGCCCATGCCTGTAATCCCAGCACTTTAGAAGGCCAAGGCAGGTGGAGGCCAGGCGTTCAAGAACAGCCTGGCCAACGTGGTGAAACCCCATCTCTACTAAAAATACAAAAATTAGCCGAGTGTGGTGGCACACACCTCTGATCCCAGCTACTTGGGAGTCTGAGGCACAAGAATAGCTTGAACTGGGAGGCAGAGGTTGCAGTGAGCCGAGATCATTCCATTGCACTCCAGCCTGGGCGACAGAGTAAGACTATTCTCAAAAAGAGACCGGGCGCAGTGGCTCACATATGTAATCCCAGTACTTTGAGAGGCCAAGATGTGCCGATCACTTGAGGTCAGGAGTTTGAGACCAGCCTGGGCAACATGGTGAAACCCTGTCTCTACTAAAAATGTTTTTAAAAATTAAAAAAAAAAAAAACTAAAAATTGGCTGTGTGTGGTGGTAGGCAGGAGGCAGGTGAACTGCTTGAACCACGGAGGTGGAGGTTGCAGTGAGCCAAGATCATACCGGTGCACTCCAGCCTGGGTGACAGAGTGAGACTCCATCTCAAAAAAAAAAAAAAAAAAAAATAGAAGAAGAAAAACACATAAGCACAGACTAGGGAAGGTTTAAAAACAAACAGATGCTGAGAGTATAATCTGGTTCAGTCTTTTAAATGGCACACACTGTAACCCAACAATCCAGTCCCGTTCCTAGAAACCTACCCTATAGAAACACCAGCTTAAGTGACTAAAGATACATCTCTAGCACATTTAGGACAGCGCTGTCTGTAAAAGCAAAAAGGGCTTGAAATCTAGGCAAATAAATATCAGCAAATGCAGTTATGTGTTAATAAAGAAGGGGGCACTTCATGTCTTTACCTTACAGAGGGGTCCTAACCTTCTGAGCATGTAAATTTGTGACCCTTGCCATAAACAATCTCCACTGTTAGGTTTCTTCCGACACAGAGAAGATTCACAACTCTTGCCATTAAGGCAGTTAAGGACGACCAGCATACCTGGAAGAAGGTAATCTTCCCAGTTTACAGAGGATCAGAGATCCAATGCATTTCACCTGGATAATTCAGACTCAAAAGTTCAAATATGTATGAGCAGATTCACAACTCTTGCCATTAAGGCAGTTAAGGACAACCAGCATACCTGGAAGAAGGTAATCTTCCCAGTTTACAGAGGATCAGAGATCTAATGCATTTCACCTGGATAATTCAGACTCAAAAGTTCAAATATGTATCTGAAATTACAGTAAAGTCACTTTAAAACTTTTTATTCTTTGCACAGCACTTTGAAAGCATAGTACTGTCATAAGGTGGAGAAATGAGTAACTTACTGAATGAGACTTTCAGAAGTAAGTGAAATAATTTTGATGTCTACAGAAACAGGGAAAAGTGCACTTTCTTTCTGTCTACTTGTTCTCTTGATTACTGTGAGAAGAGTGTTGAAGTCTACAATATTGTTAAGGATGTATCTGGTTCTCCTTGGAGTTCTGAGTCCTCATGTATTTTGAGGCTCTGTTATTAAGCTCATAAAGCTGTAGGAAGGTTTGTTTTAGGATGGGCTACGATGTTATTCACTGTTTTAAGTGTTGGACCACTTCTTGGTCCAAGGACAAGAGATAATTCCACACAGACTAATATATGCATTTCTGAAATACTTTTTAACTTCCATAAATAGAATATACACACAGACCTCAAAAGAGGCACTATGAACATTCTGAAATCGAGCAGGAAGCCATATTTCTAGTAAAATATATAAACTGCACCTACTGAATGTTGCCATTTGGTATGAATCACATGGCCATGCTGTTTCCCAAGTGTGTGAATTACAGAACATATCCATGAGTAGAGAGGAGTCCAAGCATAACTTTCTTAGCAGATCTCAGGGGGTTCCATAGATAATTTGGCCAGAGACTCCTGAGAAAGAGGTTTTATATAGGAGAATCCAGACACACTAGGACATACTGACATCTCACAATTCAGTTTGTGTATCAACATTTACACTTTTATAACACTGAAATTCTCTGAGTTATCAAATTTATCAACCAAAAGTCTCTGAATCCTAATCCTTCCTTCCCTTCTGGCCTATATATATGACTCTTAGCCTAATTTGACCAGGACTGTGGCAGATTTTCTAATTAAATGTTAACTGACTGCCTCTTCACCCTACCACAAAGAACAACAAATAATGGAAAGTCATCTCACACATGACCCCAAATCTTATTGCAGAAATGCGATACCATCATGTACACAAATCATGCGGGGCCCAGAGTCTCCACAAAGGAGGACCTCACTCAGCCAGATCGCTGGGGCTACCCAAGCTGTGCAGGATTTAGGGCAAATACAAGGTTAGAAAAAAAAGAGATGTTAGGTAAATTCTCACTGGTCTAACAGAGGCAGACTGCCTACAATGAGTCCAGGGGAACTTTCTGTAATGATATGAAATGCCCCAAATGCTCTACATTTGTGTGGTACAATACACGTGAATACAGAGCACTTGAAATGAACATATAATAGCTAGTGCCACTGGAGAAACCGAAGTTTTCATTTTACTTAATTTTTTTTAAGAGATGGGTTCTCACTCTGTCACCCAGGCTGGAGTGTGGTGGCACAGTCCATAGACGACTACAGCCTCAAACTCCTGGCCTCAAGCAATCCTCCCACCTCAGCCTCCCAAATAGGTAGGACCACAGGCACGCCATCCTATGCCCAACTATTTTAATTCTTTTGTGAAAACAGGGTTTTTACAAAACCTTGTTGCTCAGGCTCACCTTGAACTGCTGCCTCAAGTGATTTCCCACCTCAGCCTCCCGAAGTATTGAGACTACAGGTGTGAGCCACCACGCCTGGCCTAGCTTTAATGAATTTAACTCTCCACATGTGGCTAGTAGCTACCATACTGGACAGTAGAGAGGGTGAAAACAATCCACAGCCTTTGACTCAACATTCAGTTCCACAATTACCTGTGCTGCCTACTGCATTCAAGAGATTTAACCAGGCACTACAGAGACTGAATGGGACATTCCCTGCCCAAAGTAGGTTGTAATGAAGGAAGGGCCAGATCATTAACAGGCCATTTCAGTTCCACGTCTTAACAGACAAAGATATAGATAAAGGGGTTAAGTAATAAAGAGGATAAAACAATCCTTCCTAAAAGTGTATGGACTTTAGGAAGGAGCCTCAAAATACATGAATACAGAGCCTCAAAACACATGAAGATTGCTAGAACTTCAAGGAGAAACAGACAAATCTTTCACAATAGCTGTAGACTTCAACACTTTAACAAGTAGAAAGACAGATCTTAATAACACTATCAGCAAACTTGACCTAATTGATATTCATGCAATACTCCACCTAACAAAAGCAGAATACAAAATTCTTTTCAACTACATATGGAACATTCCTTAAACTGATAAAATTTTGGAGTGCCAAATAAACCTCTAAAAATGTTTTGCAAAATTAAAGTCATACAAAGTATGCTCTCTGAACAAGATGAAATGAAATTAGAAATCAGTAACAGAAAGATACCTTAAAAATCCCCAAATATTTGGAAACTAAAATAATTAATGCACATGGTCCTGGAGGTTAAGGGGGTGGGAACCATAGGAACTCAGCCCCACCTGGGGGTACAGGGAATGGTGATCAGAGAAGGCAGGCTGGAGAAGGTGATGGATGGATGACTAGGAGTTAGGTGTGTGAGAACTACAAAGAAATCTAGACCAATTTGAGATGAAGAGAAGAAATAAGGAGTGAATAAGGAAAAGAGAAGTAAGAGAGATGTAAAAAGTAAAGTAGAGGTTCCTCTTCAAAGACTTTCCTCCCTATCTAATTAGGAATAAATAGTAACTTCTCTTAAAAGCAAAATTTATTCAAAGATCTGTGCTAACCTTCTTAAATATCTGCTAGCCGTAATAAAAAAAATCAATGTGCTTTATGTTCTTAGCTCCCACAATGTAGCCTAAATATTTGCCCTGGCTTGCTTATACTGGTCCAAGCAAGCATTAGGTCATAGCCTGTTCCTCTTCCTTATTTAAAAGTGTTTTTACCTTTCTCAACATTCCACAAGTTACTTCCTCCTTCCTTTGTTCCCCTCTACCTTTGCCTCTTTTAAAAAGTTCTAAGTTACTAGCCGATCGGGACAAATACAGAATGTGAGGTCCCGTTCCAGCCAATGGAAATGAGACACAGCAGTAGGGTAGACGCGTCAGGTTATAAATGACCCTGTCTCCTTTGTTCGGTGTACTCTCGTGGCAAAACTGCTGGCGAGTGTACCCTTTCTGCAGGAAGTAAAAATGGCCTTACTAAATAAATTAATGTTCAAGTGTTATTTCTTTACGGCACCGGGGAACAAACATTTCAAACAGGAGATTTAGAAGTTAGTTCATCCTTGACTCCTTTTCTCACCCTCACCACATCCCAGTCTAACCAACCTATCATTAAGGATTCATTCTAACTGCTGAATTATTTTCTGCCAGGTGCAGTGGCTCACACCTGTAATCCCAGCACTTTGGAAGGCCAAGGCAGGTGGATCACTTGAGGTCAGAAGTTTGAGACCAGCCTGGCCAACATGGTCAAACTCCCTTCTACTAAAAATACAAAAATTAGCCAGGCATGGTGGCACACACCTGTAGTCCCAGCTATTTAGGAGACTGAGGCAGGAGAATCACTTGAACCCAGGAGGCAGAGGTTGCAGTGAGCCATGGTCATGCCACTGTACTCTGGCCTGGGTGACAGAGTGAGACTGTGTCAAAAAAAAAAAATTAAAATTGAATTTGCAATAATCCAGCAAATAATCCTAGTTATATACCTAAGAGAAATGAAAGCATATGTATAGATAAAAACATGCACACAAATGTACTCAGCAGCATTATTCATAATAGCCAAAAAGTGGAAACAGTTCAGATATCCATGAACTTATGAAATGGATAAGCAAAACATGGTCTCTGGGCACAGAGGTGTGTGCCTGTAACCCTAGCTACTCTGGAGGCTGGAAAGCTGAGGCAGGAAGCCTGAGCCCAGGAGTTTGAACACTGCAAGACCCTGTCTCCATGGGAAAAAAAAAGACAAAACAGTGGTTTAGCCATACAATGAAGTGTTATTCAAATACAGTACTGAAACATGCTACGATATGCATAAACCTTGAAAATATCAGGCTAAATGACAGAAGCCATACATTATATGGTTCCACTTAATAAGAAATGTCCGTAAGAGGCAAATCAACAGAGAACGAAAGCAGATTAGTGGCTGCCAGGGGATGAGCAGGAGGGAGGTGAAGAACAGGGAGTGATGCTATAGGTATGGGCTTCTTTTGCGGAGGCATAAAAACTTGCTGGAGGCCGGGCGCGGTGGCTCAAGCCTGTAATCCCAGCACTTTGGGAGGCCGAGACGGGCGGATCACGAGGTCAGGAGATCGAGACCATCCTGG
>NW_012116588.1:779123-779427 GCF_000951035.1 Colobus angolensis palliatus | reverse complement strand
TTTAGATATATACCAGCAGACAAAACAATTAAAACATTATAATTATATTTAATTATGTGCATTTTAATTCTTTCTATATGGTCACTTTCAATCTTTTAAAGTGCATTTTAATGTATAAATTTTTTTTTTAAGTAAGAAACATGCTGCCTCCCATGCTTATCTTGTTAAAGAACCAAAAGCATGAAAAAAATTAGAGGCCAGGCGCAGTGGCTCCTGACTATAGTCCCAGCACTTTGGGAAGCCGAGGCAGGTGGATCAAGAGGTCAGGAGTTCAAGAGCCACCTGGCCAATATGGTAAAACCCT
>NW_012116588.1:770158-777869 GCF_000951035.1 Colobus angolensis palliatus | reverse complement strand
ATTAGCCAGGCATGGTGGCAGGGCCTGTAGTCCCAGCTACTCGGGAGGCTGAGGCAGGAGAATGGCATGAACCCGGAAGGCAGAGCTTTCAGTGAGCCCAGATCGTGCCACTGCACTCCAGCCTCTGCCACAGGGTATGCAAGACTATTTATTACTGCATAACTAGAACACACCTCTCAACTACTCACAAATCATGTCGCCCAACTTTTTCAAAACCCTTTTGGCTCTCATTTTAATTCTCATGTTTAACCTCTTGAGGTACTGATACCTGAAAACAGATGTCATTAATTTCCCTTATAATCTTGACCTCCCTATTGTTACTGAAAGTACTACCATTCTTAGGGAGAAATAGGTGATGCATTCCTCTCTCTACACTCTATGTGTCAAGGCCTGAAGAACTCGAAAGTACCTCCTGGACTGATCTTCCATTCAGAACTACAAAACCCACCAGCTATCTCGTCCTTGTCAATCCGTCCTGCAGAACAGAAGCTATGCTAAACTTGGTGGCATGCCTCTAAAATTATACCCCACTCTTTCAAGATCTTCCGATCATCCCGTACCCAAAATTAAACAGATATGAAATAGATTTGAGAGAGACCTTCAGGCCACTTCCTCAGTAATTCTCTCTATTTGGGAGAAAGGGCTACAGCAGTGGTTCAACAGCATCTCTGTGATTTGATGTGGTTCTGTTTCATGTTTGTGCATGGTGCCGCTGGGAATACAGCATATCCCCTCGGGGTGTTCAGGAGGGAAAAAGGTCTGAGGATCACAGTCTAGCCCCATCCTTATTCTACAGATGAGGCGGAAAGTACAGTTGCTATAGCCTGATCCTCTAGGTACTGCCCAACACAGCATACAAGGGGGCTTTGGTTTATTTCCTATTCACATACTCAGGCTTTTGTTAAACCGAGTTACTTGAGACTGCCCACACTTTACTATCAGTGCCTGCCACTCCCTCCTGCTCCCTCCCTCCATCTGCCTGTCCTTACTCTCCACAAGCCCATCCAGGAAGCCTACACCCACACCAATCCCCTTAAACAGGGTATTTAATCGTGCCCTCCTTTAAATGCCCACTGTGCTTTGTATCATGCCTGCAGCAATCAGAAATTATACTGAAAAGATATTAAGTTGACACTGGTGGGAATAATATTGTCAAACCAGTGACAATTCTATTTGAGGTAAATCTGTGGTTCACTCATGGCATCTCTGCCACTGATCTCCACTGTCACAATTCTTAGAGGACATAAATCACTAACTCTCCCAGGATAACACCAGGGCTTTTGTTTTATGAAGTCATCAGAGGTTCCAAGTTTTAAAATTCCAGGTAAGTATTCTCAGAAGTCTCACACAAGACTGAGACTGAAACACAAGAACCATTCTGTTTTACATATAATTTCTTAAAGTTAGCAAATGCTTAATTTCAAAGTGCTGTCAGAACTTTACCAAATGCCTACTGAAAACACTTCCTATACAATCCTTCTCACCATATTGGCAATGTCATAAAACCTACAGGCTGAAATAATTCTAAATTTAAAAAGTCAAAATAAATTAATCAAAGCATTATTTTCAGCCATATGCCTTCAGCTTAAGCAAAACTAGGTGATTTCAATTTTATACTAAAAAGTTGTCATCTTAAATTTTTTCCATAAAAGGAAAACAATAAATAAACCTTTCATGACTTTAGTAATATCAACTAATGTCTTTGCAGTAACTTATATTAACCACAAAATACTGAGTTATTTCTTATATTAGGAGTGAGTTATTTCTCATGTTAGGACTGTCACATGTCAGTAATTAAGCCAAGGCTGTAAACTATAAAAATTAATCAAATTACTCTAAATTGCCAATAAAGTAAATTCCTCTTTCAGCCTTAGCAGTACAACAGGATTCAAATTCATCAATCATACTTTTTTATGTGTTAAAATTTTTTCTAAAATTTTTTTCTTCCATCTACACATTTACCTGACAACCCTCCACCCAGGAAGTACAGACTAGAAAACCAGTGAAACTAGTACTGAGCCTAAACAACTCACTGTCACGCGCTGTTACTCATTCGAGACAAGTGGGCATGTTCTAAAAGTTTAGAACTCAAAATGTCATTCATATGGGGGGGGCGGTTAAGGGGAGGAACTTAGAGGGCGGGTCAGTAGGTGCAGCAATCCACCATGGGACACGTATACCTATGCGACAAACCTGAATGTTCTGCACATGTACTCCCTTTTGTTTTTAGAAGAAATAAGGAAAAAAAAGGTCACATCCATTTTACCATAATCTTAAGAAATAATGTGCTGCAAAAGGTAAAACATCCGAATTAACATCACAGCCAACAAATGACAATGCCTGGCAAGCAATATGAAGTAGCAACTCAAAAACAAACTCTTGCAATGAAAAACATGCACTGGGCTGGGCGAGGTGACTCACACTTTAATTCTAGCACTTTGGGAGGCCGAAGCAGGCAGATTGCCTGAGTTTAGGAGTTCGAGAACAGCCTGGGAAACATGGTGAAACTCCGTCTCTACTAAAATACAAAAAATTAGCTGGGTGTGGCAGCGCACACCTGTAGTCCCAGCTACTCAGGAAGAGGCAGGAGAGAATTGCTTGAATCCAAGAGGCAGAGGTTACAGCCAGCCAAGATCATGCGAGCCATTGTACTCCCACCTGGGCGACAGAGCAAGACTCTGTCTCAAAAAAAATAATAATAAAATAAAAACATTCACTGATCAAATTGTCCATCAAAACCCAATTAGAAAAGAACAAAAAAAAAATTAGGACAATTTTTAGTTTCCTAAATCCAAAATATTTAGGGGTCATGACACCCGCTGTAGAATTATCAAAATTTCACCTATTACAAGTTCTCATCTACTAACAATAACTTATCCAACGAACCTTTGATGAGCAGCGGCTACGAGCGAAACACTGTTACAGGAGCCGCAGGGGAATAAGCTCAATACTGTCTCTACAGAGTTAATCATTTCATATAGGGATAGGACAAGTAGACACACAGTAGGCTACAAGTGTCATTAAGAAAAACAAGGCCGGGCGCGGTGGCTCAAGCCTGTAATCCCAGCACTTTGGGAGGCCGAGACGGGCGGATCACGAGGTCAGGAGATCGAGACCATCCTGGCTAACACGGTGAAACCCCGTCTCTACTAAAAAAAAAAAAAAATACAAAAAACTAGCCAGGCGAGGTGGCGGGCGCCTGTAGTCCCAGCTACTCAGGAGGCTGAGGCAGGAGAATGGCGTGAATCCGGGAGGCAGAGCTTGCAGTGAGCTGAGATCCGGCCACTGCACTCCAGCCTGGGCGACAGAGCGAGACTCCGTCTCAACAACAACAACAAAAAACCAAATGTCAGGCCGGGCATGGTGGCTCAAGCCTGTAATCCCAGCACTTTGGGTGGCCAAGGTAGACGGATCACCTGAGGTCGGGAGTTCGAGACCAGCCTGACCAATGTGGAGAAACCAGGTCTCTACTAAAAACACAAAATTAGCCAGGCGTGGTGGTGCATGCCTATAATCCCAGCTACTCGGGAGGCTGAGGCAGGAGAACTGCTTGAACTTGGGAGGCGGAGGCGGAGGCTGCAGTGAGCCGAGATAGCACCATTGCACTCCAGCCTGGGCACCAAGAGCAAAACTGCTCCAAAAAAAGAAAAACAAAATGTCACAAAAGTATCAAAAGTAAACACATTTTCTTAAAGGACACCTAGCTATAAATTGTAATTTAAGTCAGCATATGCACAATCATCAATCCTAAATATTACTTGCGAGGCCTTCAAATAGGACTTAAAGCTAGCTGAACTACCCTGCCAAAATGTCTCAGCTTTGTCTAACCAGAAAAAACTTCCTCCAGGGGTGTATGCGATCCAGTCTCCATGTTTCAATTACTGGCTCTGGGTACAAAGATCAACATGTGATTTCTTAAGGTAAAAATTATTACTACAAAACATGTACTAGGCCTGGTGCGGTGGCTCATGCCTGTCGTCTCAGCACTTTGGAAGGCCGAGGTGGGCGGATCACGAGGTCAGGAGTTCAAGACCAGTCTGGTCAACATGGCGAAACGCCATCTCTACTAAAAATACAAACATTAGCCAGGCGTGCTGGTGGGCGCCTGTAATCCCAGCTGCTTGGGAGGCTGAGGCAGGAGAATCACTTGAGCCTGGGAGGTGGAGGCTGCAGTGAGACAAGATTGCACCATTGCACTCCAGCCTAGGTGACAGAGCAAGAATCTGTCTCAAAAAAAAAAAAAAAAAGTACTAAAATTAAGTTGGCAAGAATTGATGTGTACTCCTTTCTACATATAAGACATGAGTACCTGACAATTGATTCATTCCCTTCATTCTTCAGCCAGCCTCCCAGGACAAGTCTGGCAACGATTCTGACTATTGGGCAAAAGTAATTACCTTTTTCAGTTTATGTTAGGACAGCCTACGTGGGTTTACATTTGGCTTAATATAATACTACCCTACTTCTCCAATAAGTAAGCATTCATAGAAAAACGGAAACTTTTCAATGTAACCACTTCTACTACCCTAGTTTCTCTGAGAAAGACATGACACACCTCACTTCAAGGAAAAAAGCGTCCTTTTTCCTTACAAATATTTGCTCATAAAGTTTATTTTTTAAATGCTTTTAAACCAGATTCTAATTTAATTAATCTAGATTTGCAAAATTATAAAGGAAAAGTCTTGCCAGTTGTTGCTTCGGTTACGTTAATTTCACAATTTATTACACTGTAACTAGGTATTAAATACAAAGCAGCCTTTGGGGGGCGGGGCGTGTTTAACAAAATGCATCTCAGCACCAGCCTAGAGAAAATTTTCTATGTGAAAACAGAATGAGGGGTTACCAAGGAGAAATTCATTACGGATTTCAGGAGGGCTTTTTCCTCAGAAACAGAGTGAAAAGAAAAAGTCACTGTGTAAGAAATCTGATACTGACGCTGTGTGACAGAAGTTGGTCCAAAAGTTCATCTTCAGCAATTATGTCTAGATGATCAACTACACATCTTCTACAACAGGTGACACGAAACTGCATTTCCCAAGCAAGGCAAAGCGATCAAATGAGTTATGACGCGCGTTCCTGCGGTCTTGTGCTTTTATTTTCGATTTAACCAAAACAATTTTGAATCGGATGAATTACCAAATTGGTTGGGTCTTGTTTGGTTTTCTGCTTTGCTTTTTAATCATTTACCAGCAACTGTTGCACGGGCCCATTAGCACTCGAGGAATAAAAACAAACACACAGGACCAGATAAGGTTCCCCGACTAACCCAAATGATACATTTCCTTAACACAATTTAAAAACCACAGCTAGAGGTGTGAAAACAGGCATGTTTTTGTGTGTGTTTGTGTGCCACAATCTGTCCAAATCCTTAACTCCCTTTTAAGGAACAGATATATAATAAAAACCCGAAACGAACCACATTAGAAATGCAAAGAGGTTTGCAAAACAAGAGGCTTCTTTCATTCCAGAAAACCACACCAAAAACAAGGGGAGAAAAATGAAAGCAATGGATGTGTTTGCCAAAGTTTCAATCTTGCCCGGTGGAGACACTGCACCGGCACAAATTCTGAGGAGAAAAAAGAAAAAAAGAGGGGGTTGGCGGGGGGTGGGGGGAGGAGACAGAGAGAGAGCGAGCGAGTGTGGCCTGCAAACTGCAACAATGCAATCTCCACTTTGAACAATGCGCCTCTCTCCTCTTACAAATCTAGTTTTTTGCCACTTTGATGTGCCCTCGCCTTTCCCCTCTGGGGGTCGGCGGCATTGAGGGGAGATCGGAGCAGGATGCACAGCACAAGAGGGAGCAAGGGGGGAGGGCAGAGGAGGTGGGGAAGGAGTCTGCAGCAACCGCGCTGGGTGGGTACCTGGTGTGCTGCTGTAGGTTCTATGGCTATGGAAGCTGGTTTCCGTGGAGTAACTGGCGTCCTCCTCGTTGTCTTCCAGCTCCTCCGTATAATCGGTCATCGTCGTCCTCCTCCATGTCATCCTCCTAGTTGTCTTCAGACTCCTGGGTCTCCTCGGCGTCGCCTTCGTCCTCCTCTTCCTCCTCCTTGCTGTCAGGGTCATTGTACACCACTTTGTCGCCGACCCTCCGGGCCGCGGTGGTCCCGGCCAGATGATCCGGGCTGCCCCCGCCTCCTCGTCCCCGCCCCCCACTGGCCCCGGCCGCTGGTGCTGGGGGTTGCCGGTGGCGGCGGCTTCCTCTGGCTACTGCTGCCCACCCTGGGCGAGCTACGCCGCGTCTTGGGCGCCACCTCAGCCTGGGCCGGCTGCTAACGCGTTGCCGCGAGCTGAGTTCCCGGAGGCGTCCGAACGTGGGCGGCCGCCGCGTGGCCGGGGCGTAGCGCTCTGCAGCTGGAGCCGCGGGCTGCTTGGTCAGCCTGCCCTGCCGTTCCCTAATTGGAGCCGAGGCGTAGGTAGAAGGGAAAGCGGATGGGGAGGGGCGGGCGCAGTGGGGGAGATGCGGAGCGCCGGGCCCGGTGGGGAGGTCGGAGGCGCCCAGCTGGCAGAAGCGGTTGGAGGGAGAAGGCTCAATCCGAATGTCTGGGGCCACACTCCGGATCGCCTTCAGCCGACATTTTGTTTCTTCAGTTTACCGGAGCGTGGTCACGTGAGCTGCACCTCCCACGAGCCTGGGAGGACCGAGGTGGCGTGGCGGCCTCTAGGGGGAGCACGAGAGCACTGAGTCACGGGAGGACAGACCGCGGCGCCTGGGCTCCGCCTGCGTAGTGGGGCGGCTGAGAGAGATGAGCAGCTCGCGAAATGTCCGGCGTCTAAGGCCTTTGAAGACCACAGTCTCCGCGGACCCCTGACTGGAGCCCAAAGCCGACCGAACTTCCTCCCCGCGTCTCCCCTTCTGCGGCTCGGAGAGGAAGGTAGGAGAGCCCCCCAAATATCATTCCCCTCCCGCCCCCTAGGGAAACTGAGGCTGAAAGAGCCAGCGAGAGAAAGGAAGAAAAAAGTCGCGGAGGGGGGCGGCCCGAGCGACCTAAGGGACCGGGCATCGCCAGCGACGGAGGGAAGTTAGTCGGGGTCGGGGAACAGGGAGACAAGCCTCCAGAATTTAGGAAACTCCGAAGCTTGTAGCTGGAGTCCTGAAATTGACTCAGATGACAACTGCTCCGGATCTGTGCCAGGAGCCACGCCCCCGGCTGCCTCGCCCGGAGGGAGGGGGGCCATAAGACCTGTTGCGCGGAATCCCCACTCGGAAAGCCTCGGTAAACTCCAGAAGGCAGCTACTGCATGTTCCAATCTCCCGCCACCTTCCCAGTGTCTCAGGTAGGATCTGGACCACTTCAGCAAGAACTTACCTCTCCTTTGCAGTGGAAAAGACGGAATCTTGCCTAAAACCTACTTCACGGTGTTACATGTTTGTATTATCGGGAAATAACCTCATTGACCCGACAAGTCACTAGGTTTCAGCTTAGCCCAGGGGACGAATCATGATGACATTTCAGGCGCCCTGAAACCTTATCACAGGGACTCAACCCTGAGTGGTTGAGGTCAGCCCTTCAGATAAGAGAAAGGTTTTATAAACATATATTAATATTTATTGAGATAAGTGACAACCAAAAAGTAGTTTATTTTCTTTTTTTTTTTTTTTTTTTGCGACGGAGGCTCGCTCTGTGGCCCAGGCTGGAGTGCAGTGGCCGGATCTCAGCTCACTACAAGCTCCGCCTCCCGGGTTTACGCCATTCTCCTGCCTCAGCCTCCC
>NW_012116588.1:768619-769928 GCF_000951035.1 Colobus angolensis palliatus | reverse complement strand
TCCCAGCTACGCGAGAGGGGGAGGGGGAAGGGGAAGGATTGCTTGAGCCTGGGAGGTGGATGTTGCACAGAGCCGTGATTGCACCGCTGCACTCCAGCCTGAGTGACAGAGCAAGACCCTGTCTCAAAATTTCAAAAAAAAGAAAGAAAAATACCTAACAGGATTCTGTACATCAAAGGACTTATTTCAATCTAGTTAGGAAAATGGAACACATGTGAAATGAAAATTAAACTACAAGCACTAATTGCCAAATAAATGCATTCAATACAATTTGATTGAGCCCTAAGGGTGGCAAATGTGTATATGTCTCCAGGGACTAGGTAAGTAATGTAAGTCAATAAAGTAGACAAGGTGAAGACCTAGACAATGGAAATGCCCATATTTTGTTTGAAGAGGGTGGCCAGGCGGGGTGGGTCAGGACTGTTATCACAGCCTTTTTAGGAGGCCAGATGGGTGGATCACTTGAGCCCAGAAATTCAAGATTAGCCTGGCCAGCATAGTGAAACCCCGTCTCCACTAAAAACATAAAAATTAGCTGGGCATGGTGGCATGTGCCTGTCGTCCTAGCTACTCAGGAGGCTGAGGCAGGAGAATCGCTTGAACCTGGGAGGTGGAGGTTATGGTGAGCCAAGATTGCACCACTGCACTCCAGCCTGGACAACAGAGTGAGACTCCGTCACCACCACCACCACCAAAAACAGAGAAAGATTAAACAAAACAAAACCGATACCCCCCGCCAAAAAAAAACAACTTTTCTTTGAATGGATTAGCGGGTGTTTGCTGTTTTGCTGCTTTATGCTTTAATGAATTTATCTTTCCGTGGCTTCAAGAAGAAAAATGATAAGTCAGTGAATACTCTGTAGGTTGAGCATCTCTTATCTAAGATGCTTTGGGTGAGAAGTGTTATGGGCTTTGGAATATTTGTATTATACTTACCAGTTGATCATTCCTAATCTGAATATCTGAAATGCTCTAATGAGCATTTCCTTTGAACAGATGTTGGCACTCAAAAACTTTTAAATCTTGGAGCATTTTGGATTTCAGAGTTTCAGAATCAGGGTACTCCACCAGTATCCTTTTATTTATCTATGATTTGATATAGCACTTCTTTCTTCAGAATTACTGAGTGACTCATTCCTGGTATGCTGCTAAGTTTTTATTCATTTATTATCTTAATGATAATATTTAACATTTATTGATCACTGATGTGCCCAGGCACTATGGTAGATGCCTTATCATTATACCTGTAAGTCTTATAGTGGCCTGCAGGCAGGTTTTATTATATCCTCATTTTACTTTTTTTTTTTTT
>NW_012116588.1:766056-767409 GCF_000951035.1 Colobus angolensis palliatus | reverse complement strand
TGCCTGTAGTCCCAGCTATTCTGGAGGCTGAGGCAGGAGAATCGCTTGAACCCGGGAGGCAGAGGTTGCAGTGAGCTGAGATCGCGCCGCTGCACTCCAGCCTGGACAACGAGAAAAATTCTGTCTCAATAAATAAATAAAATAAAATAATTCTAAATACATTCTGCTCATCATATTGTTACATTGATGATCTTAAAGTTCATTGAGATGTAGCTGAAACTGGCTTCCACAAAGTACTCTCACGTGGTTCTGAATTTTGAGGTCATCTTTCTTTGTGTCATGTTTTTTAGATGTCCTTTCTCAGAGTAAATCAAGTTTGAGTAAGACCTGCAGGGATCTCTTGTGAGCACATGTATTGAGTTTTAGTGCATAAGCTTTGTTTTAACTTTTCACTGGGTAGATGAAACTGTCAGATGAGCGGCATTATGTCAAACATATAAAGTATTTCCCCCTATTTTTAAATAGAGAAGAAGATACAGAAATGAAAATGAAAAGAAAATTTGGTACTACAGCACAAAGGTCCAGCTTGCAGAATTAATTGACTGTCTAAACAAAGATTATTGGGAAGCAGAGATCTGCAAAATTCTGTAAGAAATGCGTGAAGAAATCCACCGACACATGGATATAACTGAAGACCTGACTGATAAGGCTCGGGGCAGTAACAAATCCTTTCTGGCAGAAGCTAATGGTGAGAGGGGCATTTTCTCATTTTATTTTTGTTAAGTCTGAGCTAAACTGTTGTATGAAATCACTGCAAAATTTGAAAATAGATTAACATTTTTAAGTACAGTCTTGCATTGCTTAGTGATGGGGATATATTCTGAAAAATGTGTCATTTGGCAATGTCATGATTGTGTGAACATCATAGAGTACACTTATACAAACCTAGATGGTAGAATTTCCTATACACCTAGGTTATATGGCATAGCCTATTGTTGCTAGGCTGCAAACCTGTACGTCATGTGACTGTACTGAATCCCATGAGCAGTTGTAGCACAACAGTAGGTATTTGTGTGTTTAACCATATCTAAACGTTTAAAAAGGTAATACATAAAATCTTATGGGATCACTTGGTTCGTGGTTGACCGAAACATTGTGCAGTGCATGACTGTGTGTATATTACTTTGGTTCTCCATATTTCATTTTCCCAAGAGAACCTTGTTCATTCCCACATAAATTAGGGATGCTATACATTTTAGTGTTTTATTTCTGCCTTGGGTCATCACTAATATTCCCCAATATGTTAGTTTGTTTCTTTTTTTTTTTTTTTGAGACGGAGTCTCGCTCTGTCGCCCAGGCTGGAGCGCAGTGGCCAGATCTTAATAGGATCATAAATATGGTTGGGTTTAAATC
>NW_012116588.1:761317-764476 GCF_000951035.1 Colobus angolensis palliatus | reverse complement strand
TTTTGAGATTGAGTCTTGCTCTGTCTCCCAGGCTGGAGTGCAGTGGCACGGTCTTGGCTCACTGCAAACTCTGCCTCCCAAGTTCACGCCATTCTCCCGCCTCAGCCTCCCCAGTAGCTGGGACTACAGGCGCCCGCCACCTCGCCCGGCTAATTTTTTATATTTTTAGTAGAGATGGGTTTCACCGTGTTAGCCAGGAAGGTCTCGATCTCCTGACCTCGTGATCTGCCCACCTCGGCCTCCCAAAGTGCTGGGATTACAGGCGTGAGCCACCGAGCCCAGCCCCTGTGTTTTCTAATATAGCCGTCCCTCAGTATTCTCAGGGATTGCTTCCAGAGCCCTCTGCAGATAGCAAAATACGTGGATGCCCAAGTCCTGCAGTCGGTCCTGTGGAACCTGCTGATATGAAAAGGTGACATTCCATATCCAAGGATTCTGCATCCTGAGAATACTGTATTTTCAATTTGAGATTGGCTGAATCCAAGAATGCAGAACCTTTGGCCACGGAGGGCCAACTGTAGTGCCTTTTAAGTTTTAACTTGGATAAAATTGTTAGGTAAGAGTCTGCAAGTACACTTTCAAGTGCCTGGTTCTGAGTTCTGCTCTTCTGCATACATTATCTGCTATACGTATAATCCTATTAATTTTCCCCATTCTCCATTTACTTAAATATAGACTATTTATGTTTAATAAAGATACCCAGATAGCTGTGTCCAAGCTTGTTCTCACATGTTCTACATCAATATTCCTGTGAATTCATGCATATTTTTGGAGAATGATAGGCTCTCATATATAAATACTGTTGGGCACAAATATATTTTGTCTTCAGAAAAAAGCATTTTTAGTTACCGTGAAGTATGTTTATTCGTATTTGTTAGTTGGAAGTATTCCTCTATTAGATCTGTTTAGAAAAATGTGTAATTTTTTTATTAGAAAAGTTGTCAGTGTTCAGAAGTCTCTGGGGGATCAGTAATTGCAATAACACAATCTCCGTTTTACTCTCCCCTCCATATAGATCAAATCATAAGATATTTTATTAATTTCAGCCAGCTTACTTCCCCCCTTAATTTCCTTTTATGAATCGTGGCGTTAAAATAGATAAATCCCTTTTTGCTCTCCTGTGTTTCAGTACAATAACAGAGAACAATCTTCAGACCCCTAAAAGGCAATGTGAGATGATTTTATAAAGTATGTTGAATGAGAAATATTTCCCGGAATAAAAAATAAAAATAGAAAAAAAAAACAAAAATAAAAAACAAACAAAAAGAAAAAAGATATTTTCCAGGGTGAGCTTGTCTGTGTATAAAATTATATATACAGTGTAATCCTAATTAAAGAAAGAACAAAATCAAAACAGGAATGGATAATCAAAAGTGTTAAGTAGTCTGATTTGGGGGAATGTAAAAAACTAAAAATGTTCATATAGGGCAATTGGTAAATGTCATTATGAATTATCATGTGATAGAACACTACGTATCACAGAATTAAGTAAAGTACCATGCAAAAACTGTGCCTGGGTCATTGGGATACTTAAATTCTCTTCCTCTAAATAACCAACTGGATCAGCTTTTATCATTGACAAATGACCAGTCAGCATAGTAGAATTGTAGTTGGTTTCCTTTTCATATTTTTTGCATTTTCTACAATGAGCATGTTCTATTTCAGCATAATTCAGCATGTAATGTACTTTTAAAAAATAGTTAAACCTTTTGTAGTAATCGAGAACAACAAAGCGCATTGAGCTTTAGGCCGCAATATGTTCTTAGAAAGTTAGATGACTAAAATTTGTGTGCTGTGAGATTGCCTTGCAACCTGCAGTTATCCTCTTAGTACTACATGGAGTACATGGAAGTAAGATGAGTTGCACTTTGGATTTAATGGTGAGCTCTGGACCCCAAAAATGACATAAATATTTTTTCTTTCTTTCTTTTTTTTTTGGTTAAGGCACAATGTCAACATGGTACTAGAAGAGGAGGGATTCACAAGAATTGAAAATTGATGGGGAAGAGAAGGGGTAAGTAACATTTTTGAGTGTCTGCTGTGGGCCAGGTGCTCAACGAGGTATTTCACAATTCTTTAATTCTCTCAGCGTCTTTTTAAGGAGTATATTGTCAGTGAATTGAACATTCAGATAGAAGAATCCCCCATTAAAATACCAGTCCCCCACCGTTACCTTTATTTGTTCTCTCTGGTAACCAAAATCTTGGCTATGATAGTCAGTTTAGGACCACCCAGTCCAGGTAAATACCCAAAATAATATCTAATAGTGTTCTTGAACTTGGAGGTTCTTTTTTTTTTTTTTGTGAGATGGGGTCTGGCTCTGCCGCCAGGCTGGAATGCAGTGGCATGATCTCGGCTCATTGCAACCTCTGCCTTCCTGGTTCAAGCAATTCTGCCTCAGCCTCTTGAATAGCTGAGACTATAGGCATGCACCACCACACTCGGTGAATTTTTGTATTTTTAGTAGAGAAGGTCTACCAAAGACCTTCACCGTGTTGGCCAGGATGGTCTTGATCTCTTGACCTCGTGATCCTTCCACCTACGGCCTCCCAAAGTGCTGGGATTACAGGCGTGACCCACTGCGCCCAGCTAACTTGGAGTTTTGTCAGATGAAAACAATGGAATCTACTGGTGTTCTGATAATAGCCAAGAATAATTTGCAGCATGATAACAAGATTTTCAGAATCGTAGCCTGTCCTGATGACTTGGACTTGATGTTAACCTCTCAAACAAAATACTTCATTTCTAATGTATAGCTCTCTGGTTTTTATATACATGCATGTCTACTTTAGGAGAGTTTAATTCTATTTTTGATAGTTAAATTTTTCTCTCCATTTTTCCTCAATATTTTATAAAAAATTTCAAATGTACAGAAAGGTTTAAAGAATTATGCAGTTACCAGCCTGACCAACATGGTGAAACACCATCTCTAGTAAAAATACAAAAATTAGCCAGGCATGGTATTGCAGGCCTGTAATCCCAGCTACTCGGGAGCCTGAGGCAGGAGAATTGCTTGAACCTGGGAGGCAGAGGTTGCAGTGAGCCCAGATCGTGAACTGCACTCCAGCCTGGGCAACAGAGCAAGAGTTTGTCTCAAAAGAAAAAAAAAGGCCGGGCGCGGTGGCTCAAGCCTGTAATCCCAGCACTTTGGGAGGCCGA
>NW_012116588.1:753896-760507 GCF_000951035.1 Colobus angolensis palliatus | reverse complement strand
GTGATCTGCCCGTCTCGGCCTCCCAAAGTGCTAGGATTACAGGCTTGAGCCACTGCGCCCGGCTGCTATATATTTGTAACTAAATATACAGCTCACTATATCCTATGCCTGTATGGTAATTAAGTTTTATAATGCTTTATTTTGCTTATTTGAAAGAAGTTTATTTTTAGAAGAAATTTTTCTAAGTAGAGATGGTTTCTAAAACCTGGTAGGTTAATTCTTTGTTTAGTTTTGAAATATTCATGCAAAGTGTAGAATATACATATTTATAGAATATGCATATTTAGTATAGATCAGATACAACATAATTTTTCACCCTTTAATGTTTTTCTCTCTGCTGAACACTCTGGGTCTATTTTTCTTGTTTTTATTGTTGTTGTTTGTTTTGTTTTTGTTTCTTGAAACAGAGTCTTGCTCTGTCACTCATGCTGGAGTGCAGTGGCATGATCTCAGCTCACTGCAGCCTCCACCTCCCGGGTTCAAGCAATTCTCATGTCTCAGTCTCCCAAGTAGCTGGGATTATAGGCGTGCACCATCAAGCCTGGCTAATTGTTATATTATTGGTGGAGATGAGGTTTCACCACGTTGGCCAGGCTGGTCTCAAACTTCTAGCCTCAAGTGATTCACCTGCCTCGGCCTCGTGAAGTGCTGGGATTACAGGTGTCAGCCATTGCGCCCAGGTCATATTTTTGGTCTGTTTTCCTTATGGCTATGATTGCCATAGTTTTTTGGACCTAAAACCGGTATGAATGTGTGTATATATATGTGTATATGTGTATATATATGTATATACACATATATATACAAGAGAGTTTAGCAAGATAGACTCTTTGAAATTAGAATCTTCATAGAAAATCAGAGAATATGGTCATCCAACCTGTGCTTTTCAACCAGTTTAAATGGTCTAAACTTAATAGGCAATTAAAAAATTTTTTTTGTTTGATTTTCATTAAGTGGTGTTGGGAAAGTAGGGAGGATATACAATGATTTGGTTGAGAGAAGCTATAGGATATAGCTATGTTTGAAAGACAGCTGGACGTGGTGGCTCACACATGTAATCCTTGCACTTTGAGATGGTTGGATCACTTGAGGTCAGGAGTTTGAGACCAGCCTGGTTAACATGGTGAAACCCCACCTCAACTAAAAAATGCAAAAATTAGCTGGGCGTGGTGGCATAAGCCTGTAATCCCAGCTACTGGGGAGGCTGAAACAGGAGAATCACTTGAACTCGGGAGGTGGAGGTTGCAGTGAGCTGAGATCGTGCCATTGCACTCCAGCCTGGGCAACAAGAGTGAAACCCCATCTCAAAACAAAACAAATAATCTTATGGGACTATTGTCATACATGTGATCTGTCCTTGAACAGAATGTCATGTGGCACTGAACTATATGTGTATTATAAGATAAAATCATTAATAAAGTTTTTTTTTAAAGTTGCAGTTAAATGAGTTCCTCAGAAAGGTATGTGTGTGTATGTATACATATATGTAAAGAAGGAAGTTTTATTTTCTCCTTCTTCAGAGGAATATGGATGGGTTCTTTTATATTTTTCTGATTTTGTTAGATATGGGTCTCCCTATGTTGCCCAGGCTGGTCTTAAGTTCCTGGGCTCAAGCAGTCCTGGCACCTCAGCCTCCCAAAACGCTGGGATTACAGGCATGAGCCACAACACCCAGCCAAGGGTTATTTTTATTCATCATCAAGATTTAAAGATTGAGTATCAAAAGTGGAACCACCCTACCCCAATCCTGGCTTTTCATTTTAGCCATTATATACCAGAATTGCACCTAGTAATCTACACATATATATGTGATTTTGTAGCTAAGGTGTGTTAGGTTTTCTTTTCTATCTCCAGGATAAACATTTTTTAGTCTTTTTGTCTATTATAGCACATGAGACTGCTATGTTTAGGATACAACTGATACTAAGTCTGATTCCTAAATTAACCTATTTCTTCCCAATACCACTTAAATAATATTTTTTATGCCAGTTCTTTAGGAAACTTCTGGCTAGGTTTTGTGTGTATGACTCAATTTTTTTTTTTTTTTTGAGACGGAGTCTCACTCTGTCGGTCGCCCAGGCTGGAGTGCAGTGGCCAGATCTCAGCTCACTGCAAGCTGCGCCTCCCGGGTTCGCGCCATTCTCCTGCCTCAGCCTCCCGAGTAGCTGGGACTACAGGCGCCTGCCACCTCGCGCCTAATTTTTTGTATTTTTTAGTAGAGACGGGGTTTCACCATGTTAGCCAGGATGGTCTTGATCTCCCGACCTCGTGATCCGCCCATCTCGGCCGTGTATGACTCAATTTTAATAAAAACTTTGATCTAAATTTAGAGTACCCCAGCAGTTTACTTTTCTTATATCTTTGTCCCCTTTCATCTCTCTGTTGAATAATTAGCGACCATGTGCTGTAGCTCACGCCTGTAATCCCAACACTTTGGGAGGCTGTGGCGGGCGGATCACTTGAGTCCAGGACTACGAGAACACCCTGGCCAACATGGTGAAATCCTGTCTCCACTAAAATATAAAAATTAGCCAGCATGGTGGTGTGCACCTGTAATCCCACCTACTCGGAAGGCTGAGGCATGAGAATCACTTGAACCCAGGAGGTGGAGGTTGCAGTGAGCTGAGATTGTTGTCCAGCCTGGGCAACAGAGCCAGATTCTAAAAAAAAAAAAAAAAAAAAAAATCTAAAGAGGCAGCAATACTGTTCTGATAATCCCCAGATTTTTCCAAGTATAAATGTTCCCAGGGATATTGTCCAGATTCCATATGTAAGCATTTACACACCTGATTTACAAAGAAACATAAAATGTCCTTTTCATTAAGGAAGCAGATCCTCCACAAACAGATCTTGAGGGGGGAGGGGAGGAAAAAGACCTACCACCTCTACTTTGTTTTTAAAAAAAAGAAAAACCTCTCATCCGAGAACACACCAAATGGTGAATGATGCCGGTGCAGCCGGGGGTGGGGGGTCCCGGGGACCCTGGGATGGGGAACCACAGTGGCTTCCGCAGAGGTTTCGGCAGTGGCATCCGGGGCCGGGGTCAAGGCCACGGAGCTCATGGAGGCAAGGCCGAGGATAAGGAGTGGATTCCCGTCGCCAAGCTGGACCGCCTGGTCAAGGACATGAAGATCAAGTCCCTGGAATAGATCTGTGTCTTCTCCCTGCCCATCAAGGAATCTGAGATCGTTGACTTTTTCCTGGGGGCCTCTCTCAAGGACAAGGTTTTGAAGATTATGCAGAAGCAGACCCGCGCCGGCCAGCGCTCCAGGTTCGAGGCGTTTGTTGCCATCGAGGACTACAATGGCCACATTGGTCTGCATGTTAAATGCTCGGAGGAGGTGGCCACGGCCATCTGTGGGGCCATCATCATCCTGGCCAAGCTCTCCATTGTCCCCGTGTGCAGAGGTTACTGGGGAATGAGAATGGCAAGCCCCACACCATCCCTTGCAAGGTGACAGGCCACTGCAGCTCTGTGCTAGTGCACCTCATCCCTGCCCCCCAGGGGCACTGGCATCTTCTCGGCATCTGTGCCCAAGAAGCTGCTCATGATGGCTGATATCAATGACGGTTATACCCCAGCCAGGGGCTGCACTGCCACCCTGGGCAACTTCGCCAAGGCCACCTTTGATGCCATCTCTAAGACCTACAACTACCTGACCCCGGACCTCTGGAAGGAGACTATTCACCAAGTCTCCCTGTCAGGAATTCACTGACAACCTCCTCAAGACCCACACCAGAGTCTCTGTGCAGAGGATCCAGGCTCCGGCTGTGGCTACAACATAGGGTTTTTATACAAGAAAAATAAAGTGAATTAGGCCTGAAAAAAAAAAAAACTGATCATTTATGCTATATTTAAAGCATTTAAATCACTTTCAGAATTACCACTGGGAATGTTATGTTAAAAATTAAGGCCAAGTGGCCAGGCGCGGTGGCTCAAGCCTGTAATCCCAGCACTTTGGGAGGCCGAGACGGGCGGATCACGAGGTCAGGAGATCGAGACCATCCTGGCTAACACGGTGAAACCCCGTCTCTACTAAAAAATACAAAAAAACTAGCCAGGCGAGGTGGCGGGCGCCTGTAGTCCCAGCTACTGGGAGGCTGAGGCAGGAGAATGGCGTAAACCCGGGAGGCAGAGCTTGCAGTGAGCTGAGATCCGGCCACTGCACTCCAGCCCAGGCGACAGAGCGAGACTCCGTCTCAAAAAAAAAAAAAAAATTAAGGCCAAGTGTGGTGGGTCACGTCTGTAATTCCAGCACTTTGGGAGGCTGTGGTGGGCAGATCACTTGAGCTTATGAGTTCGCGACCTGCCTGGGCAACATGGCAAAACCCCATCTCTACAAAAAATACAAAAAGGCCAGGTGTGGTGGTTCACACCTGTAATCCCAGCATTTTGGAAGGCCAAGACAGGTAAATCACCTCATGAGTTCAAGACCCACCTGGGCATCATGGCAAAACCTGGTCTCTAAAAGCAAAAATTACCTGGATGTGGTGGTATACACGTGTAGTCCCAGCTGCTCAGGAGGCTGAAGTAGGAGGATGGCTTTAGCCTGGGAAATACGGGTTGCAGTGAGCCAAGATCATGCCACTGCATTTCAGCCTCTATGATAGAGCCAGACCTTGTTCCAAGAAGAAAAAATAATAATACTGAAGAATTTGAGTGTTTTTTGTATCTCCCTTAATAACTCTAATATCTGACAGGAAGTTTAAAGTAATAGTAATATTCAAGAAGGCAACGATAGTTTATTTTGTAAGCATTTCTTTTGATTCATGTTCTATTTGCTTTCACTTGATTTGGAGATTAGCAGATAGGAGAAATTGGTAATTTAGAGAAGCATCACAAAGAGTGCTGTCTGAACTTCTGTAACTTTTACCTAATTTTTTGTACTAAAAGTTTATGATAAAAGTTTTGAGGTTTGTAGCTTATTTAATCTACTTGTTTCTCTCCACAGCAAGACAGATCGGCTTGCCAAAGGATCAGAATGTTACCTAAAGAGCCTTAGTTTAAATCTTTCCTCTGGTCTCCTTTTGAATCGTTATGTGAAATAGGTAGGTGGGTGGGGTTGAGAGGTGGGTAGGTTCCCGTTTCCTTTTTTCCCGCTACTTAATTTTTGGAGAGCAATACAGATCATCTACCCCCAAGAAAAGTATTTTTCCAAGTTAAAATTGAAAATAAAAAATAAGTTAGAATCATAGGTATGTTTCAAGAATCATATAGCTGAAAATTACACAAAGATGAAATACAGTAGATTTTCTGTTTAGTCAATCTACTTTCAAGTATCTGGTGTCCTCTAAAATGGATTATATTGTGTGTTTAACACTAGCAAAAATTGCTTTCTGAATAAGAAAATTAATAGAATTTCTAATGCAATTAATAGAATGCCTGGAGCAGAAACTTACAAGACCTGAACAGTATAGGGAGAGAATTTCTCAGTACATTTGAGATACATGAAGGACCATTTTTCAACATTGTTGCATTTAGAGAGAGAGAGAGAGAGAGAGAGAGAAGGGCTTCAACCTTCACTGTAAAATATAATAGGTTTTAACTCTTCAACCACATCTCCTACTTTGAGAAAAATGAGATCTACTTATTTTCAGCTTTAAAACAAAAACAGAAATCTGCATTTTTCTGTGATTTGTTATGTTTAAAATTAGTGTTCTTGTAGTTTATTTTCTAAATGTACAGCTTTATCTTACTAGTAAACTTTTATGATATATTGATAGATGGGCTTTTAGGAGGTAAATTTGATTGGCAGAAGTGGACAGGAGAATTTAAAATTTTGGATAAGGCCTATTTCCTATTTCCACTAACTTATTCTTACTTGAAAAAAATGTATTCCTCACTTCCTCAGAGGCAAACTTTTTTTTTTTTGTCTTCACAGGTGAAAAGCCAGATCCTGACCAAACATTTAAATTCACATCTTTACAGAACTTTAGCAACTGTCTGCCCAACTCTTGCACAACACAAGTACCTAATCATAGTTTATCTCACAGACAGCCTGAGACATTTCTTACGGAAACACCCCAGGACACAATTGTAAGTGTCTTATATTCTAGTGTTCAAAATATTATGAAAACTACAAAGAATGATCTGAACTAAATAATATATTGTGAATGACTTGGTAGAAATTTTCTGTTTCAGGAATTAAACAGATTGAATTTAGAATCTTCCAATTCAAAGTACTCCTTGAATACAGATTCCTCAGTGTCTTATATTGATTCAGCTGTAATTTCACCTGATACTGTCCCACTGGGAACAGGAACTTCCATATTATCTAAACAGGTTCAAATTAAACCAAAAACTGGTCGAAGTTTATTAGGAGGACCAGCAGCTCTTAGCCCATTAACCCCAAGGTAAGTCAAACAAGATACTTTCAAATGTGCTATAGTACTAAATAATCTTATAATAACTCATATTGTTTGTAATGCAGATTATTATAATGGCAACTTCTAAATCAGTATGGGAACAGGGGCATTCTGTTTTCAGAAAATGAAGTAAAAAACAGCACATGATGATGTTGACAGGCGCGGTGACTCATGCCTGTAATCCCAGCACTTTGGGAGGCCAAGGCAGGCAGATCACCTGAGGTCAGGAGTTCGAGACCAGCCTG
>NW_012116588.1:750928-752226 GCF_000951035.1 Colobus angolensis palliatus | reverse complement strand
CTCTTCTTTATTTCTAATAAATCTCCTGAGATCAGTAATTGTTGCTCACTTTAGTTCCTTGTTTGATAGCTTTTTTTAGTTTTAGTTATGGTGGGTGGAATAGTCTATATTCACAGCTTATTTTTAATCTGCCCCTCAGATCCTCACTGTTCCTAAGACTGATTTGCCATTCTCTTCCTTTTAGACCTTCTAATTTAAGTATACTGCTGCTTTATATATGCCTTGATGACTTTTTGACACCTTGATTTCAACCTCTTCTCAGTTTTGGGATTTTGCCATTAGAAACCCCAAGTCCTGGAGATGGATCCTATTTACAAAACTACACTAACACACCTTCTGTAATTGACGTGCCATCCACCGGAGCCCCTTCAAAAAAGGTATTTTCCATGTAAAATGCAGTTTGGGTATTGATTAAAGCAACTTGTTTATTTTAATCTTTTAAAGGTAATTTCAGGGAAAATGTAACTTTATATAATTGCTTTTGCCTTAGATTTGTTGATCTAAATATAAAAGAATATCATTGTTGTAGCCTCTTGGTTATAGTAGAAGGCAGACTTCTTACTCTTTTGGCCAAGTAAGACTGTATCTCACAATTTTAGTTTATTTCAGCATATAGTTAAATAAACATATTCATATTTTTACTTTTTAATTTCCTTTTTAAAAAAACAAAATTAAGATTGTTTATATTACTTGAATATAAACAACAGAAATTATGTCTGCCATAGTTTTTACTTGTCCCCACCACTGTGTATATATGTTTTTTTAATAACACTAATAATTATATGAAAAAAAATCGCTCAAGTAAAGCCAGATATTTCTAATAGTAAGATATTTGTGGTAGATCATGGATATATAGTTTTAAAATGAAAATGAAAAATATTTGGTAGTATACTTATAGTAAATATTGCAGCAAGCATCATGAGGCCTTTTTTTTTTTTTTTTTTTCTTTTAATGAGACAGGGTCTCCCTCTGCTGCCCATTCTGGAGTGCAGTGGTGCGACCATGACTCACTGTAAACTCAACCTCCCAGGCTCAGGTGGAGGCTAAGATCCTTCGACCTTAGCCTCCCAAGTACCTAGGACTATAGGTGTGCACCACCACACCCAGCTAATTTTTTTAACTTTTATTTTTGGAGAGAGACTCTAACTGTGTTGCCAGGGCTGGGCTCAAACTCCCGGGCTCAAGCAATCCTTCTGCCTTGACCTTTCAGAGTGCTAGGATTATAAACATGAGTCACTGCCCAGCTGAGGCTCTTGTTTTATAATGTTCCCTTATATAGGTATATGGAAATAGAGGCT
>NW_012116588.1:747916-749218 GCF_000951035.1 Colobus angolensis palliatus | reverse complement strand
AAAGTAATCGGATGGTTGTTTTTTAAAATCTACTCCTCTGAACTCCTCTAGAACTGTTACCAAGTGCCAAAGGAGTATAAAATATTATTGTATCATTATTTTTTCTGTGTATAATGAGATAAATCATAAATCTTGAGAATTCAGCTGTCTTAAAATTTTTTAGTACTTAACCCCAAATAGAGAAGGTATGTAATAAATGGAGGATGGTCACGATGAGATGAAAAGAATAGCTTCTGGGGATTTTTAGCCTTTGAAACTAAAAGCGAAAGATGAAAAGATATTATAGAGGTAAAAATACTCTGAGGTTAAAACAAGGAAATAGACTAATGTTCATACTAATGTAACAATAACCAACAATAATGATATAAATAGTTTATCTTTAAGGAGACAGTATATTATGGCTGCGTGTATTGAGAAAATGTAGATGGGCACGTTGTGGTGTCTTATCATTTACAGTGCAGCCTATAATTCACAAACCTTAGACTTTTTGTGTTTTACAGTCTGTTGTCAGAATCGGCCAAACTGGAACAAAGTCTGTCTTCTCACAGAGTGGAAATAACCGAGAGGTAACTCCAATTCTTGCACAAACACAAAGTTCTGGTCCACAAACAAGGTATTTATCATTGTAATTATTCAACTTTTCTTGCCGTAAAACTTGATTCTTTATATTTCTTCAATTTAGGCAGATAGTGACTCTCATGGATTCTAGAATAACTACTGTAAATTTTGAATATGTAAAATTTGAAACCTCTCATAACACCAGTGTAATTTCGAGTTGAGTTTTGTAATGCACAGAAGACAATGCTTAACTAAAGCAGCGTTTTAGTCTACTCTGATTGCCTCATGGATTTGTAATTTTCTTCTTATGCATATGACCCTCTCTATAGTTTAGGTACAGATAGGTTTCATACTCCCGTTCCCACATTACGCATGTCTATAAACAGATTATAAAAATAAGAGACAAATAAACCTTTAAATAATAAATCCGTTTCCACACAGTAATGGTGTGAGATAGGATTTTCTTTTGCTTATTCAAGGACTCAGTAGATTATAGCTAACATTTTAAAAGAAAGATATGGTTTTCTTTCTCTTTTCTAAAATTGTGAACATATACCTAAATTTTAAAACAGACACAGGTTTGCATATGCCTCCTTGACTATCTAAAAGACCTCTATGCTCCTGTAATGCTCCCAGAATGGTAAGTCTAATTCTAATTCCCTTGAGTGCCAGCTTGCAGTGATTGCCTGAGACTCTGTTGTGAGAAGGAACTTGAAGCCTCCTGCAAAACAACATTATATGTAA
>NW_012116588.1:740772-742156 GCF_000951035.1 Colobus angolensis palliatus | reverse complement strand
GAGTAGCTGGGACTACAGGTGCACACCACCATGCCCAGCTAATTTTTGTATTTTTAGTAGAGATGAGGTTTCACCATGTTGGCCAGGATGGTCCCGATCTCTTGACCTCATGATCCTCCCGCCTGGGCCTCCCCAAGTGCTAGAATTTACAATCATGAGCCACCGCACCTGGCCTTTTTACCATTTCTTATAGTACGAGTCAGCCGGTAATGAATTTCTTCAGCTTTTGTGGATAAGAAAAAAAGTTCTGATTTCGTCTTTGTTTTTGAACATATTTTTACCAGGTAAGAATTACTTTTTCTTTTGAAACAGAGTCTTGCTTGTTGCCTAGGCTGGAGTTCTGTAGCGCAATCTTGGCTCACTGCAACCTCTGTTCACCGAGTTCAAGCGATTCTCCTGCCATGGCCTCCCAAATAGCTGGGATTACAGGCATGCGCTATCATGCTCAGCTAATTTTTGTATTTTTAGTAGAGATCAGCTTTCACCATGTTGGCCAGGCTAGTCTTGAATTCCTGACCTCAGGTGATCCGCCCATCTCGGCCTCCCAAAGCGCTGAAGTTACAGGCGTCAGCTGCCACACCTGGCCAAGAATTTCTAATTGACAATTTTTTTAGGAATGTTACTTTACTGGTTTTTTGGCTTATATTGTTTCTGACAAGAAATTTGCTGTCAATCTCATTTTTGTTCCTCTATATGTAGTAATATGTCTTTTCTCTGTTTCAAGGTTTTGTTTTTAATCGCTGATTTTAAGCAATTCGATTATGATGTGCTCTAGTGTAGTTTTCTTGTTTCTCGGCCTTTGGATTCATTGAGCTTCTTAAATCTGTGGATTTATAGTTTTCATAACAGTTGGCTAAATTGGGGGCATTATTTCTTCAAATATTATGTCCATGTCTTATCTCTCCCTCTGGGACTCCAAGTACTTGTATATTAGATTCCTTGAAGTTGTCCCACAGCTCACTGATACTTTCTTCATTTTTGTTTCCAGTCTTTCTCATCTCCGTGTTTCATTTTGGATAGTGTTTATTGCTATGTCTTCTAATTAATCTTTCTTCAGCAGTGTCAGACCTGTTATTAACCACATCCAATGTTGTTGGGTTTTTTGTTTTTGTTTTCTTTTGTTTCTTCTTTCATCTCTAGATTGATTTAGTTTTCTTTTTTCTTTGAGACGGAGTCTTGCTCTGTTGCCCAGGCTGGAGTGCAATGGCATAGTCTGGCTCAATGCACCCTCTGCCTGCTGGGTTCAAGCGATTCTCCTGCCTCAGCCTCCTGAGTAGCTGGGATTACAGGCATGTGCCACCACGCCCTGCTAATTTTTGTATTTTTAGTAGAGACGAGGTTTCACCATGTTGGTCAGGCTGATCTCAAACTCCTGACATCGTGA
>NW_012116588.1:733964-734670 GCF_000951035.1 Colobus angolensis palliatus | reverse complement strand
AATGAGCTATTCCCAGCTTGGAGTGAGATCTAGTAATTATTCTGTCTACTTCTTTTCAGTAATACTTTCCCCAGCTTTGGGTAGTTTCTTCACTATAGTACTATAATGTAATTCTGATGCTAACTACCCAGACTTAGCACAAACACCACAGGTTAAGATCACTGACCCCAACAAGAACTGTCTGAACTGCCCAGTTGCAGGTTCTGGGTTCCCCAGGCCACCCACATTTCTGACCAACTGGTTACAAATTTAAGAATTCCTACTACCCTCTTACATTCAGTAATTTGCTAGAGCACCTCACAGAGTCCAGGAAAGTGCTATACTTAGGATTACAGTTTTATTATAGGTGACACAATTAGGAGATCCATAGGATTAGATATGGGAGGGTCTTGATACAGAGCTTTCATGTCTTCTTTGTGGACTCGCCCTCCCAGTGCATTAGCATGTTTACAAACCAAGAATTTTAGCCAAGTTTTGGTGTTCAAAATTTTTATTAGAATTTTTAAATTATGTAGGCATGATTGATGGAATCATTGGCCACATGATTGAACTCAATTTCCTTCCTGGATGAGGTCAGGCTGGTGTTGCTGGCTCAAAGCCCCAGCTCTCTAATCACATGGTTGACTTTTTCTTTTTTGAGACAGAGTTTCACTCTTGTCGCCCAGGCTGGAATGCAGAGGCACGATCTTGGCTCACTGCAACCTCC
>NW_012116588.1:728134-730032 GCF_000951035.1 Colobus angolensis palliatus | reverse complement strand
GCCAGGATGGTCTCGATCTCCTGACCTCGTGATCCGCCCGTCTCAGCCTCCCAAAGTGCTGGGATTACAGGCTTGAGCCACCGCGCCCGGCAGAAGTCTGTTCTTTCTATTTAGAAGTTCTTTTAGAGATTGTTAGAATGGCATAGTACTTTTAGCTAAATCATCCAAAAAAAGGTTGTGTGTCATTTGCTCCACATAAAGTGAAGTCTGATTTTGAACTTTGGAAGCCCTTCGTTATCAAACTCCTAGTTTATCAGATGCAGATTAAAAGGATTCGTGTGTGTGTGTGTGTGAGACATAGACACACATACATATATAGAGGTATGTATACATATTATATATGTACATATCGTAAAAGATGAAAATATGTATCTCTTTTTATTTTCTGAAATTCTTTGACCCAGACTCAGGTAGCTAGTAGGATTTCCCATAAATTATAAAGTTTAGATAGTTTAGTCCGTAAGTTTACCCACTGTCAATTCTCGATTGTTTCAGATTTTAGGTTTGCTTGCTCCTAAGATTGAAATTCTCATATCTCAGGGTTTGCCTTTAAAGTGAAAATGTACAGAGGCTCCTTTTGCTCTGAACAGAATAAACCTGTGATGTAGTTGTTTGAATTTACAGGGAGATGACTTCTCAAATATCATTTGTTCTAGTGGTATTTGTTGACAGATACCCCACATTTAAGACCGTTTGCCCAACTGTGTTTTCTTTTTTCTCTAATTTGTTGTAGTTGCAAATGAAGGGTAAAAATAATTGATTTATAGATGGGCTTATCATTTATTGATCCAGAATTTTATGAGGATTATTTTTAGTTCAAATTAACAATTTCAGAGAGAGTGAAGATCTGTGCTATAATCTTTACTATTTTGTAGTAACGAGTCATTTTATTTTTATTTATTTTTTATATGAAGGAAAGTTTATTAAGGAGTACTGACTTATGATCATAAGCTGAAGTCCCACAAGAGGCCATCTGCAAGCTGAGAAGCAGGAAAGCCAGTCTGAGTTCCTCATTTTTAAATACTGTGTTTTCCTAGAGAAACCACGAAAAGAACTGATCAAAATCATCAACTTTAGAGTACTTACATAATTAATGTGTATTTTTAAAATACACCTGAATTGAAACAACGGTTAATGGTCATAAATCAAGTAAAATATTAATGTCTTCCTTTATAATTTTTTTTTAGTACAACACCTCAGGTATTGAGCCCCACTATTGCATCTCCCCCAAACGCACTGCCTCGAAGAAGTTCACGACTCTTTACTAGTGACAGCTCCACAACCAAGGTAATTTAAAGATTTCTGTATGTCACATTTACTTAATGCTTCCCCTGCTGAAATTTCTGTTCATTGATGACTCCATTCCTAAAAAGTTAATAAAGAGACTATTTCAAATTTAAGAATGTTTTAAGTTAGAGGGACATCTATAATTTTTGTGAAGTTAATTAGTCCTTTGGTAAATATTATATAATATTCTTTTTCAATTAAAAAAATTTTTTTCTCAAGTTAAAAATGACAGGAATAATCTTGAAATGGCAAAATTATAGTAGTGGACAACAGATCAGTAGTTATTAAGAGTTAGGCCTCTAGGAAGGATGTTACTATTAAATCATGGCACAAAAGAATTTCGTTGTGGTGGTACAACAGTCCTATATCCTAATTGTGGTGGCTGATTACACAGATCCATTCAGAACTATGCACACAAACACACGGTTTTATGTAAAAACTGATGAAATCCATATAAGGTCTTTAGTTGATAGTATTGTACTAATTTCAGTTTCCTGGATATGATGATATACTATGGTTATGTCAGATGTTATTATTTGCAGAAGAGTGAGTCTAAAATTATTTAAAAATAGAAGTTAAAAAAAACTGGAGACCTGGCAGACACAGTGACT
>NW_012116588.1:725566-727079 GCF_000951035.1 Colobus angolensis palliatus | reverse complement strand
CTAGAGAACCAAACTGTTTTATTGCGTTTTTTCCTTTGTTTACTGTATTATTTTCTCCTAGAAGGTTTGATGAGCCTTCTTCGTGAAATGGGGAAAGGTTATTTAGCTTTGTGTTCATACAACTGCAAAGAAGCTATAAATATTTTGAGCCATCTACCTTCTCACCACTACAATACTGGTTGGGTACTGTGCCAGATTGGAAGGGCCTATTTTGAACTTTCAGAGTACATGCAAGTAAGTATAGAAAATGGTTATATATGCCTTTCTAGGGATAATTTCAATTTCATTAAAATAAATTCCCATGCTTGAGGAGGCTAGATCTAAAAGATCAGTATTTATTATATAATGTCTATATATTTATTTTGTCAGTATTTATAATGTATAGATACAGTTCTTTCTTGTGTTACTTGTGTTAAGGAGTAATTTAAATTCTTTGCAACTTCTTGGAATAGGTTTGTAGAGACCCAAGTCATCCAGACATTCTTACGTAGAGTGTATCCTATTCAGTTGTATCCGAAAATACATATTTACCATGTAATAGGATTATATTTTTTCTACAATATACAGAGTTAATTACAGGGATGAATTTTTGACATTAAATATGTTTTATAAACTTAAAGAATGCCATGAAGAAAATTGTGTTTGAGGACACAATGTCCTTATTACAAGGCTTTTACTCTTTGGATTTTAATTTAATTTGTTGCTTAAGTTATCTGTCTATACCAGAAAAGGAGAGAATGATTAACCTAAAGTCAAAGAAAATTCTAATTCCCAATTTAAATTACCCCTCAGTTCTTCCCAAAGCATTTTCTCCACCCCCAACTTAAAAAAAGAAACCTTTTAGAAACCTATATATTAATAAAATATCTCTAATATGGATTAAAGTTCATATGATTCATTTTTTGCTTAATTTGCTTTCAGTTCATTTATTCAGTATATATTTCTGTGCATATGATATCCTGGACTCTCTTCTAGACTCTGCTAGTCAGACAATTTCTTGCCTCTGTGGAGCTTACATTCTAGCAACAGACAAATTGTAAGCCAATAAATGTATAAGGACAGGTAGCAATAAGTCATGAAGAAAAATGAAGCATGGTGAGGAAACTGGGGGACAATGAAATATGGTGTTTTTGTTTTGCTTTGTTTTTGTTTTTATGCCCTCAGAGGGAACGTTACTCTTCCCTTCATGATCCATGCAAAGATCTAGAGGAAAGGTGTTCTTTGCCGCAGAGAATACATACGGAGGATACCTATTCATATAACTTAATTTTGAATAGTACAGAAAAGAGAGTTGAAGACAGAAAGTCTTATTCATTACTAGAAAACCCGTGTTTCGATTATGGTCCTTTATTGGTATGTAGCATATACACAGACAGGCAAGAACTGTGTTTGGAAAAGCCCTTTAAAAAATTATTTCGGCCGGGCGCGGTGGCTCAAGCCTGTAATCCCAGCACTTTGGGAGGCCGAGGGGGCGGATCACGAGGTCAGGAGATCGAGACCATCCTGGCTAACA
>NW_012116588.1:722668-724239 GCF_000951035.1 Colobus angolensis palliatus | reverse complement strand
TAATTCCTAGCAGACACAATATTGGTGTGTGTATTCAGGGCTCAATAGGATTGATAACCATAGGATTGATAGCCAGCTTAACCTGTTTTTTCCCTCTAAATTTTCTAGCACAACCTCTCAATAAAAAAATAGTTCAAAAAAATCACTTGGAAATGTAGTTTTTGAGAAGGAAATGTTGACTCTTCTTTTGAATTGTAGCTTTGTATAGATTTCTCTTCTGTCTTTTTGGTAGAAACTCAAATTTCCCTTTCAAAGTTCATGTTCTTACCATGACTTGTGTATAAATACTAGGTTGACTGTCAATATGATTACATCAGTATTTGACCTGCCATAGCAGATTGCTCAATTTGTCCTTGTGTTAATACTCATTCACATAAAAACCATAATACAAGGCAGCATTTAGATCCTGTGAAGATAATGACAAGGGCTTTCCCTGTGTATATATATAAATTATATCAACTTATTTTCTCTTACTAGTTTTTTTTTATTTCAGGCTGAAAGAATATTCTCAGAGGTTAGAAGGATTGAGAATTACAGAGTTGAAGGCATGGAAATCTACTCTACAACACTTTGGCATCTTCAAAAAGATGTTGCTCTTTCAGTTCTGTCAAAAGACTTAACAGACATGGATAAAAATTCGCCAGAGGTATGTTAACCAAAATACTTTGCTTATATAGTTACCTTTTTGATCACCCTCAACAGATAGAGATGAACCAAACTATTCAAACACTATTTAGTGTCACCCACAAGTATTTCTTTTTTTTTCTCTCTATCTAGTCAGGGACTCAGAGAGGAAGAGACAGTCCTAGAATGTGCGGTGCAGATTCACAAATAGAAAAATCACAAAGCAGATATTTCATTCAGGATTTATCAAGATTTGACTACATTAAATTAGCTGTTGTCACCAAGATTAGAGTTCATCAAGCAGAAGTTACATAGATTGAAAAACTTAATAATTTTAAATTAAAATAAATTAGTATTGTCATTGTAAGACATAGGTGCAATTAATTTACATGCTCTAATCTTGTAAGATTGTATTTCATTGCATTTCAAAAATATTTAATGATACTTTTGTAACATATCTAAGCTTAGAATTAAATACAGTCAATTCTCATTATTTGCGGTAATTCTGTAGTCAACATGAACACCGAATTAGTGCTACTGAACCAATGTTCCTAGGAGTGATGGAGAGTTTGAAACAGAGATAGATTGTGGATTATAATCTTAAATCCTAAAAGCAACTCATCCTGGTAGATCCTGTTTTCTTTACAAAAGAGAGAATGCTGCTGGGCGTGGTGGCTGACACCTATAATCCCAGCACTTCGGGAGGCTGAGGCAGGCGGACTTCTTGAGCTCAGGAGTTCCAAGACCAGCCTGGGCAACATGGCAAAACCCTTCTCCACAGAAAATACAAAAATTAGCCAGGTGTGGTGGCTGGTGCCTGTGGTCCCAGCTGCTCAGGAGGCTGAGACAGGAGGATCACTTGAACCTAGGTGGCAGAGGTTGCATTGAGCCACGATCACACCACTGCCCTTCAGCTTGGGCAACAGAACAAGACCAGATCTCAAAAA
>NW_012116588.1:720165-720638 GCF_000951035.1 Colobus angolensis palliatus | reverse complement strand
AGCCTTTCTTTTGTTTTCACTTTCACTATCATTAGCATAGTGTTTAATACCTTTTCTTCATCTATAACACAATTATAATGATATATAAAGCCACTGAAATAAAGCAGATATGTTGTGCTTTTTTCTTATTCATTTGGTGCTTATTCCCCTTCATCATCATCATCATCATCTAGTTATGGCCGTGAGAAGTCTCTGTAACATAAACCATCCACGCTATGTTCATTTGACATGTGGAAAATTCAGGAGAAATACCTGCGTATTAACCTAATACACTATTACATAGCCTTTAAAAATTGTAAGTTTGAGGTCTATAAGTATAGGAGCATGCTTTTGATAACAGTAAGTAGGAGAGAAGGAAGCCAAACATGACACTATGTGTGCTGTAATTATAATAATATAAAACAGAATGTGGAAATAGCATTGTTAGGAGTTCAGCCTTTAGAATCATTAAGGAAGAACCTGGTTAGAATCTT
>NW_012116588.1:715071-717512 GCF_000951035.1 Colobus angolensis palliatus | reverse complement strand
CCACATTGGAGTAGTAAGTAGCTTTCTAAACATTAATACTCTATTAATCTCCCTTTTGAAATATGTTTGTTATTGATTTAATTGCTATGATAAAACTTGGTCCTTTTTTGTGTTGAAACAGTATTCTGGAGTCTATTACAACCAAAAATACTACCCATTTGGCTTAACATAAAGAAAAATCACAGAATTGCCCTTCTACCTTGCACAAGTCACTTCATTGCTCTGAGCTTCTATGTTATGAATGTCATGTACTACTTGCTTACCTTCTAGGGTTGTTCTGTGACTCAAGTAAGATGTCTCCTGGCCGAATGCAGTGGCTCATGCCTGTAATCCCAGCACTTTAGGAGGCCGAGGCAGGTGGATCACCTGAGGTCAGGAGTTGGAGACCAGCCTGGCAAACATGGTGAAACCCTCTTTACTAAAAATACGAAAATTAGCTAGGCGTGGTGGCACACGCCTGTAGTCCCAGCTACTCGGGAAGCTGAGGCAGGAGAATTGCTTGAACCCAGAAGGAGGAGGTTGCCATGAGCCAAGATCGTGCCACTGCACTACAACCTGGCAACAAAGTGAGAATCTGTCCCCCCAAAAAGAGAGATACTTCCTGTTTTTGAAAGCATGGGCTGATATTTAGCTCCTAAGTTAAGTAGTTTTTTTGTTGTTTTTTGTTGTTGTTTTTTGGTTTTTGGTTTTTTTTTGAGATGGTCACCCAGGCTGGAGTGCAGTGGCCTAGTCTCGGCTCACTGCCAGCTCTGCCTCCTGGGTTCATGCCATTCTCCTGCCTCAGCGTCCCAAGTAGCTGGGACTACAGGCGCCCACCACCACGCCCGGCTAGTTTTTGTATTTTTAGTAGAGACGGGGTTTCACCGTGTTAGCCAGGATGGTCTGGATCTCCTGACCTCATGATCCACCCGCCTCGGCCTCCCAGCGTGCTGGGATTACAGGCATGAACCACCACGCCCGGCCTTAAGTAGGTAATATTTTAAGGCAAATGGTTCCCTGTGTTTTTTAAGCCTCTGAGTAACATAGGCATGTTGTAACTAATTAAAATTCTTATAAGGCAATATGCACAATCATTTTTATATTCATATATTTTAAATATATCTGGTAACAAAGTGTACTTTGGCTGGATACAGTGACTCATACTTGTAATCCCAACACTTTGAGATGCCAAGGCGGGAGGACTGCTTGTGACCAGGAGTTCAAGACCAGCCTGGACAACATAGCGAGACCCAATCTCTACAAAAAAATTTTACAATGAGCCTGGCATGGTGGCGCACACCTGTGGTCCTGGCTACTTGGGAGGCTGAAGCACAAGGATCACTTGAGCCTAGGAGTTCAGGGCTGCTATGAGCTAAGAAGGTGACATTGCACTCCAGCCTGGGCAACAGAATGAGACTCCATCTCTTAAAAGAAAAGAAAATAAGTAAATTGTACTTTAATAGGAGAAAAGATGTGTACATTATGTTTGTTTGCTTTTTAAAATCTCATTTATTAGCTTCTGTATAAGTATGGTACCTTAAGTTCTTGTTCTCATCGTCTCATCCCTTTCCCCCCTCCCTCCCCTCAGCTTCTCTCTTTTTTCCCCCTAGCAAGTTTAGCTTTTGTGGGAATGGTCATACAATGTCAGGAAATTATGTTAGTTTGAAATGTCACTATCTTGTGGGGAGTAGAATTCTAATTCTCTTTTGACTATAATGAAATTGACCATGATGATAATTTTCTTAAAAATGGACATAGTTCAGCACCATAAGATAGGGCAAGAAAAAAAACTTGACAGTAACTTCTTTTATAGTTAGCTACTACGCAAAAAATGTAGAGATAATGTGTCTACTTAAAATTATTTTGTGTTGTCATCACCTTATTTATTCAATTCAAAATTAGATATCTCTTGACACCTTTTGGTGAAGTTGAACACGTTTTTAAAAATAGGAATTCTTCGAAACTTATTGTAGAACAGGTTTTAAATTTTTGAGTGGTTTATTTGAAGAAATTGTCAGGTAAGAGAGTAAGCTTTTCTCTTTAGGGAACTAGTATTTAGGATCTCAATCCTGTGGGCAGAATATTTGGCCACCATTAGATCATTGCATAGATGAGTTCAGCAAGCAGAAGTTGGCACTACCTACTCTCACATTCTTATGACCATGATATTTGTTAAAGTTCTGCAGCCACATTCATACATTCATTCACCCCACTTTTTATTTTATTTTTTTTTTGAGACAGAGTTTCGCTCTTGTTGCCCAGGCTAGAGTATAGTGGTGCAATCTCAGCTTACTGCAACCTGCACCTCCCAGGTTCAAGTGATTCTGCACCCAACTCCTATTCATTCTTTAGGTTTCAGCCTAGATATTCTTTTTTCTGAAAAGCCTTTTCTGACTCCGCCTACTTCTCAGCCTGTATGAGGATTGTCCCCCCCGTCCCCAAATCACACAGTAGTGTCTGTC